>NC_134646.1:40064864-40380489 GCF_030463565.1 Pelecanus crispus | reverse complement strand
AAGAGGGGGGGAAGGAACAAAACAGTCTACAACAAGAAACTGTGATATGTCTGCTACATGCATAAGAAAAATCCAACTAGTCACATTCTGAAATGTTTCTAGATTAGTTTCCATATTACTACACAATCAAAACTGAATTCTTGAAAAAAATATTCTTCCTTTAAAAAGTTCCTGCTATCGCATCTTCCCAATATTTACGATTCTTAGCTGTATATGCTGAACATACTGTACACATTCCCATGCAAATTCTAACACACGTTGTGCATGGAACAGATATATATATATAAAACTACCTTTTCAAGAAACGAATTGTAAGATTGAAAATTATATTGAACTGTATAAAATCTAGCATGAAGATTTAAACAGGTTAGCTGAGCGGTAAGAATCTATACTTCTAGAATCTTTTTGTCATGCAAAACCTAAATTTCTAATTCCTGACACCTGAGGCCTTGTTAAATAATGTTTGCTCTTCTGCTTATGAATGCATTTTCCCAAACAATAAACACAGGCAGCCTATGGGATTAAAGCATGACAAAGGTGTAGCTGACTCATGGGATCAATTAGAAAGCATCAGTACTTATGCCTTTTGTTCGTTCCATGGTTTACTAACAGTTTCTGCCTTTTCAGCATAAGTGTATCACAGATGTTAAACGCCATGCTACAAGGCAACGGCAGGCTAGTACCATACACTAGGCAGACCAAATCTATCCTTATCACCACCTACAATTATATCACTTGTTACAGAGCTTGAATATCTCTTTAAAGTTTGAACAAATGCATAACGATTTTAACGGAATGCTCCTAGCTTCTTGCCCACTGAAAGTACGTCAGCATTTTTTCAGTAAATTTTTAACATCCAAAAAGAACCTACAGAGTTGCCTTTTCTAAGCTAAAAACAATCTTAAATACAGCCACCGAGTCTCATGCCACCGCAGGTACAGCTTTCCCTCGAAACCCGCTATTAAATTCACAAGCAGGAAAGCCCGTCAGCAGGACGACAAGCAGTTTCAATCTCCATGCAGTTTGCCCATGACAGGTTATTGATAGAACAAACAGAATTTGCAATACTTACTGAGTGTTTCTCCTGCTGGCCCATAACTCCATGGTTAGCTGGGATTGCAAGTGGTTTCATAATGAAGAAACATAAACTGAACTGAATGTACACATCATGTACCAATTTCTTATGGATGGCAAGTCACCCTCTACAGCATTAAATTAAAAAGAGGAGGAGGGGGGGAAACCAAGCTGGAGCTAAAAGTATCACTACTGGCAAGCTCAAAACCCCCCTCGCACTTGTAGTGCAGAGCAGCAATCCAAACGACAGCGTTAGTCTCCATTTTTGTAACACTGAAAGTCTAAGCATGTCAGGACGTACAGAGCCTGATGAAACCCTACATATCCAGCATTCATCCACAGGAACAAAACCATTCCCTGAGCCTGAGGAATGGGAAGAAAAGAAAAAGGAGGAAAAAAGCTAAAATGGCTGACTGCACAGAGACTCCTTCCAAAAGGCTTAATACAGTATTATATTAGTCAGGGTGCAGGAACCAGCCTCCAGCATTCAGCCCAGCATTGTTAATACTCCTGTTTCATTTGCAATCACACACACTCACACACGCAGCCTCTCCCCCTCCACCGCTACCCTCCACTCCCCCAAAATCAGGGCAGAGCACGCGAATAGGGACCTCCTCCCCTGGCTGCTAATGATGCTGACAGAGTAGTGACCAGTGATCTCTGTTCCACTCAGCTAACCAAGTTTGCACAATTAATCTTAGCAGCATGACATTGATGGACATTTAATTTTACGATGCCTGTTCCTGGCAATCAAGACAAGCACGTCTACCGCCCAAAGAGTCAGCAACAAAAATACAACACAGTTACACACACACAAAAACCCAGAGAATCATGAGTCTGAATGCAATACGCCAATATAATTACGTTATTGTGCTTACTTTGGAAGACCATGGCTGCAGGCAGTTGGCATAGCAACGCACAAGGAAAGCCATTTCCTGGGTAGAAAGAATGCTTCCTTTTCTAAATAAAAAATTCCTCTTAGGATACAAACGGCATTGCTGCTTCCTGCAGAAAGCAAAGACACTGTAGTCTGTCTCTTAACCTGCACGCAGGCACACACTCAATGCAGTTCGAGTGATGTAAGTGGATTTCTCTCTCTCTCCTCTCCCTCCCTCTCCCTTTATCCACCGAAATATTCAAGTCAAATGGAAGGCACATTCCTCGAGGCTCGCCCCCTCAGATACTTAACCATTTCACTCATTAAGGTAGAGATGGACAATGCAGATGAAACAGCAAGCTCTTGCCTGTATCTGGTATCAGCCTCTGAAGATCAAGGCAGCCCCAGAGGGGAGGGATCCGTTCGCTGCTGGCTCCTAAGGATATCACTGAAGTCAGAGCGGGAATACGGACCCACGTTCACCTCGCCAAATCCTGAACCCAACACGACTTTTCATGAAGATGAGGATGAAGCAGAGGGTTTGACATCACCTCCCTTTTTTCCCCCACCCAAAAGAGTGCTGCTGCAGAGCTGTAAACATTGTTATCAACTATTTATAAACAGTGCACTTGACGAGCTCTCGCAGGTTTTCAGCAGCTTCGCTGCTACGCAGGCCACAGATACGCAGGGGCTGTGGCAGGTAAACGTCCAGAACCCTTTAACGCATCATTTAAGTCGTTCTGAATACAGCCCCTGGCTCCCCGTGCACACCAAATGCACAAATTCCACTAAAACCAAAAGGGAATGCGAGGTCTGGAGGAGACTGACATACATATGGCTTTCACAATTCTCCTCTCTGACTGCAATTGTATCTTAAACTCGGAAATTTCCCCAGTCACTCCCATTTACGCTACACCGCTTCTCCTGTTACACTAGCAACATCATACTGCAGAGGAGCTGAAACGCCGCGGGGAACGTGCCCAAGCGATAAACTAATTGCCAGCCCTATACGGTGTACATCTTAAGTGCCACGAATTCACGCCACTTGGCGCCGGGGAGACCAAGCCAGGGCAAAAAGGAACATGCCACTCTTCGTGCCAGGCTTCAACTTCAGTACAGTTCTCTGTAATGCATTTACAACACATTCTTTAAAATCAGAGACCATCTGTCCTTAAAGTAACTTCAAAGTATTCTTTTTTTTGGTTTTTTTAACAAGAACAACAGAAAAAAGACTTAACAGTTGTTACACAGGCATAAACACACAGGGGGGGGAAAAAAAAAAAAGTACTACAGAATACTATGTCATACAATCTGCAGCTGCCTTCCACCAAAATAATATGTCCACTGATAATGAGTTTAGTTTGTGATTTCTTCCGGTACCTACAATGACTGCTAGTAAATGCAGCTATAAAAATTAGTGGAAATGAATTCTAGTAAAGCGAGAAAAGATCCTGAAATTCCTGGTCTATTTTTTGCACAGTTATTCTAAGGACACTATTTCATACACAGCACATTTTAAATTGAATATATTTACATTTGTGAGAGTTTGATGACACTTGTGCCCTTGGTCTTCTAGTATATGCTAAAAGGTAAGTTATTCTTTAAATCATTGAATTACAAAAATTAGAGTTTTTAAAAGTCTTTGTAATGTGCCACTGCAACTAACAGATGATTTTAAAATGTTAAATTATGCTTAAGCCTTGTAAAACGGTCTTATGCTGAGCGCAATCAATTTTCTGATGAAGTGCTGACCAGAAATAGCGGAAGTTATTCATTCTAGGAAGCTTAGACAAACCCTCTCTAGTACAAAATTAAAAAATATTACTTGTTGACAAAGCAATTAAAATCCTCTTGAGTCTGATTCGGTAGCCTTGCGGTTAACACCACGAGCAGAATTTGAGTGTGGCATTTTACGCTCATGTCAGCAAAAAATGAAGTTCTGCCAAGACAGAAACGTCCCCCCAGTGCAGGAAGGGAGCACACCACTTTCTGAACTCCTTTACATATAACTATCAACATGCATCTTACTCTGCATTAGTTGGTATTTCCAACCAAAATCTAGCCGAGGTTTCTGTGGCATAAGCCTTGAAGAGTAACACAGAAACATGAATAAAACCATTAAAACAGTAGTAAAGTCACAACTTCCAGATGACAATGCCATGAAACACTTCCTTACTACTTACGGTGGTCACTACTATACACCTCTACTTGCCTGTTAGAAAATTAAGTCACTACTTCATACATGAATGTAAAATTTTAATCAACCTAACAAAGTCTAATTGATGTTCACGTGCATCAGACTGATGAAAACTTGGTGGTTTCCAAAATAGAAAAAAGCCTTTTCATATTCAAAATGTGAAAAGTTATATTTATGTAATTAGGTGGAGAAAACACCACTCACAGGTAATTTGTGAGTCAAAAGAATTTCAACAAATAAATGGTTGATTCTTTTTCCCTATTCCTACCTCCTCCTCACTTTCCAGGTACAGTGGTGCAGTGTAATTGTAGGTACTGTCCACTATCAGTTCAGAAAAAAATTAAATTATATTTTATAAAAAAATAATTAAAGCAGAAGTTCAGTGAATCATTACATGTTTCAGTGAAGAATGAATGTAATTTAAATCAGTGTGAGACACCAGAACAATATATCGTGGAGAGTTTCTATCACAAACAAGTACGAATATACAAAACCTAACCGCAACCTTGTGTTCATGTGTATTTCAAAACCCACGTAGGAACTCCTTGCTTAGACTTAAAGTTTGAAAAAGCAAGACATTTTTGCAAATGCTTTTAGGCAATTAAAGCGAGATGTTAATAAACCTGACATGTAATAATTGGCCATGATGGGCTATCCCCAGCTGCTTTCAAAATATTGTACTTAGAAGAGAGCTGGCATCTCTTTATGAGTCACAGAAAAGAACATTAAAAAAAACCTTTCAAAAGTAACTACAAACATTAGGACATCCTTGGACTACCCACAGGATTCAGGATTCATAAACAGTAGTTCTGAATTCAAGGTAAAAAGTGGCAGAGATCTCAGCAGCATGTATGTACCGTCTGACTGGAATGCCTCTCAACTATTTTACATTCTAGAACGTAATCTCACAGATATTATTCTCCTAAACAGTGTCAACAACACTTGGAGTATTAAACCTTTTTAGGTTAATGACAAATGCTGCAACAACAGATTACCTCAAATCTTCAATTTCAAGCAGTCACCTTAACTCACAACTATTTAAAGGAGCGCTTAAAATTTTATACAGATTACACAGAAACCATTCTTTTCCTGAAGTACCTCAAAACCAGAAGTTATCAGCACATTTTCCCTTCCCTTTAAACACAATGTAAAGATCATTTCCTTCATATTCAAAAACTTAGGCAAAAGACAACAGAACACTGTAAGGTCACCAAATTTACTGCCACTTCATGACTCCAGTAGCTACAAAACCGGCAGGGGGTGGGGGAAGTCAAAGAAATAGAAAAAAAGACCAAGGGATAAGGCAAAAACCCCACAATCACTATGTGAGTCCAAAAACATTCACAGTGAAGGGACTATTACAAAGATATTAAACAGTTGTGTAGGTGGAACATAGACAGCTAAATTGAAGAGTGCAAGAATGGAGTACATAATTTTAAGGAAAATGAGGCAGAGATATGTTCGCTTCCCCCCGCCCTCCTCACTTGGAAGGAAATGGACATTTAAAACTTAATTTTAAGATCAGGGCTGCTGAACGCAAAACTGTTAAGCTCCCAGAAGCATGCTTCTGAATTTTATAATGCTGATGCTCTCTCCCTCCCACTAGCCTTATGAGAGAGATTACTAAATAACAATCTGATGCTCCTACCAGATTTAAAAACACCAACTGAAACCACTAAAAACCCAGAACAATAATTCACTCCAAATGCTACAATACATTTAAATGTCCCACACAATATGAAAGTCTTATTCTAATGTATTTAGGCCAATTTACTGCCAGTAATTTAAATCTCTGGCCATATGACCCAATTTCATGCAAGCGAGTTCCTGTTTATAACATAACACAGACGTGGGATGGTCCAGGCACACCTGTCCTAGCTGCATTTTCTCAAGAACTTTGAGAACTTTAAATAAAACTCTGTTGAATAAAGGAAAATTACCAAATATGTTCTCCAAGGTGAGTTTCTATGACTAAAATACCTCTTTGGCCGAAACACATGGATAAAGTAATAGTATTTGCCAAATTAATATTTTTTTTTATTCGTAAAGCTGTGGCATTATCATCATTATAATGATGTTCACCGCACCACTGGCAACACCGAAACAACAGTTACAATGGAGCGATGCGTGCTGTTTTGCTAACACATTTACTAATGTTACAGACCATTTGAACAAATGCCCTTCTGTTGAGCTGCTGCTGCAGATGAATCTATAATCCGGATCTTTAAAATAATGACAAGCCCAGAGCAGTCAGACTGGTGCCTCAGCTGGGTGGATGTGCCGTAGACTGCCAATCTTCCCCTTGATGGCAGATTCATTTGTCACCTTCTGTGCTCAGCTCTGTTTTCAGTACAGCAAACTTTCTGTTTGCATGCCATCCATCTTAAAATGGGAGCAAGTTAGAGTATTCATTTAAAATACTTGCCATCAAATTCTCTTACATTTGACAATTATGTTAGAATAGACATGAAGAAAACCTATAACTGATGGATACTCATGCCAAATGTGACAAGATGTCCCATTTCCAGAGTATCTAATTTAGCTTAGAAAACCAACTTGAGCAAAGGCTCACCACAGTAACAGAGCACCAAGCTTTTGTCTGGACTCCATATTTATATATTTATTTATGCTTTAAATCTAACAATGCTTTTAGCAAAAAAAAAAAAAAAAAAAAAAAAAAAAAACCCAAAAAAAAACCCCACCACCACAAAACCAAACCCCAACCAAAAACCAAAAAACAACCAAACAAAAAAAAATTAAAGATCAACAAGATCAACATAACTTTTGTGTTCCTGCAACACTTATAAGGTCTTACTTATTAAATTTTACTTGCAAGATCAAAATCATATTTAGCATGTACATCTGTGAAGTCACTTTGTGATGTTTAACTGATTTACCTGTGGTTTTTACATAAAGCAAAGGTTTATTACTTTACACAAGCCTCAAGTTTAATGCATATAACATGGCTTCAAAAGTATATATTATCATGATTAAATGTTAAAAATTAGACATTAAAATTTGAGATATTAGTGACTTCAATTGGCAGAATGGTCACAGACTAGTTTAATTTCCTTAACTATTTCAGTACTTCAGGAGTGGAAAAAATGCAGTCTGTCAGGATAGATGAAGTTTTTCCCAATGCTCATAAAATTTTCTCACCTTGGTGTAAGGACAAGAGTTTAATTTAACGTGTTAATTAAATCAGACAACATGAGAATGTGCTTTCTGCTTTTAAACTGTGAAAAAAAGCATGAAAGCAAACACACAAACACTCTTTTAAGGTCAAGGATTATGATATCGGGCGTATAGAACTAGCAAGGCCTCTCTACCAGATCTAAACAATACCTTGACGTCCATACCTGCTGGGGACAAGGTTCACTACCGAGGTACAAATCGCCTTACTGTCTTGGAGGAAAAACAAAACAAATACCCACAAAAAACCCCACATATCATTGTGTCCATACCAATTTCACAACAGGAAACTGGGGATACAAGTTCTTCACTTATGTGAGGCACCCCCAAAATTTCATGTTCTTCACTCTATAATAATGCAGGAAAACTTCATGGAAGCTGGATAACTGCATACTTTCATGTGTATCCTACTGCTGCACTGTTAAAAGGTAAGAATAAAACTCAGGGATTTTTCTGAGGTCCATCAACTGCCCAAATTCTAGATTGCTGTGTTCTTTACCAGCCCCATTGAATCCTGTTACCTGAAGTAGACTGACAAGTTTGAATTGCAAGGATGATTGTTGTTGCACAGAACTGAATGTCTCTGAGACCACCCAAGGCAAGGGAACAATTATTTAATGTTTCAGTATAAAATATTAATGGATTAAAAACAAACAAAACCCAGATTTTTCCAATCTTTTCTAAATACTAGCTAGTTTTCTGTTTGGTTTTGTTGTTTGTTTATTCATTGGGAGATTTCAGCAGCAGCGGAGAGGGAGGAATTTTGTTTTAAGCAAATACGGTATGCTTTCGAACAGTTTTCCTTGAAGTTACTTAGAAGCTCTAAGGGAAAATCTCATCACTATGTTCAAGGTGCAGACATAGATGGGACTGGCAGAAAACCTCCAGTCTGCCGTTAGGTTTCCAGACTCCCCAAATAATGGTGGAAATTGTGTGTCATTTTTACTACCATATGCGATGTTGAGTCCTTTTTGTCCATCTTCTTGAATGTTTATTTGGACATCTCCTGGGGTAACTAACTACTTATCTCCAGTATTTTGAGGAAGTTTAACTTTGCAAGGGCCGGTTGCTATTGAAGGGGATTTTCATTCACTTCAATTGTCTGTAGGAAGGAAATAACTTTTGGTTTTGCCTCCAGCCACAGTCTTATCCAAGGACACTCTCCAAAGAGCCTACTCCAGGAGTTCCCAATTAAAATCAACGCTAAAACCAGTTTACCAGCATAAGATCATTTTCTTTTTCAAGAACTCTCCTCATGCCTCTGCATATCCTTCCTTGTGTAATGCACCATGCGTTAACGTATCTCGAGAGCTTTGTGCCCTGGCTCTAGTAACTGTACAGAAATCATTTACCCAGACCTTTCGCTTTTATCAGTAACAAACGCCATGCAACTTCAGTTGTCCCTTACTTTTAAAAATTATTATCAAGCAAAATGAGCCAAATTGGTTTTAGATAGGAAAAAGGTCAAAATACAACATAACATCCTTCAAATAAAGAGACCTGTATATAAAATTCTAAGAAATGCCCTTTCCCTCTCCTCTTCCCCAACCAAATAAATCAGAGGGCCAACTACCATCAACTGAGGGATGTCCCATTTTGCAAATTTAACACTACATTTTTCCCTTGCAATTACAAGATCGCTTACCTAGATACAGAGGTGCTAAATAAAATGAGGTAGAAGTGCACCTACCAGATTGAGTCTCACTAATAATTTGATTCTACACTGTTTTGTATTCCAAGATTACTACCAGAAAAGCTGTCAGCATGCTTACTTTGAAGATGATCTTTTGTGTGCCATGGGTCATTTGCAGACTTCAAAACCAGTTAGCTGTAGGCCTTTATACTCACAAAATTACAACATTCAAGAGTAATATAGAGAATATAATTTAGTGAAGTGAAAGGAGGAAAAGGTAAAATATTTTACATTTTAGCACATGCATACACACATGCATATGCAAATAATGCAAAGCTGAGTGAGAACACAATCTGTGTCATTGTTATGCCAGCCACATCAACAATACACATAACACCTGCCAGCTGTTCCAGGTGCATGTCAAAACTTTACTATCTGAAAATTCAAAGACAATTAAGGCTAACCAGTCAAAACCAAAGCCCAGCTCCCCATACCCATTACTCATACAACAGAATAACTAACACTTTAACTAGTCCTTACATAAAACAAAAGTTTTTTTCATTACACACATACACAAAAAAAATCTTTCCATCAGAGATATGTAAATACCAGGAATTTAAAAAGTGCTCAAGGGTGCTTAACCAGAAATCTAAAACAACTTTGTTTCACAGTGACCTGGGTGTGGCTACATAAGCATGTTAACAGGGTGGTGAAGGAAAGGGAAAGCATTTACACACAAACCTTGTGGTAAATTCAAGGTAACTACCTTGCTTTACTACAGACATGTTAGCTCCCCTGAACTGAACTGTCACCTACTGGAAGACACAAGCATGGACAACGACATTTACCCTTAGCAGGACTAGCTAGGGCACTGTGATATACACATCTACCCAATAAAGTAAAAAGGGTTTACAGATTAGAAGATTTTCTCTCAGACTTATTAGTCTTTAAATAAAGCAAATTATTCCACCTTTTTTCCTAACCAGCACCTTTGGCCAAGACAAATCTTTGCTTAAATTTTAATATTAAGACTACCTGGAAGGTATGATGGACATTGTTGCATCTTCATTAGCGGCTGTGACAGCACTTTGAGAGAAGCCTGGTATCTGTAACTTGGGGTACTAACTCTCAACTAAAAGCTTAGAAACAGAATTATGTTGAATGTGCAATTCAAAATTCAAAACTGTATATCCTTCACTTTAAACAAACACAGCTTTTAAAGAAAACAAAGCACCTCCCTCTCTTTCACCCCAAGAAATCCACCACCACTAAACTACCATCACAGACACAACATCTAAGATCTATCCTGAGACCTTGGTCAACTCCTTTACTCCTTAAGCATGTTTTAAATCTCTGACTCTGAAATGTTTATTTTTAAGGATTTCTGGCACCTTTTTTTATTAAAAAAAAATATTGAAATAATACACAAATAGGAATCATAGCATTATTTCCACGTAGCAAAAGTTACAAGTACCACAAAGCTTCAAACACATGAAAATCCAAGCTATGTTAAACTAAATATACACAGTTTACTTCTAATTTACTATCACCATTCTGATTTACTTTCACAAATTACTGTTTAAGATCACGACACCAGACTAGAAGCCAGGAGTTGCAGGTTACAGTTCTTGTTTTATTACTAGATGCTTGCATTGCCTCTATTTTCCTCCTTCCTCATCTCAAACTCATTTGATACTCATGCACCAAAACTCATCATGGAAGGGTGACGTTTAAATGTGTTGGAATAGGTTCCAGTCTTTAGTGGAGCCTTTAGGCATGACTATAACACTAATATTCCCAAATATGGAGAAACAGTTTTGTTTTGGTTTGTTTTTTTTTCCCCTTCACAGTTGATAACTGCAAGACCAGTGAAGAACTAACATATGCCAGTTGTCCAAGAAGAAAGAAGTATTTGCAAATCCAAAGTAGAACGTGAAACAACTCACCTTCTGGACTTAGAATCATAGAATCATTTAGGTTGGAAAAGACCCTTAAGATCGAGTCCAGCCGTTAACCTAACACTGCCAAGTCCACCACTAAACCATGTCCCTAGGCACCACATCTACAACTTTAGATTGTAGGTGTCTTTTAAATACCTCCAGGGATGGGGACTCAACCACTTCCCTGGGCAGCCTGTTCCAATGCTTGACAACCCGTTCCATGAAGAAATCTTTCCTAATAGGCAATCTAAACCTCCCCTGGCGCAGCTTGAGCCCATTTCCTCTTGTCCTATTGCTTGCTTCTTGGGAGAAGAGACCAACACCCACCTCACTACAACCTCATTCCAGGTAGTTGTAGTGAGCAAAAAGGTCTCCCCTCAGGCTCCTTTTCTCCAGGCTAAACAACCCCAGTTCACAGAATCTTAGAATCATAGAATTGCTTAGGTTGGAGAAGACCTTTAAGATCATCCAGTCCAACCATTAACCTAACACTACCAAGTCCACCACTAAACCAGTTAAGGGTAGAGTAGCAATTTCATGTTTCCTGGCTTGGTGGCTGGATTATTTATAATGAAAGTAAAAACTAGGAATCATTACGATTGGAAAAGACCTCTAAGATCATCAGTCCAATCATCAACCCACCACCACCATGCCCACTAAAACATGTCCCAAAATGCCACATCTACCCGTTTTTTGAACTCTTCCAGGGATGGGGACTCCACCACTTCCCTGGGCAGCCTGTTCCAATGCTTGACAACCCGTTCCATGAAGAAATCTTTCCTAATATCCAACCTAAACCTCCCCTGGCGCAGCTTAAGCCCATTTCCTCTCGTCCTATCGCTAGCTACTTGGGAGAAGAGACCAACACCCCCCTCACTACAACCTCCTTTCAGGTAGTTGTAGAGAGCGATAAGGTCTCCCCTCAGCCTCCTCTTCTCTAGGCTAAACCACCCCAGTTCCCTCAGCCGCTCCTCATAAGACTTGTGCTCCGGACCCTTCACCAGCTTCATTGCTCTTCTCTGAGCACGCTCCAGCACCTCAATGTCCTTCTTGTATTGAGGGGCCCAAAACTGGACACAGTATTCCAGGTGCGGCCTCACCAGTGCCGAGTGCAGGGGAACAATCACCTCCCTGCTCCTGCTGGCCACACTATTCCTGATACAAGCCAGGATGCTGTTGGCCTTCTTGGCCACCTGGGCACACTGGTGGCTCATGTTCAGCCAGCTGTCTACCAGCACGCCCAGGTCCTTTTCGGCCAGGCAGCTTTCCAGCCACTCTTCCCCAAGCCTGTAGCGTTGCATAGGATTGTTGTGACCGAAGTGCAGGACCCGGCACTTGGCCTTGTTAACCCTCATACAGTTGGCCTCGGCCCATCGATCCAGCCTGTCCAGGTCCCTCTGCAGGGCCTTCCTACCCTCCAGCAGATCGACAATCTCACCATGAGACTTGCTCTCTAGGCCCTTCACCAGCTTTGTTGCCCTTCTTTGGGCATGCTCCAGCACCTCAATGTCCTTCTTGTAGTGAGGGGCCCAAAACTAAACACAGTATTTGAGCTGCGGCCTCACCAGTGCCGAGTACAGGGGGACAATCACCTCCCTGCTCCTGCTGGCCATGCTATTTCTGATACAAGCCAGAATGCCATTGGCCTTCTTGGAACATTTCATCTTTCCCATGTTTCAATACTTCCTTAGTTGCTCAGGATATTTAAACGACTATTTTTATAAATTTTTTGGTGGGTGAATTTCAAAGCTCTAAAATGATCATTTTAAATGATTGAAATCAAATACAAAAGCACTATTAAAAGTACTCAGAAACAGAACCTTTTGTGGAAAGATTGACATCAAATACTAATCATTTTATCTTTAAGTCACTACGTCCAGCACAGCTCACATAACAGTGGCTCAGATGCTTGGGAAAAAAAATGAACCGGCAGCTTCTTTCCATGCTTTAGTGGGCAAATATTCACATTAGAACTATCACTCACGATGCTTATCTGTATAGAGATGTCAGTGTTGAAAGGATCTGTATTGGTATTCTACAAATAGAATGCATAGGCAGATCCCATTTCCCCATATGTTCTTTATATGCAAACGTTGTTTCCAAATGAACAACCTGACACTAATGAGGATATCCTATTCAAAAAATGTTTAAGAACCCATGTATGTGTGTGGTTTTTTTAATCTTCTTCAGTTTTAATCAAGTGTAAGTGGTGGAAATTCAATATTTGTATTTAGTTACATTATGCAACAATCAGTTTTAAAAAGTTATGAAAAATTAATTTTTCTGCTGTATGAACAATTTTCTGCTTTGATGACAAACTTCATATTAAGTTTTATACCCTGCATCTCAGAAAAGCAATCTTTTACATGATATAAAAGAGAACATCACAAGTCAGTAACAGCAAAAAACTCACGCTACTCTGGAAAATCTATGCTGTTATTAACCAAAGTTTCACATATGTGTGGTCATAAAGCATTGGCAACTCTACAAGCTGGAAACAGGACCTAGTAAGATCCTGTAAGATATCAGTAAGATATCTAAAAAAAGAAACAGTAATATGACTGACACTTCAGTTGCAGAAAATATTGCATAGCTTCAATGTTTCTCTTTGAATTGCCAAATCTAATCACAATTACAAGTCCAATTATGACATCAATGTGAGCCCTTCCAAAGGGAATTGAAGAACAGTAAATCCCAATGGATATACGAGTTCTGCAGCAGGGATGATGTAATACATAATACTAGACATCCTCTGACAGAAGCTGCAAGTTGACTAAATAACACACTGCATGTCATTAATTTTGCATTAGCTTGCCAGTAGACATTACTAAAAGGATGCTGAACTAACAATTTTGTCTTGCTCCAGGTGCTACACAAAATAAAATGAGAGCATTGCTCATATATTAACAATAATACCTAAAATAATGCATAATTTTAAACCATATTAGTCCCTTACAACACAGATCAAGGAAGGAAGCCATGGGGCTAAAAAGGTTGTGTTTTGCCACAAAACACAGAACATAGGGATGGGAATTACGTATTACCATTATAACATTACCAGTGGATGTTCCCATAAAGAAACATCCAACTTCTATACAAAAAAGCCCAAACCCTCAAACATCCTGCTTCCCCAAACATTTTTGACTACCAAGCGTACCTGACACCAGGACCCCCAGTAGTTTTTCTGTGCCTTTTCTCCTTTTTAAATAGACTTCCGAGGCCAAGGATGTTTAAAAAAAAAAATGGTTTTTCCCCACGATCTCTTCATATACTTTATAATGTTGTATAATGTCAAACTTTTGGTGTGTTTTCTTCCTACAAGCAAGCTGGTTTTTTTGTTCGTTTGTTTGTTTTTTAATGTGAATACTCACAATTGACTCTGTGGTTTGTTTTTTGTTTTATTAAGTGAACTTGTATTAGAATGAAAGTGCTAGATAATCCTAAAAATCATCACGAACATTAAAAGCTGCAGCTATTTACAGGCTTGAAAGATTGACAGTATTCCTTTAAACTAATTTCTTGTAGTTTGGGTATCTGACAACGGTTCCTACAAATTTAAACTGAAATGACTGAAATTCTATATGTAATAAAGATGACTAAGCACACTACTGTATTGGCATCAATTTACTGTGTAGAACACAATGCACTAACAAGAACATATTATAGCAAAGCAGATGACAATACTTTAAAGTCCACATTGTTGAGAAGCACATATGAGGTATTTCATGATCATTTGTAGTGGACCATGGAAAGACAACCAGCAATATGTGTTTTACCATATAAACATAAATACACATGCAGAGAAGCAATAGTATTATGCTGGTTTTTAACATGAAGTCTCTTCCCAAATTATGCTGGACATCTGTAACAAGGTCCCAAAATAAAATGAGCTGTTTTGAATTCTCATCTACTATATTAACCACTAGAAAACACTGCTTGTCATCTTGTAAACTTCCACATTGCTTCAGTAGCCACACACTGAATAGAGAAAAACAACTAGGCTTTTGCATGAAATTCAGGCAGAAAAATTTAAAATTCCTATTTTTTTTTAAATCCTTCCTAAATGTAGAAATATGACATACAACAGCTTTGTCAATTTTTAAAATGTTATTTTGCAGACAAAGGAAAAGGCAAATTTGTTTCATAAAATAGAGCAATCGACGTAAATTTTCAATCCCAGACTTTTAGACTCTCTTGCAGACCATGTGAATGCAAATGGTATCAGGAAAAAAGGCTACTCTGCCAACACTTTGCAATAACTTAGTTACAAGAGAAGATATGGGCAGGAAGCAAGGTTTCTGCAATTTGCTACTGACTTTCTAGGTGAGCAGGTTCTAATACTTAAAATCTTATTTAAAAAGCTAGAAAAAACCCTCATACTTATTTTTTGAGGGAGTTGTGGCTGCAGATGAGACTTGACTCAGCCACATTAGACATGGTTTCAATTTCCAGCCCTTTTCTCATTCAAATTTTCAGTCACCTCCTTCAAATAAAATCCAGAAGGACAATACTTGTCTGCCCTTAATGCATCGGCGTGACGACTGGCTCCATAACACAGTGTGCGAGGATAAAATTGTTACATGCTTGTAACTTGGGGAAGAAGCCGGGGTTATTGATGGCTCCATGCCCACCGCTCTTTTCCTTCCGACACCGGATAAACGGGTTGTCACCTTACGTGAATCTCAAGCTGAATGGGATAAGAAAGGCCACTAAAGGCAGAGCGCCCTTTTGCAAGGATTTCAGCAGCTAGCTTTAAAAAGCCTGGCTGAGGATGCACTAGCAGCAGTTTTCATAAGCCTGTTAACTAATTCAAATCTGGACAGATTCTCACAGAGTAAAAAAAAACTACACACTACAGTTTCTGTTCAGGGCTATTCACAGGTGCTTCAGCATTTTATTTACAGGCCTACCTGCATCTCTCTAAATATTCCACAGTAAGCTTCGATATTTTGCCTTTAGCAAAGGAAATATGTAATAACCAGCTCAGCAACACTCAGATCGGGTTATGACCAGTTCTTCACAGATGCACTATAGCAGCCATAAAGTTTATTGGCAATAAGATATTGCAAGAAAAGTCTACCCTTTTTAAAATTCATTCCATAGGTGACTATTCTATTTTAAAATTAAAAAAAAAAAAAAAAACAAACAAACCAAAACACCAAACAAAACAAACAAAAAAAAAAAACCCAAAACGCCAAAAATCAACCTAAAGCAGAAGAAAAGCCATGTAGGTTCTCAGGAGAAAGGATCCACACTCTTTCAGTCCAGTCACTCAAAACAAGGGCTTTCACTGAAAACATTAAGTGGCCTTAAGTATAGATACAAAAGGAAGAAAATCTACTTTCAGAAGTTAAAACCCGATTTCTATTATTAAGTAACGCAGTGTTACACTAATCTAGTTAAAGACAGTTTCTGACACATTAGCAGTACAAGCAAAAATTTTCCATGAAAAAAATCTGAACAAGGTTTTCCGGATTCAAGTAACAGCAGCTCAGCCTAAACTTATCAGGATTTTTTTCCTTCCCTGAAAAAGAACAGATTCATTGTATCAAACTACAAAGGGTGGCAAAAAGGATGCCATTTTATCAGTCTGATACAAACACATTCATTTTATTTCCATATTTTATGAAGTTTCTATTTTCCTCATCCTAGAAATCAGGATGTTTCCAAAAGTAACATGCTTAAGTACAATATTCAACATTAGATTTTATTTTAAATGGTCTTTCAAGCATTAGGGTAAGTTATCAAAATATTATGAAGTATTTCAAATTCCTATCATAATTTGAGGAGCATATTATCACTCTTAGCCATAATATTTTAGTAACTGTAGGTTACTCAGGGCTCATTCCACTGAAAAACTGGCGAGCACTGACCTCACGATAAGGAACTAGGCTCCTAAAAGAAATGTAGCATATTTGTTGAAGGAAGAGAGAATTTCAGCACAGAAATCACTTGCCTATGATACTGGAACCATATTGAAATTTGAACCCTTGAAGTTTTTTAAAGAAATGAACTGAACAATGTAACAGAAGGAACTTTTAAAATAAACACATTTCCTGATAAAATATTGGAAGAATTGACAAAAGTAATATTTGAGGAAAGGAAGACTTTTGAAGCTAAAGGAAAATACTTTTAATTTCTTTTCAGCTCTAACAGAAGAGATTTCTCAATCGTAACAGTGGAGACCTTTAACAGTTTGACAAGACACATTCTTACCAAATGTTGTATTTGGTGGATGCTCAGTATTTACTCACTTTGGCATCAACAAATGCAATTACAAATACAACTTAAGTTTAAAAGATGCCACTGAGATCTTCATATTACTTTGACTGTATTTAAGATCCGACGTCAGTCAAAACTACACCTTGTTCAGTTTGGTGCCATTCCAAGACACTTGACTCACTTGGGCACACTTTTCTCCCTAGCCTGGCAAGCCTGGGCCCAACCCTTCAGCCTTTCAAGTAACGGCTATTTACACGTACTTTGATGGGAGTCTACAAAATCCAACTGCCATATATCAAATCAGTACACATTATCAGGATGGAAAACAAGCAAGAAGCACTGCTACAAGTTTTCAGCTAATGAAAAACTTCCCATTGCATCTTCGGTGCTCATCTTGCCATACTCCCTCTAGTGACTTGCAGGTACTAAGCAGCTACAGTGGGCCTATTTTTTAAATCAATATCAAAGATTCCATCCTCCATGTCACGGAGGAGATACTAGAGTAAAGTGTCTGTCAAACACTAAATATTTTATATATACCCTTGGCTTATTGTTTTCCATTTTCTCTAAATCACAGGACATCAAAGCAAGGAAGAAAGGTCAATCAAGCTGGGCAAGAGACATTGTGCCGTCACCAAATCACATTTACATTAGTATTTTTATATCATAGTGAGATTGCTCAAGTACCAAAGCAAAGGCTAGGAGACAATTTTAGTCATAACACTGCATCAATATTACGATATCACACTGCAAACCCACAAGTAATTTGTTAGTGGACCATACACAGTAAGTTACAATACCTGAGGTTTAGTGCATTCCTGTGAGCCAAAATGAAATGAATGCCATATAGGAGGAAAGGAAAAGATGAACATTATCAGACATGCCATAGTACATTCCACCACTATGAAGATAATGTTAAAATTATGTTAATGAGGGTCCACCATCCCCTACAAGTTGACTCTATTGCAGAATGCCATGCTATAACTGAGAGCACCGTATTTAATTTTTAATTCTTGAGAAGCACAGCCATGCATCTTCATTTAAGCTCTACATTTCACTCTACGTTTTCACAAAGATATAGAAAACTTTCTTCAGAAAATATTGCTTGAACTTTCTGAAGAAAAGCATTCAGAGACTACTGCAAATAAAGCATCAATAATTCATCAACAAAAAAAAAATCGTTCTACATGGTAACTACATATGTAGGGCAAAACAAAATATAGGTAAATTACACATTTTGTGATGATTTTGAGGATACTATCAAGCAGCTTTATTACTTTGAATCTCATGTACCTAACAAACCAGAACACATCCACAAGAAAGCGCAAACTTGAAAACAAATGCACCATGTTAATCCTTTTTCAATTTGCCTTAACACATTTTTACTGCAATATCTCAACATCTGCATTTTTTAATGGTTCTTTGTTTGTTTATCCAAAATTCAGAAGTAGAACCAAAGATGAGACCCTGACAGATGCTGACCAAAGAATGAACGGGAAACAAACCCACAAGATCTGTGCCATAATATGATTTGAATTCCTGTGTTTCTTTAAAAAAAAAAAAAAACAAAACCAAAAACCAACAAACCAAAAAAAAACCCCAAAACCAAACCCCAAAACCCAAAAAAAAACTCAACCAACAAAAAACCCAAACCACATCAACAAAACCAACAAAACCCTGTTTTCTCCAGTCACTTTTTCAAGAAATTAAGACTAAAAAAAAAAAAATGAGGTCAAGGGACATAAAATAGGAAGGGAGAAAAGACAATGCAGCCTTTAACATGTATGATTAAAGCAATAGAAGCAGCATTGGTAATAGAAGTGAATGGGAGAACAATGTATACAAGATCACCAAGTACTGTAAAAATAGGAGGGAGTGGGCCAGCATGGAGAGTCTTGACTACATTGTAAAACTCATTTGAGCTTATTTGACTCTATTTGTTTGGGGGGGGGGGGGGGGGGGAAGTCAGTCATATGCATCACATTACACTTTTTAAAGTAACATTTGTCTGTAATTATTGCAAATTTTACAGTTTATTTGGCAATCTCTTCCAACTCAATATGAAATCTCGCTTGCAATGAATTTCCCAACACACACACAAAATCATTATGAACTCGCACAACAGAATGGCACACAATGGGCTTTTGCTCTTAGTACCAGTGTTAAGCTTACAAAAAATCATCAGGCATACCTAAAGGCAAATTTATACAACAGGCATGGACCTATGAATGCAAATGGCACTATGTGTAATCTAAATATTGCCCTTCTAGAGTTAGAGAAAAAAAATCACACTAAAACTGTTTGCTGAGCACAACACACACATCTGAATAATACGAACAAAAGTAACTCTTCCTGTAATTCCTACACAGTACAATACCACATATTTACTTTTTCAAAAACAGACCAGTAAAACGTTTCATCTTCAAACCAAGTGAACTGGCTCAATCCGTAATAAATTTAGAGGCAATTAAAACTGCACTGAAAATTAAACCATTAAAAGCTGTTGTATAAACAAAAACAAATTGTTGGCATAAAATGTAATTATTCAGCTCATGAGGAAAAGCCTGTATAATTAACAGATGTAATCAAACATCTACACACTTACAGACACACATTGAATATACAGGGAACTGGCAAACAAGTCAAGGAATAAGGATAAAGAAGGAAAAATTGAAAAAAAAAAAAAAACAAACCTAGAACTGCATTGGATCGAAGACAGTATTTTAAAAACACTAAAGCTCTAATCCTGCAAATTTATATTCATGTGGCTTACACTGTGCAAAATTCAGCCCAATGAACTCAATGAGATCAAATATGCACAGAAGTTATTTATGCCCATGCCTTTATGGTTCTAGCAGATTTGGGGGCTTAAACAAATAAGTGAGAGCCAAAGACAAACAGTTTTTCCAGTATTTTGCTTACAGTTGAAATCAATACCAAACTTACATATTAATCTAATAGAGCTTTTCTCAATTTAAAAGCCATATAAAATATTTAGTAGAATAAGTTTTGTTTTAAATATTAGTTTATTTTCATCTCAAGAGAAAGTCTGGAAACTTTCAACATGTAAGATTATCCCCCCCCCCAAAAAAAGAAATGGAGTAAAATGGCCAAATGATATCCCTGATGACGGGCAGACTATGTGGCTCACTGAAACCCCAGTATAAAGGACTCAATGCAGACCCCAGTAAAGGTTAATTTGACATTTAAGTTCTGGATACCAACAAGAAATGACAGATTTAATCCAAGAATTTGGCCTACTGCAATGCAGCACAGTCCTTTTCGGGCAACAACTCTTATCATGTATGTGAATGAGTGCTTCATTAACTGACCTTTTAACACTGTACACTAAACTATTTGTACTGTAACTTAATACCAAAAGGAAATGAGAACATAGTTTCTTTCACATTTCAAATAATAACTGGAACATTAAGAAATAATACACGACATTCACGGTCTTAAGAAAAGTGCTTTCAACCCTGAACTAGGATGCAAGCTGCACACATGTTCATGTACTGATGGAGCCAAATTCACAGTATTTTAAGGGGAAACCTCCCTACAGAAGCACATTTCTTTAAAGATACCAGCAAGTTTAGCCATTTTAATTGTTTTGTTTTCAGTAATTTTCTTGTTTATGTTTTTGGGAACCATAAATACAGACAGCTTACCGTATGATAGCCTCTAGGTAGAGGTGGCTTCCCCACTGGATAAGGGTCAACAGTATCAATAATTGTTTGTCGCTCCCCTTTTTGGTTGATTTTCCTAAATCTTCTTCGAGATTGCCTATGAGAAGCTTGACGCTGGAAATATTCCTCATTTTCATCCATGTAATCAACCTACAATAAATGCAAGAGAGTGTAATTTGCCACAAGAAATAGAATCATAGAATCATTTAGGTTGGAAAAGACCTTTAAGATCATCCAGTCCAACCATTAACCTAACACCACCAAGATACCAAATAAAAATGTTTCTTCTTGTTAGAAACACAACAAATCCTATTTTCAAAAAACAGCAGTTAGCTTTGAATTTCCTGCATTTTCAGCACTAAGTGTGAAACCACCTCTGGGGGGGGCGGATCAACATTGTTATGAACAGCATCACTGAATATGGCCACTTTTCAAAAATGACATAAGAAAAATTCTCCCTTCCTCCCCGCCTTCTTACTTTTGCACAAAAACAAACATTTCACTACTCAATACATTGCAAAAGAAAACTGGTATGAGAGAGCACTTGGTAGTTTTCCTACTGATCTCCATTTGTCACTTGGTATCTTCCCTAACCAACCTATGGCAAAGTCTTTGCTCTCCAATAGGGAGCACTGGTTTTATTATTTACTTTAGATATTTTAAGGGCATAAAAGGAGGATTTCTAATAGACTGGATTTACATAAAAACAAATCACTTCAAAACAACAACAGGGAGAATAAAAAAAAATACCTATTAGGTATATCCTAATATAAAATTAGTCTTCTCTTCAGTTTAAGAGTCTTCAAAGTAATAGCTCTAAATTACTACACAACAGTATACAGCAATGAAAATATTTGAACTAGGAATTCTGGTTTTCCTGAAAGAGAGCAATCTTTTTACTGTAATGTGGCTGAAAATCAACATCTTTTCTGTGTTCACCCTACTAATAGAAACCTTACTCGAGACTAATGGAAATGAGGGAAGGAGGGGAAAACCCAATTTTCAGCATTGGCTATATATGGGGATTCAGTTAACTCTTTCTATTCAATTCCACCCCCCATGGATAAGCAGTATTTCTGAGAACGTAGAGAAGAGCTTATGAGGCACCTTGCAAGTTTCCTCCATATTTTTCAGCAAGGAAAAGAAATATTAGACAAAATACTCCTAAGAATTTGCAGCGTATCTGTGTCAGAAGTGTCACCTACTAGTCAGCTCATGTCACTAAATACAACTTTCAGTGTACTAATACAAGGGGTTGAGCACAGTTGCTGGTTCACCGGGTAGAGCTGGTAACATCCACCCCCTCACCACTGGAGTAGTTACTTCATATCTGACACACACACACCCTACACCTCTCCCACTGCTCCTCCCCACAGAGTGACCCCATCCAGCCCTGAGACTGAAAGTTACTGTGCCCAACAAACTCTGGGAATGGGATTCTTTCCATTCAAGGTACAATTATTCCTTTGAAAGGCTGCATTGAAGTTTAATGTTCAATTTCAGCTTTCCCAAAACTCTAGAGGTCAGGTTTTTTGGACTAAGATGACACATGTGAGAGTACCTGCCCCTGATCCAACACTATCCACCAGTCCAGAAGATTTCTTCTGGACTTCCGTTTAGTCATCTCCTTTCCCCATGCCTATCTTGATCACTCTTCCTTATAACTTATCAAGGAACGCACCAGACAGACAGCTTAAAACCCACAAAAGCATGCCTGCATTTGCATAAAGGTAAGCCAGAAAGCTACTTTTTTTACCAATGAACTTCAAACAAGTAACTTCATCTCTTCTACAAGCCTAAAGCTAATACCACAATTTCATGAGCTTCTGCAACTTTTACAGAAACTGTCACTTTTTAGGAAAAGAATTCTTAGTGTCCCAGCCTACATTTGAACTATCATCTATGTATGGCTTAGATAATTGTTGTGCCTGTATTATGAACTGATCACCATCTCAGTGACAGAGGAAAAAAAAAAAACCCCACACACCACATTTAGCCCATCGATCGTGCATTTGTTCAGATGATGCACCCTGAGGTGGCAACTAAAAAGTTTTGAGGCTGTGAACCCTCAGAGACAATGCTGTTCTGCCACTGGACTACAGCAGATACTGATAACAAAATAACCTTCACCCAGCAAAGTCAGCAGAATTTTCAAATATTCAAACTGCTTCTTAAACCCTCAGAGAGCTGAGAATAAGTTTAATTCAATCAAACAATAATTACTTAAGCTACCCTGAGATTAATACTTTAAAGCATCTATGCTTGCCTATAATAATAAAACACCTTTTAAAAAAACGTGTTTCACAAAAACTGTTCTGCTACTCTGCTACCACAAGAAAGCTTTAGTTTTACAAGAAAACTCCAAAAGTAAATGTAACAATATAAAAGATGCCTTTATCACTCAAACAATGCAAGTATGTGTGCAAAGAATGGCAAGAAAGGTATGTATGACATCTTTGATTTATAAAAAGATCATGTGCAAACCAGAAAACTCTTCGAGTTTTATTGGAAGTTGAAGTGTTACCAAAGCTGGTCTGTAAAATTTGAAAGCAACTGAAAGAAGATATTCTTACCACAATCATTTCAGACGGCTCTAAAACAATGCATTCACAGCCACGCCTGAAGCTTCCTGCGGAACGCTTGCCAAAACTGAAGAACAAAAATACTTCAATCAGAACAAAGATCAGAACTGTAACACAATCCATAAGCATATTTACATCTTCTCCAGATATTGTAAAGCATAGAAAAAATTTACATACCTCTGCACAATACAAGTTTCATGCATACATCCTTCAACAAGTAACTGATACCCAGAAGACACCGAGCTGTGTAATTTGTATTTACATAGTTTACTAAGAGTATTTGCTAAATAATTCTATTAAGACTAAAATAAGTGTTAATCAAGTGCTGTCTGCTGAAGATGCGTGGTTGATTCTGAACTACATTACAGACTTTGATCTAGTGTCTTCTGGCATTACAGTATTAAGTTACCTGAGCTATCTGCATTTCAATAAAGCAAGCTAACATACCAAGGAAAGAATGAAGAGGCTGATCAACTTCAATTAGCTCTTTTTTACTTAAAATAAATTAATGAAATAAGGATGCTGAACATGAGAGTATTCCCAGATTGAACAGATGAGGACAACAGGTTCTTCTGCCTTTCATGACACATTCCCACCTTAGTGCGAGAATGAAGCATGATACTATTTCGCTTCCTGTAGGATAAAATGGAAAGCTATTTCAGTTTCTGAAGTGCTCTGCCTGTATTAAATGAATGTGTCTCTCTGCAGGCTCAACTGCAAAGAATCCTCAAAATGCAGCGGTAGAGGTGGAGTGCAGAGAACCAGTACATAATTCAGTGAAATACAAGACCGTTATGGTTAGATCCTTAATCATACGCTGTCAGAGTGGAAGAAAAGACAACCAGCTGAAGTTTCTGGGGCGTGTGCTTCCCCCTCCACGTAGTTCATATTTAAGCCTGCCAGGTCAATGCCAGACCTTTCCTGTCGCAGAGAGGAAGGCAGGACATACGACAAAATGGCTGAAACTTCAGGACACCTCTTGCAGTCTGCTGTAACAAACCTGACCTAAAATTTGCCAAGAGCCAATGTAACTATTTAATTTAGCCTTTCCCTTTCTTCAGCCTGTCACTGTGCAACAGGCATGGGAAACCTCCCTATCTGAAGCTCACGGGGCAACAGCTATTAAGTTTATGATAAACAAACAAGACTCAATAAAATTGTAAAATCTGAATTTTAACCAATCCTATAATGCAGAGTCATGGTGACAAGCTTAAGCTACGATGTTTGTGAAAAGTAACTTTTTTAAGCTTTATTTCATAACAGGCACACTGAAGAAGTTCATATCCCATTTGGAACAGTGTATCTAGCCAGTTTGTATCTACTCTCCTGCCCTGCCTGGCGATTAGTAGAAATGAACAATTTAACTTGCTACCCCAAAGGCTAATCTCTTGACAACAGCACGTTTATAGCTCAAAAAGGCGGCAGGCAGATATTGAAAAGAAATGCCAGCTGTGCTTATTCATCAAAATAATAATCGCATTTAATGGTACATGGGACTTCTATAATAGAAAAAATTTTCCAGAATACTAAGCCTCTTGAAAAGAAACATTCAATAAAGAAATCTCTCGACAGAATGCGTATTTTCCTAGAGGCAAACACATGCTTCCTCCTGTAGTCCAGCAACAAAACACGGAGGGCTTTACTCTGCAATTCCATCTTGAATTTTATACAGTTTCAACTCCTCTTAAAGATATCAGAAAATAAAGCCATTATCTTGATTCATTAGACTGTTGCAAAAGTGACAAACTTATTTTCTTGCTCATTAACCTGATCCATACACACAGTTTTTCCGTTAAAAAAAAAGGAAAGAAGAGGGAGAGAAAGGAGAAAGTGAATCATTGATTGAAAAACAACAATGGAAAAATGGTGATTAGGAAGTCAACTTATTTGATATTCTAATTGAAAACAAACACAGAAATATTCTTTTTCCTCTTGCAGATCCTTGCCCCCCTCTTTGTAACCATTGGTTTTGGCCTAGAATACACTACTGCTGTATTTTTTGCCAGCCTATTTTCTAGCCTCACAGCAAACACCAATTTCAACAGAAAATGCATATACGCTTTCCCACTCCACCATTTCTTCTTCCTCTATTGCTGTCTGCAAGTATCAACTTTAAACTTCCGCCTGTTGCTAATCACTACTGACATTCAAGAGTTTCAAGCTTTAGCAAACACAGTAAAAAGAAAGAGCTGTGTTTTGGATATGCTTTTCTATTCTTGAATACCTTGTTTGGATTTTACCCTTCAGCACAAGGGAACAGGTAGTCAGCATATTAAGACGGAAGGCATGCACTGAATTACTATAAAGAAAATTCTTGATTTCTGTTCCCAGTAACACACTGGTTCTCGCAGCAAATAACCACATCATTGCTGTACTGCTCAGATTCCTATGACAGCACAAAATTTATCAGAGCAGACAGGGCATCACACGTATATGTTATCTTTGAGCAAAGATCACAAGGCACTTCAGGCTGCAAACCAGCTCTGCAATCTTTGTGAAGTGTTATAGGCAAGAAGACAAGTAAATCAAGGCAGAAGAAAGTTAAATGACCTTTCAAGTGCTGCAGTTCTCTTCTGAGATATGCCATGCCAGCTAAACCTCCTGACTTCCCATCTGCTGCTGAAAGTTCATCATCAGTGAGGAATTCACATAATCAGTGAAAATTAGGAAACTCTCTTGTCACTGTCCACTACGTCTGGATACTTCAGAAGTGTCCAACTCTGACTGTGGTAGAACACCCCTCACAGTATTGCATACTATCTGTTGCAGAACCACGCTTTGATACCTACACACGGCCACACAAGTACCTGTTGACATGCAACTTTGAGAAACAACTGGGATCTTAGGGCATCGCCAATCCTACTGTTTCAATTCAGAAGACTGGTATCAAAGTTAGTAAGTCTCATCACAATTAATTTCTCAGAGCTTCACACAAGAGCAAAAAGCAGAGACCAATGAAAAAGGCCTTCACTGACACTCTTCTCCACCTGAAATCCCTAGCTGCAGTAACCAGCCCCTAGGCAGAGGAAGCAACCAAACAAGCTTGATTTAATTGAAAATAAGTAACTTAAAATATTAGTAATCAGTAAGAAGCAGCAAATACCCAACACATCATACAGTCTGTTTACTGAGCCGATCAGAAAGCCCAGGCTGTAAAGCCTTTTATAAAATACCAGTAAAAAAGCTTCATGCAAGGGACCACAAGCTGGCATGCAAGCTGGCTCGAGGGATCCTAGGTATCGCAAAGAAACGGTAGCAACAAATAAAGTTTTGGTGGGTTGACAGATTATCTTCATTAAACCAGCTCAATTTTAGTAACTTCTGCTAGACACTGTTCTTTCCAAATTTTGATGCTAGACCAGACTTACCATGGAAAGTCAGTTTGACTACCCAGATTTATCACAAACTATGCAGCCTACATGAGCACCGGCTAACTAAAATAAAATGTAGAAAGCCTTTATTAACCAATTTCAATGGACCAGGTATTTGACAAATATTCCTTTCCCTTACTGTAGTGTGAAATAAGCCTGTGGATATATGACTTCACTAGGGAGCTTAAGGTTAAACCACATTTTTGTGTTTAAAATGCAGTAGAGAATTTTACATAATATGCACTTCATATTTGGTTGTATCATATTATTCCTTAATAATTTCAATCAAAATTGTCTTATTACATAAAGATAAAATCTTCTCTCCTACCTAAGCCTTACTAATTTCAACTCCTAAAAATAGCAACTATTAAGTCAGCGATGCACCTGAGAGAATCCCAGCTTTGCAACTATTTTCTCTAAATCAGTGATGCACATGAAAGAATTTCACCAAAGGAAGCTCAGGCAGTTTAAAGTTATCTTTGCAATGGTGGCTGTCAATATGGGATGTAGAGGTTATAACAGTAACCAGGCAGCATTCTGGCTGTCTAAATTAGGCTATTGCTGCCTCACCTAACTTCCCCGAAGAACCTTGTCTGGCAGCAGTTTTTCCAACACTTTTTTTCCTGCTACCACATAAGCTCTGACTTGAGGTTCTCTGAGTATTAAACTTCACAGATGCTCTCCTCAGTACCTGTCCTAGAGACTCTTTCCCTTCTGGAGTCCTTTTCTATTACAGTTACTTTTATTCCCCATAAAGCTACTGAATGCATGATGTGAATACAAATCTACTTTGAAAAAACCTTGAAGATATACAAAACAATTTTATTTACAGGAATCCACTTTACAGTAGCAATTTTGAAACTGGCTGATAAAAAAACCAAACACAGACAAAAATCCCACAACAGCTCTTACAAGGTTAAATATTCTCCCCAAGCAACTGCTCCCTAACTATACTATTCCCTGAAGCAGCTGACAAAAAGTCTAATTTCCCACTTGAGTATTCAAAAGCATCATTTCCAAATAAATCCATTAGTACTGAAACAAAACAAAAAGAACCAAACAACTTTTGGTCACTATGTGTATTAAAAGCAGGCATTTTAATCCATATAAGTAATTTACAACTTCGCTTCCATTCTGATGTGTTCTAAAATTGAGTTTACACTGACTGTAGATGACAGTTCCCTTCTCTGAAAGTGTACCTTACTACATATATATCTCATAACTCATTATACTCAAAACATACACAGTTGGCTAAAGAACAGATGTATTACAGTTTACAAAACACTGGTTAATAGAAGACAAGTTTTAAGTGAGAGCTAAGGGTTTCCATGTTTTCCAAGTTTATACTTTCAGTTTTCATTAAAAAAACCTTTACAATTATAAAACTATAATTAGTGCAGTGGCTAACAGCAACATGAGAATAATTTAAGACTGCTGTCTGCATTTCTTCCCCTTCAAATTTATTAGGTTTGGTATTAAACCAAAACAACAAAGTACCTCAATTAACTGAAACACTTAAGGATACAAGCAACACATTAATTTTCACAAGCACTTACACATAGAGACAGCCAGAAACTTCCAGGTATTGAGGATGACTCGTTCTATCCTTTCTACTATTATCATGACACTGGAGGAGAGAGCAGTTTTCTCCAGCCGTGACCCATCCATTTCCCCAGGTCCCCAGACACACTCGTACACGCACACAGATGCTCTTTTCAAAGCTCGCAGGAAAGGCGGCAGCTACTGAAGAGCGAACATTTTCCCTATCAGCATTCAGCCCTGTCCCCTCGCCTGGGGCCTCCACATTCCTGTTTTCACATCAGCCCAGCTCCCAAATGGAAAGTTATTTCTCCACACTGGAATGTAAACGCATTCATCAAAAGCGATGCAGAATCTGAAGAAAACTCCACTGACGATGAACACCAAGAAGAGGTTTTTCAGTGAAAAGCCCTTTTCTTCCTTCCTCTTATAGATCAAAGATTGCTCACAGAAAACCCAGTTTCACTAGTGACAACTATTTTTCAAACGGACATGTAAAACATTATGTTTTCCTCCTATCGTGTAATCTTAACC
Source organism: Pelecanus crispus (assembly GCF_030463565.1). Lineage (NCBI taxonomy): Eukaryota > Metazoa > Chordata > Aves > Pelecaniformes > Pelecanidae > Pelecanus > Pelecanus crispus. The sequence continues at coordinate 40,351,642 of NC_134646.1, read as the reverse complement.
TTTATTTCTTCTGATATTCACCACCTTCCATTAGCTTAAAGTAATAATTAATCCACAATGAATCACAAGTCTTTGTGAAACTGCATCTAAGTCTCACAAAGAAAGCTCCACGAAGTGCGGTCATCTATATCGTACACATTCTTCAGCACATTTTAAAGTGCAACATATTGTTATAGTTTTATGTGTTTGCAAATGCAGTATTTGGAATAAAGCTGTTGATTTAGAATAAAGTCTACTTAACTGGCATTTCCTTTAAGTCAAAAAGCATACTCCAATTAGACGTGTTCTAGAGCAAGGAAAAATACAAGTAACACATTTTCTTGCTTCTCAAGTTGTTAGAATTTTCTATGGTACATTTATGCAAGCAAATAAATTCCATATAAATATTGCTTTTTTTTAAAAAAAAAAGTTCTACCAGATACTGAAACCAGAAATGTAATGCATGATTATTGAAATGATTTATACCAAAACTCTAGCAATCAGATATTCAAAACCTTTCTTCTGAAGTTTTCAAATGGGATGTACGAAAAAGCCTATGGCTTACGATCACTGCTGTGCAGTATTTGCCAGTACAGGAATCTAAATATACATGGAGACTAAAGTAAATGTTTTCCCTCCCCCACCACCCTGGAAATTAATCCTTTTCTCTTCTAGACTGTAGCTGAATAAATCTATAAGCACAAAGCTTGAGTTCAGTTCAGTTTCCCAAGCTTTTAACATATTAATGATAAAAACAGGTCTTAAGTTACATAAACCAAATACCTCCAAACTCTTTGTGTGAAAATTACATTGCTCCAGTTGACATCTACATTTAGGAGAACCACAGAAAACTGCCAAAATTAAGTACAGAGGTATCACGTTAAGCATATTTAGAATTTGAAGTTACGTAACGCAAAGAGTCTCCATTTGCTTTTGGGTAGCACCCACCCTGCTAATGATATTACTGCCATCACTATTTACATTCAAATGCTCTCTACCACATTTCCCATCTTCCCTCTACCCTTCACTTGTCAAACTTGGAGCACAGAGGAGCCACCGTTCCTCTGGACAGATGATTTGCTGCACGTCCCGCCTGCACACGTTGCATGGCACTGCTTCCTCATACCAGCGCCATGACCTCAGCCATGACCAGCAGCTGCTTTCCATCACTGCATCCATTATTCTCTGATGATACAGAAGCAAACACGAGCGGAATGTCTGGTCTCTGACAAATCCCAAGTCAAATCTTGATGTAATAACATCTAACTTGCAACATCAAAATGCATTAGATTTAGTTCTGAAGCAAACCAGTTACACCAAATTCACGAATGAAATATTGTAGAGTAGTAGTTACTTGAAGTCTAGATGGAAAAAAAGGGGAACTATTTTCTATCTGCTACTTACAGAGACAGTAAAGGATTCAGTCAAGTTGCTCCTCCTGTATCCTCTTTTATTAAAAAAACACATTTCATTTTGCTATGTTCAGATTAGAATTAAAACATCAGCCCTTGTTAATGGCTTATTCTAACCAAGGTAGGTTTCACATGAACATGCTGTGAAATTCAGACTGTTCTTCCACTCAACTCGCCCTGGCCAGGGATGAAAAAAAAAGTTACAATTTAGAAGCGTGTATACATGCCCAAGCCATCCCTAGGGGAACACTTAAAGTGTTCTGACGAAAACTAAATTTGGCATGGCCGCTTTCTGACCCCTCAGAAAAAAAAAAAAAAAAGACAGAGCCCTTCATGCATGCAGAGCAGCTCTAACATGAAGAGCCCTCCATCGGGGATGATGCAAGGAGGGAAAGCAGCAGTGGGTTTCCCTACGCTGAAAGCTGCACACCGGAAACTATGAAAGCAAGGGTTTGTCAACTAAAAGGAAGAGGATCTTTATCATATCACTTGATCTTCTGCATAATACAGGCTGACTTTTCTGATTCTCATTCGAATTAGTGCCTGTCTTCTAGAAAAAGTAAGCAAGTATGCGAGTGAATCCCCAAGCTGCTCTTTGACTTGCGTTACCTATTATTTTTAATTAAAACATGGCAGTCATCTACGTATCAAAATAATCAACAGACTCACTTTTTTATTTCTTTTAACTTCTTTAATTCTCACAATGTTATTATATTTGTAGCGCTTTTTTCAGCAAGAGAAATAGCTGCTTTACAGAAATGCTTTTCAGTTGAAAGGAAAACTGAGATGCTAGCAACTGGAATATGAGTTGAAGAGGCATTTGCAGGCCTGTCACTGTTTGCAAATCCTGGAGACATGAGCTCACTACACGCCATGGATAAAGATGATGAGACTTATCCCGTGGCATATGACAGCTTAGATGTTTACAGCCTCTGATACAACAGCTCATGTGTCAGGGAAGGGACAGCTAAGTACATGTCACTTAATAATATTTTTGGGGGGTGTTTCACAAGAGGAAAAAGCCTCCGACGTCACTGCAGCTCCTTTGCTTGATCTGGGACCCAAACTACCCGCTGCCCGTGGGGGAAGAGGAATCGTGGAGTCAAGGGCAATAACCCCGGTGCTGCAGCACAAGGGTGGAAAGCAGGGAAGAACCCAGCAAGCCAGACAGAGAACACCTGATGACTAACTAGTCTGTGTGAAGGACCCTAAAATTATAGGATAAGCACATTTATAGTATATTAATGCTTTAAATAATTCCTGCTAAAAACGTGTGAAAGTTAATTTGAACTCCAGCTGAAAGCTTTAGTAAACTTCTTCAGTATTTTGAACACATTTAGTTAGCATCCTTACAGATGACAGACTATAGTACTTTACCTACATAATACTCATAGGGATTTCTTTATTTCTTATGCAAATACAACCCAGATCAGAGGTTGCATTAATCTGGTAATTTATAGCTTACTACCGAAAGCACTTCAAAAAGAAGTTTCAGAAAACCAACAGTGAATAATTTGAAATCAGCTAGCTTCTGGAGGTTACCTTCCAGAGAAAGTCCCTTCAGTCAACCCCTGAAACATATGTCTTATGATCTTCACATAGTTTTTCTTTTAGTACAGACTACTCTTTTGAAGAGTGTGGTTAATTTTAAAATTTTACCTAGTTAAAAGATTGAGTATGGTAGCAAGTTTGACTAGTTTATGGGGAAAAAAAAAAAAAAAAAGAGAGTAAAGTTTCAACCTTAAAAGTTAAAACTAAAGTTAAGCTGAAAAATGGTTAAAAACCCAATCTGAAAAAGTGTTGTGAAGAATAACTAATTGTTTTGCAAATTTACTGCAAATGAGCAGCAGGTGATCCGGAATACTTTTCAGACTAAAATACCATTTAGGATTCTTTATGACACTTTCATATATACTAAACAAGAGACATGTGTTTATGAAATTTTTCTGTGAAATTCAAGATCTGTATTTATGAACTATAGACACAAATATATAGCTAAACTAAATGGAACATAGTAGTAGTGGCAATGACAAAATTTAGCTTGTTGCAGCAGTTCAACTTTGCAGTGTCTCTAGTACAGAAAGCTAGAAGGCAGGTACCTCATCAGAAAAGCTGACAGGAGAGATCTTTATTTGGAAAAAATCACCCTCATTTTATTTTTAAATTAGAAGTTCTCATATTATTTTATCTTGGAAAACAATCAAAGATGAAAGCTTTTTTTCTAACCTACTTTTTTATTATTCCTTTTTTTAAAAAAAATATTTTAATAAGCAGTTTGAATAAAGACAGCTTTGCTTATGCTTCATGACATCTGTGTTGCCATGGAGATTACTGTGACATCACAAGATCTACATAATGGTCACGAAGAATGAGAAGTAGTAGGAAAACATTACTTAAGAGTCAAGACCTTGTCTGAACAGCTTGGCTTACTAACATTAATGAAATTCATTAAAACAGAGGACTATTTTTCCAACCTCATACAAAGCCTTTAGATGTTAGACCCTAAATCAAGATTTTTTACATTGAAAAATAATCAGTAAGCTTTAAGTCCCCCTATAGATTTTCATAATTAAGGTACTAGAAATTGTAACCTTTTTAAAAAATTTTAAAAAAATTAGTAACTTGACATGTCATCTAGGTTTTTAGTAGTAAAATAAGACCATACATATAGACATTTTCCACCCCCGCTTATACACCTAATTCAATACAACCAATTCATTCACATGGAGGACTAAACACAACCTCAATAATTAGTTTCCATAAGCCTTATTAGTATGATGCAGATGTATTCAAGGTATCTTTGTAATAAGTGCTCTATAACTGTAAATGAATAAACAAACTAAAACAATGAAGTAATAGTGACAATTTTGGTTTAGCTATTTAGATTATAATTTGAAAGTAAATTATCCCTTACTTAGCATGTTATATTATGTCTAGTATCCCTGGATTTATTTTTCAGAAACATTTGAAGATTTTAGCATCACCTGAAAGAAAACTCTCAGACATTTCAAAGTCTTCCACAGTATGGAATAACATTTTGTTAAAAACACTGTTTGTAGAAGAATTATAGTAGCAGAATCATGCTAATAATCAAAACAATACTTTTGATTCCTTCCACTTTTCTATAGTCCTGCAAATACATAAGTAAGTAAAAGTCATCACTTCAGCTTATCAAGATTGTCCTTTACCAAAGGTAAGTCTACAGAAGTTTAGATCACCCGAGTTCCACATGAGGCAAAGAAACATCTCTTCCCCACATACACCCCAAACCTAAATGCAGGGACAGCCATCCCGTAACACCTTTATATTGGACTTCCCTCAAGAGTTTTCCTGGACATTTTGTAAAAAAAAATATATACATATCTCAAAAAAGACTTGGAAGTCTTGCACTTGTAAGCACAGGATGGACTCTAAGGTACCTCTTGATGTTTCTGTAGAGTACACAAATTTTGGTGAGCATAATCTTCCATTCTGTATATTCTTTTAAGTACAATTGTTCAGCAGTAATAAATCATCTCCAATTACAGCATTTAAAATGGACCTCTCTGTCTAGTTAATATTGTTCCCTAGGCTGTGAAAACTTCACCACCCTGTTGAAAATGGTCTTTTCCCCAATGTATCATACCCCGACCAGCATCCTCACCTTCTTGCTCTGCAGTACACTCGGTCCCCTCTCTACACATGGGTATACTTCTCCCTCTTTGGTATTCTTTATGCTATTTTTGCACATCGTTCATTTTTGTTGTTGTTTTGTGGTAAGCAATGACCAGGTAACTTCTCAGTTCACTACACTTATAAAACTTGCCCAGAGACCCTAAGAGCATGTAAAACAGACAGAGTCTTCCTTTTGCCCTCAGCAGGAATCTCATAATGCAGTTTTCTCAAGTAACTGAGGGGTTCTTTTGATGTTTTGCAGGTTTTTACTAAAACCCAAAACCTTAAATACTAAAGTATTAAATCAGAAGGAACCTTAAATCATAAGGAGCAGATTGCAGAACAGGTCATCTCACCAGCTGCAATATCAATTGTGAAAAAGCAACAGTCTTCTTCTGATAGATGTCTTTAATTAATAATGTAAGCACTAGTGAATGTCCAGGTATAACAGGTGTCACATTTAACTTTTACATAACCACATAATTATTACACAGAGAATTTTCCCCTCCTTAACTTCTCAGAAAAAATTCTCAATTTTTTCCACATCCCCATTTGTATGCAAGTAATTTACAATAATTTCAGATAACAGCTTTTTAATATTAAAATCAAGCCTGAAATTTTACAAACAAGATACCAGTGTAAGTGAGAACTGTTGAAATTAAATGAATATCACGTAATAATAATGTACGGAAAAACAATAAAAGCAAAAGCAAAGATGAACAATGTTTCCAAGATTGGTTAGATGTTGTTCTCAATTACTTCAAATTGTGACATGCTCGATTAGAAACCCTAATGCTGGGATTAGAAAGGTGTCTCTAACTAATGAGACACAAAATAAGCTAAAGCGAGGAGTCAGCAATAAACCCCATACTGTTTCAAGGCCAACTTTCATTGCAGATCATTTTAGAAACCAGGTATCAACTAAGCAGCACCAAAATTTTTCAACAATGAGAATACATAAACATTTTCAGGAAAAACAAGTTTTCAGTGGAATGAATGTTTTTCTCATCCATCCTAGAGAGCATTCTAAAACACTAACAGCAAACCCAAAAAGCCCACAATTGCAGCACATTTTTCAAACACTGAGTAGCCATAACTTTAACCCCAACTTTCTAACATTTAAAAAAACGGGATGTGAGAATTGGTATCATTCATAGATGTCAAAGATTATATTTCCCCTATCAGCTACCTTCAAGGATTCTCTCCTTTCCTCTGCTTTCTTTCTGCTAAAAGATTAACCCCCATGAATCTAGACTGTTAAACCCCTCTGTTTGCTTAATTTTAGTTTTTCCTTAAGGTCCTTCTCAGTTACTTTAAGCTATTAAGATACATTCATGCTTACACAAAAGATTTCTACTCTCCATGTGCGGTGGGCTGACCCTGGCTGGAGGCCAGGTGCTCACCAAGCTGCTCTATCGCTCCCTCCTCAGCTGGACAGGGGAGAGCAAATATAATCAAAGGCTCGTGGGTCGAGATAAGGACAGGGAGAGATCACTCACCAATTACCATCATGGGCAAAGCAGACTCAGCTTGGGGAAAATCAGTTTAATTTATTGCCAATCAAATCAGAGTAGGGTAATTAAGAAAAAAACCTAAATCCTAAGAACACTTCCCCCCCACCCCACCCTTCTTCCTGGGCTCCACTTCACTCCTTATTTTCCCTACCTCCTCCCTCCAAGCGGCGCAGGGGGACCGGGAATGGGGGTTGCGGTCAGTTCATCACACGTTGTCTCCGCTGCTCCTTCCTCCTCAGGGAAAGGACTCCGCACACTCTCCCCCTGCTCCAGCGTGAGGTCCCTCCCATGGGATACAGTCCTCCATGAACTCCTCCAACACAGGCTACAGTTCTTCATGAACTGCTCCAGCGTGGGTCCCTTTACATGGGGTGCAGTCCTTGAGGAGCAGACTGCTCCAGCGTGGGTCCCCCACGGGGTCACAAGCCCTGCCAGCAAACCTGCTCCAGCCTGGGCTCCTCTCTCCAAAGGTCCACAGGGCCTGCCAGGAGCCCCTTATTAAATATGTTATCACCGAGGTGCTACCACCATCGCTGATGGGCTCAGCCTTGGCCAGCAGTGGGTCCATCTTGGAGCCGGCTGGCATTGGCTTCATTTGACATAGGGGAAGCTTCTAGCAGCTTCTCACAGAAGCCACCCCTGTAGCCTCTGTGTTACCAAAACCTTGCCACGCAATCCCAATACACCATGTTACCTCAGATTTTGGTTTTCCTTAGCATCGGCTATATCCCATACTCCTATCACACTGAAAAATTTTTATTATACTTATTCTATATAGCAAGTGCAAAAATAACCAAAATTGGTTCACAGGCAGGACTTGCTATAAAAACAGTGGTTTAGATTTATACTGTTATATACTTTGCTTCTATGCTCCATATTACAAGTTCCTAAGCATAATTTTGACATTAAAATAGACACATTTAACTTTTTAGTATTTTTACACAATTGCGGTTTCAATGGGGAAGATTAACACCATTGATCTGAATAAAGCACAGCATAAGAAAAGCCTACTTCCTTTTTTTCTGTTGGTTGGTTTTGTTTGGGTTTTTTTTATATATAGATATATATCTATATATATATATCTATCTCAACAGTGGCAGGTAATGCCATCTTGACTTAGCTTACAATTACTGTTTGTGAAACAATGAAAAACTGGACCGGAACAAGGACTCTTGAATCTACAAGCTCTACACCATCAATTAATGGTGTCTCTCCTATAGAAAGTGCATGAAGTTGTTCTGAACATTCCACCAATGCACCTGAGCATCAGCAGGCGATCTCAAGTCCATCACTGGGTCTTTCGTATGGAAAGAGGCAGAAGTCTGTAGCTCTAGGATTTAAACCTAGAAACTAGTACAAGGCTTACATTTGTCAGCTTGTGAGGGCTTCTTGGCTTCTCTCCTGCAACAGAGCATTTCCATCCCTGAAAACCTCCCTCGCCTGAAGAGGAATCAGAAATATTCAGGCTCACTTAAAAGTTAACCAGGTCATTTAACACTTTCTACTTCTTTGTTATCTTCTTATCTCCTCATTACAAACTTGGAAGAAAGCCTGGTAGCACTAGCCCCACCAAGCTAGATTTCTATTTTTATTTTCAAAAGATGCCAGCGTAATAGATTAAATCCCTTAACATTTTATCAGCTGTGTAAGAACAAAATTCCAGTAGCATTGAAATAAGTGTTTTGACAGGAACAACACCAGACACCACCCAATCTCATCATTTAGGAACCGCCCCCTCTTTTATTTCCCAGCATGTCAGATACTGGCAGCACACTTGGAAGATGACCAATTTCAAACCTCAATGAACTCTTAAATTATTCAGCAAAACAGGAGATGGGTGGAATAAAGCGAAATGTACATAACAAACTCAGCTATTAAAAAAATATTTTAAGTATTAGTATTTAAAAAACTGTACACCAATTTCTGCAAACAGTAAGGACAGTTTCAGATGACATTACTGGTTCAAGTAGCACGTACATCACAAACTTTGCTGTAATAGCAGGTGATAGGACAAGAAACAGCCCCATTCATTTATGGATCAGCTAATTCACCTACATCTGGAGTTGACTGTGACTAAGTGAGGAAGCCAGACTCAGCGAGCTTGAAACCCTCAAGCTTCCCTGCTTGGCCAGCCCTCAGGGAGCTGTGTTTGGGGACAAACCCATGGCAGCTCCAGCTCCTCCAGCACCTCGTGAGGAAGAAGGCAATGCCACACATCAGGGAGCTCCAGGCTTCACTGATAACACTGGCCATAATACCAGATTCAAGGTAGATGGCCAGACCAGGCACTCCCAATAAAATGTTTCCTCTTGTAAGCAAGCTTTGATTTTCTCCAGGAGTTTGAGTCTCAAAAAGTAATTATAGTCACATGCACTGTGATAGTCTAATTTTATGCTTGCAGCTAAGAGTAAACATCTCTATCCAAAAGGACATACACAGTCTTTTAGGTAGATGTAGATGGTACAAAGCAATTAGCATTACTTTCTTGATGTCTATTTGAAACCCCTTGCAAATACTTCATGGCAGACATAAATGGACTGACATCTCCACTACTACTTCCAACCTGTCTTCAGCTTACGATCTCAGCTTTTCCTAGATTAAACCCTAAGATCATTCTCTTCCATGCCTCAGTTTCAGTTGATGGACTGAAACAGTGAACCAAAGCATTCAAACCAGACAGAAGACAAGATGGCATTGGGGGTCTGCCCACAACACCACCATACTCTATACCTTCCCACCAGCTTTGAGAGAGTCATCAGCATGGCTTCAGAACAGCACTAGCTGGTTACAGAAATAATGAAGCAGCAAACAGGTCATGGGAAAATCCAGCAGCAACAACTAGCAGCAAAATAAAAAAGTTTAATATTAAAGAGCAAGAGTTCTGAGGGCAAACTAAATCCAAAGCACACATTTTCAAGTAATTAGACTTGAAACCAGAACCTGGGGAGTTGTTATTTTTTACAAAGATCCAACGTATGGTCATCATGACAATGTAAATCCTTAGCTATATGCGAAACTCAGAAACAGAGAAAAGCTCAATAAGCTCAGCAGAGCTCTTGATCAACTCCCTCTGCAGCTTAAATAACTAAACCAGCAGCTCCCAGCAGTACAACCCTGAGCCTCCCCTCAGATCTGTTGTTCTAAAACTCTCAGTGTCCTGCTCAGGGTAAAAAAAATTCCTTTTTAGCCAAATTCAAAATTTATCTTGGTTTAAGTATTTGTGTATATTGGTCACTCTCAGTTAAAACACCAGTTTTGTTCTGTTGTCTCTTAAGTTTCAGCTACCAATAGCCATTATTAATAAACACTAAGTTGTAAATATATTAGGGTCTTATACTGAGAGAAGGATTTTATCGTCATGATTAAAGCTATCAATATAATTTTATTCACTGAAAAGATGGACAAAACACAGTTCTGTATTCAAAACATAAATGTATCATCAGTCAGATATATGCAAACCACACCAAACAGCATGTCCCAGGCATCACAAAATTAGAAAGTATGTTTCAGGATACATAAAGCTGTACAAACGCATGTACATAGCCAAGAGTTCTGCTCCAACACTATTATACTCACATGCATTACCTGTCAAAATTTAAAAAAACTGCCAAAATCCCTAACAAATTTTCTTCTGAGAGAGGTTACTTTCTTAAGTTAATCAGGATGGGGATTGGATGAGGACAAATCTTTTCTGCAGAAATTGAGTTTTGTTATTACTTTAAACACATTCAAAACAAGTCCATAGTTTCTTCAATGGCTTTCCAGTAGAATTTTATATTCTATTCCATTCTTAAGTTGTTTTAGTATAGGAAAGACCAGAGAGCTAAATCATTTACATTTAAATAGATACAACCCTTTTAATTGTGAAGAAAGAAAAAACAGATGTTCTCTCAACTTCAAAATTTAATCTTTTAATTAGAGGAAAAAACTTAAATAATTGCTCTCGTATGTAAAATCTGTGAACTTGCCAAAGGGAGAGCAGCTCTCCATCACCATATAAAGTGGTGAGGGAAGAACTGGTTGGGTGTGACAGTAAGGAAGGAAAAGAAGGGACTACAGCAAGGAAAGCGTGTAGATAATTGCGTAGTTACAGTCAAGAGCAAAGCCAGTTTGCACATGGCAAGTCAGCATTGCAGTGTGCCTGAGCAGCACAGCACAGCACCCAGACGGTCTCGGAAGAATTCTAGGAGAAAAACAGAAAAGCCCAAGCACCAGAGCCTACCAACCTGAGAAAAACTGCCCAGCAATTCCGTATTTTGTTGCTGCTAAGAGTTAGTTGCATCCTCCAGTTGTGGAGGCCATGGGCAAGCACAAGGTTAGCTGTGGGAGATCTAGGACACCTTTTTGTAGTGCAGCTCCAAATCAAATAAGATGAAAGACCGTGGTAAAATTTACACGAGAAGCAAAGTCCTGGAACAAAAAGCCACACGTGAAGTCTGAGCAGCTGAACAAATGTGATGAGAGCACGGAGCAGACCTAGGGATGCTGGAGGCCATTCCAAAAGATATTTTGAGGGACTGTCACGCTACTGCTGTCATTGACCATGTGAAAACACAAGAGAGCCAGGACAACCTTCAGGGAACTGCATTTTCTGCTCATTTATTTTCTGGACTTCATACATATACCTCATTCTACGCATGTGAACTGCTTCAGGGTACAGATGCTCAGGGGAAACGGTGAGGGGACCAAGTACCAATTTGTGCTAGTTTGGTGGTCATGGTGGGAGAGGGGAATTAAGGAGTGTTTAGTTTGACTGTAATATATGCCTGATATGTTAAAGAAAAGGAATAAGTATGAAAATTGTTAATAGTAAAATGGGGGGGGCAGGAGGGGGGGCACAATCTTCCTCTCATTAAGCTGTCGGAATAAATTTCACTGTTACAATTTACAGAAAAATAGGAGAACAAGATTAAGCTTTACATTATGTCACAAAAAATATGGCAGCTTTAAATGTTCGGGTCAAAATTCTTTAAAACTGACTTGTAAATTTTCCCAAAATATTAAGTTAACAGAATAAAATCCAGCCTCATCTTACGAACACTATTTGCTAGCTGATGGCTTGGCATTTGAACAAATGCAAGCTAAACTACATTACAACAGGGAAACAAAATGATACTCATGCTGTTTTCACAAAACAGACATGGTTTAGATGTTAAAGTTTCCAAAACAAGTTACTTGATTTAGAACTTCATGTTCCATCTTGAACAATTTTTTTTTTAATTTTGAATTGAAGACTTGTCAAGTAGTTTTACAAGTCACTCAGTAGATTATACAACTTTGGCAAAACTGGCAGCTATGCCGCTCATTTCAAACTATTTCAACTAGCAGCTATTTGACCATATATAGTACATTACAAAGCTGCTTATTTTTGGTCTGCTATACTATTATTTATTTGTGGTTTGAGTGGGAAAGCAGGGGGGTGGTAATTTCTTATGCTTTTAGACTGCTTGATTTTTTTCTTATTATTAAGACATTCTTCTTCCCAACTATATATTATCTGTCTGCCAACCCTAGTCACCACTCCCTCTCCCCAAAGAATTTTAAACGGTATCTAACACTAGGAATCAAAGATGTGGAAACAATTATTTGGAAGAAAAAAAAAGTTTGCCTGATAAAAAATACACAATGAAATGGCATTTCCAGTGTTAGCCACCAACCGGCCTGAGGATGCTGTATCTAAAACTAATACAACTAAATTAGCTAATAGAGGCCCCAAATGCAAATAATATGCTGATCATATGCAGTCAAATGCACTAAGGTACTTCCAAGTTTCAGCTATAAGTCCGAAGATAGCATTCCATCCTATTCTTACAGGCTCAAGTGCCAACAGTCACAAAGTTAAGAGTAGGATGGAATTCAGCACAGGATTGAGAAAGCAACTCCAAGATTGCAGGCAGATTTATTCTCTAGGGCTAGCTGAATTACCCTAACTTCACACTACCTTTACCCTGGCTTGTACAGACATACATTTTAAGAGTGAAATCCAACAAAGAATAGCAAATGCTCTTGAAACTCTCGGGGAGGGAGGACATGTATTTTATTTTAAATTTGGCCAGCTACTGCCCAGCCATCATTCAGTGAAGCTGAGCTCGACAAAGCCAGCAGGAGGGGCAAGGGGAAGCCTGCAGTCTGAGGGGCACCCGCAGCTCCCGAGGTCCTGCTGAGAAGGCTGGATGGGGCCAAAGGAACCTGTACAAAGGCAATTTACTGTAGGTGCACGGGGCAGGCTTGGTTAAGCTGTCAAAGAAGAGAAAATAATTTTCAGGTAGGAAAAAAAATAAGGCTTTTGGATGGTGGGATTATGGGGGACTCAGGGATAGTATGCGCTGATCACTCTGAGCTCTGGGAAAAGGAAGTTAGGGAAACAAGAATTTTCTGTGTCAGTCAGATTTGAGGAGAGGAACATCTTGCTTTCTGCTCCTACACAGACTTTCCAGCTCCATCCTGCTCTCTTCCCCACAAGCTTCACATGTTGCAAAACTATTTCCTGGTGCTTTCTAGATGGGCAAAGATACAATGGATTAAACCTGAAAAAACCCAACACTAAAACAGTCTAAATATGAATTTACAGTACGTTTACTCAAATGACAATGTTTTGGCCAAACAAGATCAAAATTAGATGATCTCCACCTGGCAATGTTTAGGTCTCTTCCTATTACCTGACATCAATGATGCATAAGGATGTGCTCCATTTGCTAAAGCGTAGCAAATTCATCTTAACAGCAATAAGACATCAAGACTTCCAAATTATGCAATGCTCAAAAAGGCTCTTCAAATTATTACTCCCTGTATGCATAAATAGTCAGTTCAAGCAGTTATCCAGTAACTGCCTTTTGCCCACTTTTGACACTACTCTTTCAAAATACCACCCTACCAGTTCTTTTTGGACAGCAGCCTTTTGAGAAGGTCTCGCTCCCTTTTTTCTAGAGCACTGTTAGATTTTACTTTAGTATTGCTAGCAATCAGCCTCTTCTACCCAGTCTGTATATCTGAGCAGTTTACTATTTCTTTGTGAGCAATTCACTGGCAACGTAAGTAAAGGTGAAAAACTTAGTTTTCTTCTCAAGCCTTTGCTTTTAAAAAAAAAAATAAAAGAAAAATAAAAATTACTTATTCCCCAACACTATTCCAAACCACAAATTCAGCCTGGGTGCCCCCTCACTTTTCCCAGGTTTCTTATTCATGGATGAGCCCAAGGCCCAGGTATTGCAGCTTACTCCTTTACAAACTAAACATCCTGATTAGCCTTGTCCTAAATTTAAATAAGGCCCTCCTCTATCCTCCTAATAACTATAGCTTCTGAGCACAAAGCTGCTCACTAGAATGACCCTGGTTTTGCTCTCCAGAAAGACTTTCTAACTTATACCATTAAAGTTTCTTAATTTTGCTTTTACAGACTTATGTTTTCTTTATTAATTAACAAATCGTCTCTCTTACATTTGCTTCCCAAGACACCAGCTTTGGCAGCTACTTGACTTCATCCACAGCTATGAAACAACTTCAGATTTCAAATTCCACACTTGAAACTTATCAAGGTCTCAGACACTATCCCAGATGTCATTTCTGAATTTCTCCAGGTGAACAGCCCTTAAATGCTCTACTTAGATTCACAGGACCTGTAATTTTCTGTTCATTCTTTCAGGAAGAATCACAAGTTCATCGTTTATCTTATTAAATCTCACCTCTTCTCACATGTCAAACAATGTCTGAAGCACAAGCATTGCTACAATTCAAAGGAACAGAAGATTCTTTCCACAGACCATATACGACCAACCTACATTAATTCAGGTATCGCATATCCCTTCACCTGGCATCTGCAGGTAGCACTTTCTGCCAGCTTTTTTCCTGGCATTGCCTGTTCATGGATGACATATGGGACAATTTTCTTCCATCTGCCAGCAGCAGGGATCCTATAATCTGTTGTTGCGTTACTTTTTACAATAACCAGTTTTGCACCTTTATCTTAGACAGTACTGATTGATGGCACACCAAATACATCATTTTATCAGCAGTGCCTGTCCTCTTACACATGCAAAACACTTGCATACACCAAGAACATGCCACCATCATCACATGGAAATCCCAGGCCCAGCATTGCTCGCCCATTGAAAGGCAGCTTTGAACATCTGATTGTTCAGATGCCAACCAACACTAGCTTTCAACTGGTTTCCCACTGTTTAAAACTGTAAGGAAGTTTCTAGTGCTTTCATTCTCATCATACCATACAGAGATGGGTCATTCTTCCATTCCGCCTTTCACAAATTTTATTACATGCTATTTACTTCAAAGAGGCCTTTTATAGTAGCCTGAATGAATATGCATATAACCAGCATTTTAAAGTGATTCTGCTCTGCTTCCACTAAAATGAAGAAGCTCAGCCACCTTAGTCTAAAATCCTTGCACTCATTTTTTTCCAGAGCTCAAAATAATTTAATTTTTACTGTAGCAATGTAAATTTTGAGCGTCTCACACTCAAACTTATCTTTTTCCATGTAAAATATCACTTCTTATTGCAAATTCATTTACATGAAGCACAACCTTAAACAGAAGTAGCAAAACCGGCAGTAACGTTATCCGAGTATACATTAAAACATGCACTGAAGACTTGTGTGCAGTAAAAGTAAAGCCTCAGAAAAGCACCTTAAGCTCTAGTGCATCCTCTGATTTAAAGTTTGATTACTCACAGGAACAGACTGCTCGGTACTTCATTCCATTTGTCAGGTTTTTTGTGGTTTTATTTTTAAATTGACAGCATTTGCATGACACTTTAGGTGCTTGTACACTGTCCACAATGATGGGCTTTCAATTCTGGCTATGGGCATAAAATAGCTACTACAACTAGTAAAGGTAGGAAGAGTGTGCTTATGTGTGTACTTCTGTGTTTCACTAAGCATAAAACGTTGCCTTCTAATTCTAAAAATTCTCTACGTTTCATGATTTCTGTTTAAAATACAGAATGCCATGCATTCATAGCTGACATACCTGCTCCTTGGGAGAAACATAGATTCTTTAATGAAGACTGAACCAGACAGCAGGATATACCAACAGGTACCAATATCATCAGGGCTGGAAGAAAAAAAAAAAGGACATCATTTAAGACACTTGCTTTAAGTTACTTATAGCACTATCAAATTTGCAGTATGAAAAACAATACAGAAGAAAGCCACCGTTCAATCATTTACAGAACAATTCCATCAAACTATTCTAATTTCCACCTGCAAATATATACATTAGAATGCCCCATTTCATTTACTTCACTTTTTAAAAAGCATAAATCTATCCATTTGGTAACAGCACAAATCCAATGAAATATAAAAGTGATTAAAATTAAGTCAAGTTACAGTGAATGTATTGTATTCTGTCAAATCCATTACTTTCCTCTTGCTGAAGAGAACTGTAGCATCTTCTGCTCTATGAATAAGCTTTTCTTCCCCAGTTCTAGATATCTCCTTCTTCCCCCTTTTTTCAAGACAAATTTGCCTTTTAGCATCAGTCTGCCTTCTCACAAGGTAAGAGAGCATCGGATACATTTGCAGATGGTAAACCTACATCAGATTTGTTAATCAACTTTATCTGCTGCTGCTACGTGCTGCCCCTTTGATGCCTTTTCCCAGCACAAGAATAAATTCTCAATAAAAGGGAGAAAAAGTTTCTTCTCCCTTCTCTTCATCCTACAAAGCCATTGGGCAAGGACTTTGCCATCCAGGCATCCATATGTCATCCATTCTACTGCAGATTCAGATCTTGCTCCCTGAGTAATACAAAATCCTTTTCATAGGCTTAGGCTCTTCTTGGATAAGTTCAAATAATGTTTAGACAGGAAAATAAAATAGTTTAAGGTTACTAGAAATAGCTGCAGGAGAAGTCTTGTGCCATTTCGACAGTCAACACTGAGAATATCTTCTGCTTTACTTCAGTTTTTACCACTCCTGCTTCTTCCAAAGAAACTCACTAATTGGATTCAAGTACACCGTTAGGAACTGCATGAGCATTCTTATCTGAAAACCACATCCCTAGTGACACTAAGAGATGCAGATTACTTAATTAATCTGTAGCACCTTCATTTTTTTAAATTACGTCTCTCAAGTCTTTAGCAACATTTAGTTCTAACTTCAGGCAAGAACAGCCCACATCTTTTAATGATGATGACAGCATAGTATTAAAACCCAATCTTAGATTTAAGTAAGCTATGTACATGTTAGCAGCATGTCTTACATTTGAAGAACTTCAATTTAAGAAGGACCTACACAGCAAATCCTCAAAAGAAGAGTTCCATTTCCTCGGCACTCACTGTATTACACTTTCTAAAGGGAAAGCTGAAGTTAGAAAGAGAGGGAGGGAGCTGGCCTAAAACAGCCGAGAGCAAAACAGCAAACCGTAAATCTAGAAACGTGCTCTATTTCCATTTTGCATTTTATAATACAACCACAAGAGAAAGGACAAACATCAGAAACACGGAAAATTAACAGATGAAATTGAGGACACAATCTATGACCAAGAACACAAGAACTAAGATGATGCAGCATATATTTCTTTTCTACCAGTCTATGACCTGACTGACCACTGAAGCCACACTGACTAGTGAAGACCTAACATCTTCAAAATGAAGGCTTCAGGAGATACTTCTTTATACCAACAGACAATAGAAAATGAAGCCATAATATGGCGTCACAGCTAAAACAACAAAACATTTTGATTTACATAGTTGAAGCACACCAAGCTGCCTTCTCTGAAGCGTGCTTCACACGCTTGCTTCTCACATGGACATGTATTGCACTCAAACTTGTTAGCTTAGAAAAACCAACACTGTCCGTAAGTACAGAGAAGAAGGTTAAAGCAGACAACTCAGGTTCATGTTTATGCTTTTGAGAACAATATTTTCTTTTGAAGTAGTGGTTTTCTTGAGTTTAAGTCACACATCTTCAAACTCTCTTCCCCCCAAAATGAGCCCTAAGCTGACAGAAAGGAATACAGCATAGAGCCAGCTTTGCTGCTGAACTGCAAGTCTGTTGGGGTTTCTTTTGTTGCTTCTGGTTTTTAATAGATACCAGTCTAAATACAAATAATCTGCACCGCACTAAATAGCATAGCTGAAAGTTTCGAAAATAGTAATTTTCAGTAATGGCTGTTAGACTGAGTGATTTCCCAAGTTGCTGAGAAGTAACTATTAGGACATCAATGATAATTTTTCCATGTGGATTACAGTGCATTATGTTAACATATAAGAGTTTTTGTGGGGTGGGGTTGGTTTGGGGTTTTTTTTTCACTTTTCCTAAAAACTGTCAGTTTGACTATGTATAAAAGTGTAGTCTGAAAGAACCTCACCTGGGGTCACAGGCTTTATGACTCTAAAGCAAAAGCAATCTAGAAGATCTGTTTATACTTTTACAGAAAGCCATTTCCAAGGATAAATTAATAGAAACAAGAAAAAAAAAGTTAAAAAAATGAAACCAATATTAAAATATTTTAACTTTTGCAAATCTAGCAAGACACAAGCTTTTTTTTCCTCCCTCCTTTAAGAGTTGATGAACTATTTTAAATCCCTCTGTCAAATCACCTATTTGTAAGGGGCTTCAGCTATCCTTTCTCATTGGGGAACTTTATCTCCAAAGAGAAAGGCAGCCACTGGCTTTCACAAGCATCAGTCAAAATGTTCAATATTCAAATTCATCTTAATGCTACTTTTGAATCTCCCTTTGAATCATTTAACAAACAGCTATAGTGATTATACATTTAACTGCACTGGTTTACATTTTTCCTATTTGATCACACACAGCATGACTTTTCACTCAGTTAATCATCCAACTCAGTTGGGGGTTTTTTGCCAGTTCACAGGTTTATCCACTTTCTCTGCAAGTTAGCTCTTCAACAGTTGTTGCTCCTTCTCACTTAACTGTCATGAGCATCATACTTATTCCACTTTATACATAATCAGAAGAAACATCTGTTCATTTGACAGCTGAAAGTGCTGATTAAAAAAATAAATCAAACTTTAGGAACACCATCTGATTGGGTTTGGTTTCCTTTTGCTTTATGTGTACTTAGATAACTTTTTATTCTTACAGTCATGTTTGAGAATTTCTAAGCTCTAAGGTACTTGCATCATGTTGTGCAAAACAAAGAATTCTACTGTACTCAATTTCTTAATTATCTAAATAAAAAAAAATCTTCAATATTGCTGTATCACAATAGTGGAAGGTTACAGCAGAACATGTCTGTATTCGAGGTATCTTCCCAAAATACACTGTGTATTCTTTTAAACTTTCATTGCCAGCTAAAACATCATAAATATTTCCAAGACAGTCTTCAGGAGCAAAGAACACTGATGGATTTTCATTGTCTTCATTCTTACAACTACTAGTGTCTTAATATAGTCTTGAACAAAACATCTGAAAAAAAACCCACACATATAGCAAATACACTCCTTCCTCCAGGACAGACATACTTCCCCCCACCCCCAAAAAAAAAAAAAGAAAAAACCCCAAAACAAAACAAACTACAAATGAGTCATCTATTCCTTTCATATGAAAATATATTAACTCCTGCACTTCTCAACACTTGTTACACTTCCAGTTGTTTAGAATTAAGCCTCAAAGCAGTCATTTGGCAACCAGCTTTTGTTAGACAGTGCTGGTACAAAAAACACATGCAATTCTTTCATTTTCAGCATCCTGGGCTTTCCACAATCCTATTCAAACATCAGGTGGCTTTCAATCAAGTTTCCCTGTTTTCTGTATTACACTTGACATTTGTTCAACAACAATGCATTTTGCATTCTTCAGGAATTCTGTGCCTGCAACGAATGACAGAAGGACCTGCAGAAGCAGCCTGTACTGAACTACAAAAGCATTTTGTCAAGCCATGCAAGGACTAGTGCAAATACCATTTTACCCAATGTAGGATACTCACATTTGAAAGGCTTTCTTTGCAACATCAAAACTGAATTCTGGAAAATAAATCCAAGCCTAATTATGGAGTTTTCTTTCACTGCTATAATACTGCCTACCACTGGCAGTCGACAGTATCTATAAACCGTATTTGTCCTCCTAAGTCAAAGGGATGACAACAATTTTTTGTGCTAAAAAGGGTTCTTTTGTGGACAGGACATGTCCCTGACTGGGTTTACAGAAGGGTATTAAGTGCACGTAAGCACTTCATCCAGAATTAGCTGAAGCAGAATAGACATTGATGTCTTCCCCTCAAAGGCATCCTGAGAAGGAGATTTGGGGGCTTTTTTGGTCTGGGGACAGTTGAGGGGAGGGTCCAGTAGTACCCATCAGTCAAGCTGATGTAGAAAGGAAAGACATTTGCTTACGCAAGATCTTTCCAACCACTAGTTTTGTAAGGGTGCCACTGCTGTCCACCACCACCACTAAAGCAGCAGCTGCCAGACACTAGGAGACTGGAAGTGCAGTGAACAATCCACATCAGGCTGGAAACAAAGCCCACCCAGTGCAGGCAAACAGCACTTCTACCTAGTTTAGAGCTCCTCTCCCCACCCTCCCTCCAGTCTTGCAAGGCTGCACGCACAGCAGGAGTGGAAATACTTGAAATCAGAAGTTATTGGCACGTGTTGCACGTTTCCAGGCAGACATTCACAGATCTCATTTGCAGGCAAGAAATTACTTTAGCTGTTGGCCTTAAATGATGGAGAACATTGCTTCAAATACATAAGACTGGTGGGGGTTTCTTTGGGTTGTTTGGGTTTTGTTTGTTTTTTTCAGCTCATCTACTGTTCTGGATATTCATCTGGATGAAACTCAGGACTGTTAAAGTCACGTTGCCTGTTGAATGCAGCACAGCTATCCACTTCCCCAAGTTACAGAAAACAAGATTTATTACCAAGAAAGTAAGATAGCTCAGGCAATTTATCCTGTAGAGAATCAGGACTAAGTCAACCCAGAAGTCACACGTTAAGGGGCAGTCAGAAGAACAAAATCAATACATGTTGTCATTCTGTCCTAGCTGTATTAAGCCAAAAAAAAGCCCCAGTGAAACCTTGGTGACACAAACTTCCATCCATCCTTTACAGAACAGGACTATGGCCAGATTCAAGACACTGGCTGCACTACAACTGTAACTTGTGTTAGCGCACTAGAGACTAATGCCCAGATGTCTACATGCAGTCAAACCATTTGACTGCCGTGCAGAGGAAAGAGCCTAAATCCTAAAAGTAAGAAGCAGAAAAGCAAGAGATCTTTAGCAGAAGATAGGATTTATATTCTGTGAAGACAACAACCGAAGGACTCTTGGTACCAAGATTTAACTTTCTTCTAACTACTATGATAGAGCTACCTACTCAAAGTTTTCAGAATACTCGAGTTCCAGCACCAGCCTTAAGGTGGTGCAAAACTGAAAGCCAATACCAAAACAGTCACCAATAAACAGATTTTATTCATAATCTGGACTTAAGGTAGTTGTACAAAATTTAAATAAAGCTACTTTAATTCTTAACTCTTGTATTACAGCACTTTTGAGAGCTGGGGATTTCCTGAGGAATCTATATTTAATTTCCCAGAATACAAGAGAGCTTGATTTACAGGAATTTGGGAGCTAGAAACGGAAATCCAGAGACTGGATTGCAATACCTTCCCATTGCATTTCCCTCCCCAGCTTCCTTGACGTAGTCCTTTTACGTAACTACAACCTGCAGCCAGACAGCATACTTCTCCGCTTTGAAAACGACACAAAAAACTGAAGACAGAACTTTGAAGAGTACTTCACAGCTGTCTCTAACTGTTCTGTTTGAAAACTTCAGCTACATAATTATGCAATAGTCTGTGACGACATCACCAAGCTGTCACTGCTTATAAGGTTAGACCATATTTTCAGACTTAAGCCTTCACATTTTCTAGCATATGACTGTTCTTTGAGCCCTCAGAGGTACTCAAAGTTCAAAAATCAGGAAGCATTTATAAATCTCCAGACTGCCAAGACCCAAGAAGTTTGCAGGCTCTCTCAAAGTCTTCAGCACTTGTATCAAACTCTTCATGCTGTGAGCTATTTATTGCATTGGAAGGGGCAGCTTCTTATTCCCAGAACCCCAACTAGCTACATACACACTACTTAAAACTGAAGTTTTATTTTCTAATTATAATTATTTTATTTTGATTTAAAGCAATCTGCAGCACTTGTACACCAGGTTTGTAACTGTAAATCTGAATCAACATTAACAGCATATCAAAGAAATTATGCACAAAAAATAACTTGTTTCAATACGTGTCCCCCACACGTACTGATTCTATAAGTCATCTATCTACAGTAGCACAGGTGTTCCAATTTTAGCTTTCAGGTGTCCTGATCACGTAAGATGCTGGAAAACCTTCCAAAATAATCAGCTGCAATAAGGATTTAAGTCCACCTGCTGAAAGACCCAATAAATCTCAAATATCTACACCATCTCCAGTGTTTCCTCTATCCTAACAAGTCCTGATGCATCACTTTCCTTTAAAACTTCTTTAGAAATAGATACATTATAATGAGAGCCATTTAATCCATTTAATTCTCATTGTCCATCAAGATGAGATGTAGCACTACTAAAACCTCTGGAATAATGAATCATATTCAGCACTTGCTTACTTGTGTGCATTTGGTTCAAATGAGATAATGAACGTCATAACTGTGTACAGTGGGAAGAATCTGCAGGTCTTTGTGATGACTGCTGTCAAACATGCTTGAATTCTGTCAAATAAGACACCACTTCAGTGCAAAATTCAGCACCTGGGCTTGAAAGCACATGCTAAACAGAAGTCTTTGCTGCTCTGACCACCTTCTGGTATCTGGTTTCTCAGCCAACTCCTTCGAGACAGCACTTGAAAAAGTTAAGCAGTATGCAGGTCTCAATGGAAACAAGCTTCCATATAATCACTGCTTAATATTCCTTTTACAGGAGCTGTGTTTATCCTGAGATCTAAACAACAGAGGTGTCATTCTCCAACACTGGACTGAATGGTCCAGCAACATCAGATGCTGGAAGGACCTCTAACATAAGTCAAACATCAGCATCCAGAATTACTTTCCAATTCAGAGGTTTTTTCCAACCTACTTCATAAAAAGGTTATGAAATTGGCAAGAACGATTTCTTGGTTGTGAAAGAGCTAGTTAGAATTATTCTCTCCATAAATCAAAGTTCATTCAAGACTTACATTTAAACTGGATATAGTACCATGCCTACAAGCAATAACATCTCTAACCGTTTTGGTAAAAGAACTTGTATTACAAACCAAGATGTACCTAGCAGACTACATTTTCATGAAATCACACTCAATGTTTTTGAAAGCTGAATAATTTTCAGAAAGCAAACATGGAGCAATTCAGAACAGACATTGTTTATGCTCCTAGATCTCCATTTGAGAGGAACAGAAACAACGAAAATTTGACATGTCAGAACTGGGACCTCTTTCAGCCATTTAAATACTACACCAGAAGAAATTAGAACATTGCTCTGCAAGCCAATGCTCCATAGGATATTGTTTCATCAGATTAATCTGTTTCTCTTTGCTCATTTTGGTTATCCTCTGTATGCTGAAAGCTATAGGTAGTTTACCGTTTAATTGAATAACCATTGCCACAATTAGACATTAGCCCTGAAGTGCTTTGGGATGGCAAACATGTCTGTCTTCAAGTGCAACTACAATCTTCGGTAGACACCTCATTGCCTGAAGATCCTGCCCACTAGCACTGTATTGTTATAACACTCAGAATAATCAGAAAACCATTTACTCGCATTGTCAGCACTGTCTATAACCTTCCTTAATAAGCTAGTTAAGCAGTTACCTGACATCTGCCAGAGCATTTTAAATGCTCTTGATGACATTAAAAGGTATATCCCAAACACAGCAGTAAAAAAGATTGGGCACTTAATGCATCAGCCACGCAAAATCTCCATATACTTTTTTCTTTTCTAGATTAGCACATTAAACTTATTCTTACTTCTAATCTTTACTCTAAATACAAGAAAAAATCGTATACATATCCAGTAATAACACTAATAACTCAGAATTCAGAACTTCTAATTTTCACTAAAAAGTCCTCTTGAAGTGCATATTTCAACTGATATCCATGGTTATCTTTTATTAACAACACAAGATGAAAACTGATGTCTTATCTCCCAGTAGGAAGGAGCCACAGGAAACAATTCCTCAGTATACATGAAAACAAATAATCAGAAGCATGTTTTTCTTGAAATTATTTCATTTATTTTTATTCTTTTCCACTTTTGAAATAAAATCAGTAAAACAGAAAATTCAGTCAGATCAGAAATTATTGCAGAGTGTCAATCTAAGATAGCTGATTAAACAGGCAATCAATAAACACATTATGCAAATATAGATATGCAAACTAACTGATCTATTGTCATTGAAGTCTTGGTATTAAACTTGTACAGTGAATTGGCCCTTGATATCAGAAGAGAAATTCCTAAATCATCAGGAAAACAATGACAGAAATAGTAAAATAAAATCATCTTGCATCCAAAATACTCTGAGGTCAATCAAGACAGACAATCCTGCTATTAAAATCTTATACCCTTCTAATATTTCTCCAAAATCAAATATTCTGTTCTTAAAATTAGAACAACAAAAACGTGATAGTCTTTAGTAAAACATTTACAGTAAGGAAGATGCAAATTAAAGTCTCTCAAAAACCTTAGTCTTCGAAGTAGTCTCAAAATCAGGTCAAACAATAAACACAGAAATTTGGAACTGGCTATGCAAAGCCAACAGACTGTAACATTGATCACTGACACTATTAAGAAGCCTTGATTCAGTCTCTCCTTATACAGAGCTAACTGCCAAGTCCGTGAATGTATTTGTTTTAATGATACATATTGCCTAAGAAATTCCCCATAGGAAATGTACGTGTTGCATATATATACAACACAATGTATAAATTCAGGTTCCCGATTTACTGCAGTGCAGAACTGGCAGTATCCCAATGCTACTTTGGCAACTGCCCGACTATGAGAGGGTGCAATACACCTTTAGGAATACTTTAAGGAGAAGAAAAAAAAAAAAAACCAACCACCAAAACCAGAAGAGACCAGCCCTGCTGCAGCAGTTCTTTGCGTTAAGTATACTGCTGCATGACTTCCACAGAAACCTATGGATGCACAAGCAGAATAAATATATATTGCCTGCAGAGATCTACCTGAAAATTAGGATGCTGACCCAGAGAGATGCTTCAAAACAGACATATTCTCAGAGCATTTTAAATAATTTTCAAAGTGTCTCATGTTTCTGTAAAACCAAGGAAGAAAATTTTATAGGGGCTCTCTGAAGTCAAGGACATTCAGTAAAAGACAGTCAATGCAGAAATGTGACCTAAACCTCCACGAACAGGTGCCTCCTGTCCAAACATCAGAAATTCTCATCAAAAGTAAAGTATTAAAGAATTCAAGAGAACAATTTTATTGATAACTTAGACTATCATTAGTGGACATCAGTTTGATCCTCATACAATTCGCTAGCAATTCCTTTCTGTAATGTTCTAGGTTTTAAGTTTTATAAGATATAAACATATATAGCTATAGATCACATATACAGTATCTATACAAATGGTGGCGATACCACCATCATAAAACTTCTTGAACATGCACACAACTTAAAAGCACTCCTTCATAGTACAACTGCATGCGTCAGAAGACAAATTTCAGTGAGGTGGTCTCTGCAGAGCTGTTCTGTTTAAAAATCATGCACCAGTAGCTACACAAGAAGCTTGTAGCTCATTTTTGTCACACTTCATTGCACAATTAAGCCAGGCTATGCAGAAACGTACGGCGATTTTGGCATCATTTTTTGTTGTTTTGTGCACACTGCTTCTATCCTGAGGGTCTTCAGGGCAATACGCTACCGTGGAAGAACCATGAATTTGCTAAATGTCACTTTTATCGTAGGACTGTTGTGGGATTCCAGATGCCCACTCTTAAAACTTCTCAGATCTATTTCTCACCTGTCCTTGCACAGAACTACTGTACATTAACTGCAGCTGCAAATCAAACTACAGATTAGCCATCTAGCTCAGACATGCCCAAACGCTTTACAGATACATCCAAAATCCCTACTGGACTTTCTGTGTAACGCATGATACCTGGCCAGATGACAGCACGCCTCTTCCCTGGGAAGAGCATCTGCAAGTTCGCTGCCAGGCACTGCCCCGAGCGTGTCCCCCCAGTGCCTTCGGGCGATCCTCTAACACCGCCTGTCCCAAAGCTACACAAAGGGTGGTCAAGCATTGGAACAGGCTGCCCAGAGAGGTGGTGGAGTCACCATCCCTGGAAGTGTTCAAAAAACGGGTAGATGTGGCACTTCGGGACATGATTTAGTCTAGTCTACCCTTGATTGGTTTAGTGTGGACTTGGTAGTGTAGGTTAATGGTTGGACTGGATGATCTTAAAGGTCTTTTCCAACCTAAACGATTCTATGATTCTATGAAAGCCAATGCCCTCCGCCATTTTTCAATCATTCTGTTCTGCCTCATGAAAGACACTAACATTTTCATCTAAGAAAACCATAAGTATTTTAGTACCAACCAAAAAGTCATGCTCCTTTATTTCCTTCCCAGATTTCGTTTCAGGCTCCAGCAGCTGGGCCAAGCCAGCTCTGGAGAAGGCCACACGGCTAGCCCAAAATAATCCCTATTTTGGATCTTGTGATTTGCCACAGTGATGTAACTCAAAAAACTTGGGTAAGACTGGATGATGACATTACAGCTACTGGACCTGAGAATTTGGTTCCAAACACGGAAAACATCCAAAAAGACCAGCTGAAATTATGTATCTCTATCCTTTTCGTAGCCTTCTCTGCTTCTCATCCCCTTTTCCCTTCCCCTGCCCTCCCCCCCAATATAAGCACTACAGTCTTAACACAAGTGGATGTTTTTCATCTCAGATTGTTTGACAAGTGGGGAATGAGGGGAAAAAAGCAAGACAAAACATAATTGTACAAACAGGGCTTTGTTACATGCCCTGCCTACTACAGTCAGTAATTTAGAAACTAAGAGATTGCTGTTTCTTATTTCGGCTGTGGACATTCTCTGTAGTAATAACTCAATTTTACTTGTAACATTTTTTTCTCTCCCATCTCAAGTTTATATGTATGCCTTCTACTTTTGTTTCACAATACGGTTCTCTGAAAACACTGAATTTCATTAAAGCACAGAAGGCTGCACAACTGAATGACATGAAAGCACACAAACATGTTGACATCAGACAAGAGCTTTTTCCAACCATAGATGTTAACACTAAAATTCAGTTAAAGATGTCCAAGCGATAACTACTCTTCTTTAAACACTTGCCCTTTTCTAAGAATCAACACAATCAAAACCACTAGCATACTACTAAATTGCTACAGACTGAGATATTTGTTACTGATTAGAGCTTAATTCCAAAACGCACATCTTGCAATCTTCTCAGAAGGGACATGGGGGACGTAGGAGCATATATTCTATCAGGCTTTGAGTGGAAGGTTCTCTAAAAAACTAAAACACACTTTACAATAACACGGGCTGGGTTCTTCTCTGTAGTTTTTTAAAAACATTATAAGCACAGCTAAGTTAGTTCCAGGTTCAATTGCACAGAAACTAAAGAGAATGTGATCACAAAAACATGTTGTCCTACAGCATGGCAATTCAGAAACACATGAGGTTTTATTATCAAGTGACTTCGGACAGCAGGTTATCTAAACTTGAAATATTTTCTGCCAATCCAGTATCTTTAGAGAAGAAAATAACGGAAGCTTAAAGACATACAAGACTTCCTTACAGAAAGAGTAAGCCAAACACCACTGATGCATTCATACAGAAATATCAAACAGCATGGCTGAAAACCACATACAGCCCCTATATTACTAATGAGGGGGGAAAAAAGAGGTTCTTCTTTTATTAGAGACATATTCATGTGTTCGTAAGCAAAACATTTATTACCAAAGATTCCTAATTACCTAATTCCTCTCTGCCATCATAGCAAATATTTAAATTTTGATCTGAAAAATTTTGTTCAACTGTCAAGAGGTATACACACCCCCTAAAAATCTGCCAAAACTCTGGTTTCCAAAGAAAATGCTAATTAGAAACTTACTGTTGAAAACATCTAGAATGACTATTATGCAAAAGAACTATTTTTTTTTCCTTTGAACTACTGATAAAATATATATCAAGTGACCAAACTAAGTATTTTCTTAAATGGGATCTTTAAGTAGGTTTGAATAAAGGTAGTAGATTTAAAAAAAAAAAAAAAAAAAGTCAGGTATATGTGTCAAGTAAACCTCAATTCTGAAATTTTGCCTTGCAGGTTTTAAGCCTTTTTTATCATTAACTTTCCATCAAATGAAAGTAGTAGGATGACTGGCAAATGAAGAATAACTTGAGCTGAACTGCCACTTTTAATAACCTAGTTTCCATTTAAACAGGGAGATGGCCGTAGGGTTTGAGAATTTGTCACTACCATGTACACCCGCTGATAGTAAAGTAAATGCAGATGAGATGCGCCAATTTTAAACAGTGTTCCATTTTATCCCTTTGGCCATTAAAAAAAAAAATCTATAGAGATACTACAAAAATTAACAACTTTTTAAAAAAACAGAGGATAAAAAATTAGCGTTTGTACTGAATGCAGATAATTATTTTCAGCATTGCATACATGCAATAGAAATTTACCTTTTTATAAGTACAGTTGATAATGCAGATATGAACAAAATTTTCACGATCAAAAAGTTTTGATCAAATACACAGCAGGTTTCATGTTAGCATTTAGGGATAAAGTTTTAGCTTATCTGCATTGAGACATTAAGTTGTGCCTCAGGGAGGTCACACACACAGGTCAATTAACAGCTCCAACATTTGCAGCTATTTTAATAGGTATTTCTAATGAACACAGAAGATTAGCACCCAATTTCAGATTTCAATGCAAGTCATAGCCTCAGCGGGGGAAAAAAAAAAGTTGTAACTTAGAGTTCAAATTTAATGCTTTTTTAAAACCTGAGCCTTCATGACCAAAATAAGAACTCCAAGTGATAAATTCTGGCATGTTCAATAAAAAGTGACCAGGTTGTATGCTCCAAGCTCATCTCCTATAGCTCATAACCAAGTGGATTGATTCTAACCTGGCTGTCACATTGCTTATCTCCTGTACTCAAAGAATTTTTCCAAATGTGCAGAGTTTAAAATTGGAATAGTGTTTTTTAGAAGAATACATCTTCAATATATATGCTGAACTTGTGAAACAAAAAAAGGATTCCTCCAAGTTAATTATCCTAAAAATAGAATACTGAAATTAGACTGCAGGTTCCATGGGATTTTCTTACCAAGATCTCCAGTTGTTCATTAAAATAGTCTGTAAAGCTGCAACTCAGAGTAACATATTTCTGGCTTCAAAACGTTGCATTTTTAATTTTTTTTTAAATTAAAAAAAATATTCTGTGTTTGTTAGCCCATTAAACATTAAATCAGAGATGTGAAATGCTAGAGCAAGCACATTTTGCATTAGTGTCTATATCCAAAAACTGCCAAACTGCCCATTAAACCTACTGAATAAATCACGGGGAAAAAAATGTCAAGAAGCGAGTAAATAGGAATAACAAGCAAACAACCAAAGTGAAAATGAAGTCACATGAAAGGAGCAACAAAGGAAATCAGTGCAAAAGAATTGCAAAAAACACTTCAAATTAACCCAGATTTCACAATTTTCTGTTTGTGAACCGTATTTTCTCAGGCACGTATTTCCTGGTGTAACTTTTGCCTGCCTTGACTATATGCATAACTAGCAGCCTTGATTCATTCAGCATATAATTCAAATTTAAACCAACAGTTAGAATGAGCCAAGATACTGGGTCTGAACAAAAACTCTAGTACATATAATGGACACAAGCCAACTGCCTAGAAAAAGACAAATCACCAGCACAATGGTCACTAGCAAATTAGTCTGTAAAACAAATAAAGATTATATTGGTCTAATTAAAATTATCTATCCACCTGTAGATTTTGACCTTGTGCATTTCCCATACATAACTGATTACTGGTGTTCATTAGACATTAATTTAACTTTGCTGAATGGTCAAGGCTTAGCATTAAAGTTTGTTCAATCACATCTTCCTCCTGATGGTCAATACAGGAGAAATTACACATGTATAAAAGGAGGCATACAGGTGCATTCTTTGTATGCTTAAATGTTCAAATATTACCAGACAACCCAGAAAAATCTGCATTTACAGTTTGGTTTAGGGGCAGCAAGTGAAAACCTGGCAAATCTTTTGTTTCAGTAAATTGCTTGCAGAAACGAAGCAATTGCATTCCTCAGATCTCTGCTGTAAAATCTGAGCTGACATTAGATCACACCCTGCTAATTATAAGCCGTGATAGATATGTCAATTTGGCACCTCTGGCACGAAAAGCTGGTTGCTACTACTTTGACAAAATTGAAGTGAGACTAAATGACAACTTACTCTAATGAGAAGACATCCCACATCCCCTAATTCTATATAATCTCACTGGTTACAAAAATTAATACAACACACATCACCAAGCAAGAGTCACTGTTAGCTCCCTCCCTGGCACCAGCAAATTTCTCCTCTGTTTGACGATTAAAATGAAGAGGCTCATTTATGTTTACAGACTGTGCACTGGGTGAGGGAGTTGGCATTAAACGCTGTCCTTAACACACTTTAAAATGAATTAATTCTTTCAACATCGTGCGAAAAGAAGCAGAAATACTTACTAGTACAGAACTTCATTTGCTTCATGTCTTTCATATCTAACCGTTTCACACATCAGTCTGAAAGAGAAGGAAAGAAGTAATTTTTAATTATGATTCCTATCAGTGCCACAAAGACTTCACTTTCTCAAGTTAGTCAGCATTTCCATGTTTGCTGCCAGCACTTGCAGAAACTCAACAACTAATTTAAAGCTAAGCTGGTTTTTAATTTAAGAGACCAAATTGTTAAATCTAAGCATTGAAGTTGTTAGTTCATCCCAGATCAGATTTGATTTAGGACAACAGATGTAATTGCTCCCCTAAAAAAAATTTCTATAGAACAGGTACAACAATACTGATCTCATTTTATAAACTGATGTGATAAAAGTTGCTTTATAAGGAAACAATGCAGAATTTTAGAAATGGATGGAAATTTATGATCTGTAATGCTAATCAGAGATACCATGATATAAAAACTGCTCCCTTTTTCAAGTCAGGCCCAATAGATAAAACAAGAAATTATGTTGCATGGTAAATTGATGCTTCTCATTTTGCTAAAATCCAGCAACTTAAAAATAACCATGAGATTTTGATGCTGAAGTCCCAGAGGGCTCAAAGTGGAGAGAATTTCCTGCAGGAAAAATTGTCTGTCTAGAGGGGAGGATTAAAGCACTTTTGCATTCACTGCCTGCCTGACAAATGCGGCATAATAGAGAGCAACTATAATAGAACTTACCACGTATTAGGAAATGCAATGTTAACCTGCTGTAAAAAATCAACATGCCATTTCTGTCTATTGTCTTAAGGAAATGGACCCTGTAAATTACTGGGGGGGGGTGGGAAGGAAGTAAACCCCACCACCTCCCTTGGACCTTCTATGGCTCTGAAGCCAACTGCAAACACCAAGGCTATTTGACAGACAGTCAGACAGAGATTTGCCCAAGAGGCTCATGTGAACATTCAAATGAGGAACTATATTTAAATTTGGGAAGGAAATTCTCATTCCTCGCAGGATCAATCATCAGAACCTCAGCGCACCAATGACCGGCCTGCAATGGTATTCTAAGTGGACAAAAGTGCTGAAGCATTCCTGCTCAGGCAACAAGTCTCAAAAAAGTTGATCTGAGGCCTGGAAGTTGATCTGAGTTTGATGGGACACTTAAAAGGCTTCTTATTGCCATTTCCCATCATGTCAATAGCCAACAGGCTGCTACAGAAGTTACCTTAGCACTCATCTCTTGCAAGATTTTACTTATTAGTTCAGCCCCCTAACAAATAATGCTTTTTCTGTCCAGAAGTGGCAGGCTTAGAGTGATATCTTGATAATTCCTAAAATGTGAATAGAAAATTGAGATCTTCATTTTGTTTGCTTAAAAAAAAAAAGTCAAGTTTTTACTACCGCGGTCTTTCCCCTGCCCCAGTATTTTAGATCTACTCTTTGGACCATCTTTGAGAACTTTTCTTATAGACAATTTCTGTGGTGTATATAATTAAGTATTATGCATTGTATATCAATTTCAGCTAATGAAAAATCTTCTTGCTTCCTGGTATAGCAAAGACCTTTTTGAATGACAGAACCACCTCTTTTTCAGATGCTGTTCCCCACCATAAAATCAGGTCTTGCCCAAATCCTTTACAGACACCAGAAAGCTACTGTCTGCTTCTACCTCCTGGGTCCTCACCTTCTCTCTCTGATCCTCTGTTTTGAGAGGGAGGGGGAAAGCAGACATGAGGTTACTGGTGAGAAGAGACCAGAAAAGTCATTGCTAGCAGTCAGATTTAAAAATTAAAATACTGCTCAAGGATAGTTTGTACCCCACTGGTCTGAAGTGATGCTGGGCAATGGGCCATCTAAGAGTAGGAGTTATAGGAAACAGAATCACTTTAACAAGCAACTTTTGTTCCCCTCTGAATTGGGAGCAAAGGAAGTACATTCTTGATAAAGTCACAAAAGTTCACCACTGGCACTGTCTGAGTTTTACAGCGCTTTGGTCCCGTTATTAGGACAGTAATAGGGGAGAAAATGCCTCTTACAGAAGGTAGCCAAGTGTTTCAATTCTTCCGTTAAACTGGAACAGTTAGAAGTTACAGTGACCAAGTAGTACGAACTAGATTGTTCCCTCAAATATTTAAAAAATTGAATTAGTTCTGGTCAATACTCGTGTTTAATTTTCACTCGAACGTGATCTTTCTCTGCTTCCTAAACAACTGTAATAAATTCAAGATGACATCATCAGCAAGCCATAAGGTATGGTATTCACTACTAGAGGCTATATTTAATACACTAGTTTTTAATACATCTCAGAGGTTTTTGTGGCGTCCCATCGCCACAAAAAAATGTTGTATCCTAAAGGACACTATAAAAGCTTTCTGTCCCACATCTGCCTGGAGCCCAGCCTTTTCCATGTATGGTACTGTAAACAGAAGCTCTCTTCTAGGAATTCACTGTGCTGGGAGAGCGAGCCCGAGTTCCACACATTCCTCAGCAAGAACCTCATTCTGCACAGGAAGCCAAAAAGCACACATCAACATACCACGCAACCATATGTGCACACTTTGATCTTTGTAAACAAGTTAACATCGGTTCAACTCCAGCTATGCAAAACTCGATGTGCTAGAAGTCTTGCATATAATAGCATAACACAAAATACTTTAACTGAATGTGATCGTGGCTTCCTTCCAAAACAGAAGTCATTACAGAGACTACTTTGAAGTCAACATTCATATTGCAAAATGTGTCTTGAGCACTTCGGAAAAAGAAAACCCCGCCTTTTTTTTTTCCTCCAAACTACAGAATATTGGCTTGGGAATGTGGACTCTGACAGAATGATGAAGCAAGAGGCCAAAAATTAGAATCTAAACCAGCATTAATCAAGTCAAAGTTGCTTCAGCATCTTCAGATGTGGCAAATGTTGGCAAACCCTAGGATGCAAAATAACAGTACTTCACCCTCCGTCCCCATAAAGCGTACAGGACATGGACAGGCCTCCTTCTGTACCTGCCAGCCTCACACCGATGTCTAAATACCCTTAGAAACCTCCACTGTAAGATGTTTATTTGAGGACAACTGAAACAAGTACTTTAAAGAAAAATCAAACAAATGCAAGTCTTTACAGAAAATAGGATGTTCATCTGGAAGTTTTTACTTGAATTTATTTGCTTCATGAAGTATTTTAATAAAAAATATGTAGATTATATTTATTAGTAATTTTTTTACTAAGTATCATTTATGTGTGTAGCACATGATTTGTCTAAAACTTCCACATGAAAGCAAGCACAAACTGAAACAGAAGCTGAATAACAGACCCATGATTATCATATTACAAAAATGATTTGGACTATATATGAACTTTCAGGACTGGAAACTTGTACTCTGTATATAAAGCATTTACTTCTAGTCTGAAAGTTTGAAAAGAAAAACAAACACATCCATAATAGAAATCAGAAGGAACAAACAGGGATGCACATATGCACACACACAAGGAGTAAGTGGTAGGACAATAAAGAAGGGAAAAAAAGGATGCCATGATCGCCAGCTTTTCAGTTTGAGGTAAGGTACACAAGAGTAGTGTATAGTTACCAAAGGAACAGTAGTTCCTTTGCTTTGTTAGTGCATTAACATATATGTGTTTTTAATGATAAAGTATCATACCTTAGCTGATGCTCTCTCAGATTAGACAAGGCTTCCATCCCATGTAAATAGGAATACACAATCTCCAAATCCTGCAAACATAAGGAAAACTTTATTAGGATTCTCAATTTGGTACAAGCTGTTAAAATACTGTTTTTGCAAAGCATTCACAGCTCTCCTGATAGGGGCAGCAAGAATATTTGGAATAACACATTTACAAGAAGTTAAAGGCACATTGCAGGAATACCTTTGAATACATTGGAACCTGACCTGGGGAAGAATGATGGTAAGTCCACATCAAAAAATACAAACACGGCAACCTTCCTGCTTTTGCTGTCGTTACTCATGCCCAGGAAACAAGCCTGGTCCAGAAGTCCAGTGAGCTACTTTGCAACTACCACTGTCCTGCTTCCCAATGCCAATGTACCCTAAAACCTTGATTTATTCCATAAAGTAAGCTCATGGAAATGGGTCTTTTCATGTTCAGGGGAAAGAAAAAAAAAAAAAGTACAAAACAGTCTAAAAAACCCCCACTGCATATCAATACTTAGAAAATTGTATCCTCTTCAAATGGAGGGTAAACCTCAAACTTAAATGACAAAAAAAGTTGGCATGAACAGAAAATTATTGGCATGAGATAATTAAAAAAATCATAAATACAGTCCTAGTTACATGGCAAAGTGTTACATTCAACCACTGTGAACCTCCAATATCCAGCTCACAAAACTTTATTAATAAAGATGTGAAAACAACACCCAAGACTAAAACTTCCTAAGATGCAACTACGGAAACACTAATGTCAGTGTAGAGGCTTTGCTGATGTTATACTTAAAATCACTGCAGCACTTAAGAGAAAGCATCAGTTCAGCCCACAACCTCTAGGATGATTTAACTTCAGCTCATGGGTTTGATGCTGTTTCATTACCCATTTTTTGCACAGGCTAGTTAAGAGGCAATGTATTGTCCACAATTCATTGAAGGGAGCAGTGGCTCTCAACCACTAGCTGAGGCTGACAAAGTTGAGAATAAACTAACACCAATACCAAACACTCTCATAACTTACTGTAAAAAGATGTTTGCAAGTAATGGAATATATCAAAGATATAAATTTATGACAGATTTGGTCACTAGGAAATATTTGTTTATTTAAACTGACCATGAAGTACAGAAATACTTTGGTTTTCAGACCAATGAAAGAATGCTAGATGTGGTATTTGGGCAAAGATGTTAGGACTGAAGTTGCACAGAGAACTTGAAGTAGGAAAAATAAAAATAAAATCTAGTTAAATACATTAAGTGTAGAAACGTTACTGTACTCGTTTAAACCATGGTACAGATCAGAAAAGATACCAGGAGTTACACTCAATGGTTAAGACTAAATAGATGTCTTTCATTCAGAATCTAGAAGAACATCTTTTTCTCACAATAGAAAAAGCAAATATTCAGTTTGAAAAAGTAAAGGAAATGCACAAGCCAAAATACTGCGATTTTGCTTCTGTTCTGGTCCTTCTGCTCCCTTGCCCTCTAGGGGCTTTGGTGGTCCTGTGAGGAGCAGAGGACACATCAAGGGCAAAAGTAATTATGCATGGTTTGGGATGGAGGGACCTTACACGTAGAAGGCTTTGAAGAGAAAATACAGTAGTTGCTTGCTTTTTTGCCCCCATCTTTTTTTTTTTTTTTTTTAAAATACTCATAACAGCATGTGAAAGCACATCTGCCGCAGTCAGTGACCTGCTCGCTTGCCAGATAGGCTGGGGGCAACCAGAGGCTCCCCGGAGCCCTGC
Organism: Pelecanus crispus; assembly: GCF_030463565.1. Taxonomy (NCBI): domain Eukaryota; kingdom Metazoa; phylum Chordata; class Aves; order Pelecaniformes; family Pelecanidae; genus Pelecanus; species Pelecanus crispus. The sequence continues at coordinate 40,315,985 of NC_134646.1, read as the reverse complement.
GCTGGCGGCAGGGTTAAGACACAAGCCCAGCAGTCCCTGTGGCACCACCGCTGCTCATCCGGACATGCCAGACTCTGCTGCACAAGCCACCGGCTGCCGTGGGAAGCTGGGAGTGGACCACTGTGGATCAGGGGGGTTGGGCTCGATGATCTCCCAAGGTCCCTTCCAACCCAAAGCATTCTATGATTCTATGAAGATGCCCACAGCAGTGGATTACATAGAAAAGAGCCTGGCCAGAAGGTGCTACTGTAATTCATTTCTAGGAAGTCTGTCTAACAACAAGCAGACACAGAACAGAAGGAGAATAACCCTCTGCCACCGGCTTGCACTGAGGTTTCTCCTCAGTGGCACAGATTTTATGTGCAGTAAAGGATTCACAGATGAATAAAGAACCATTAAAGATTCTGGCTTACAGGGATCCACAGATCTAAAAGTGGAAGAGCATGGTAAAAGGGATCCATGGACATTTGGTTTCCAAAACTGCTGGGTGACACAAACCTAGCGACAACTCTTGCAGATGTACAAAGCAGTAAAGAACATAGGTTATGTTCCTTGAGAAATGCAGCTGAAGGGACTCAAAGCAGGGGCAATGCAATCACCGAAAGGTGTCATTTTGACTAGTTTCACAAGCAAAAGACAAGATAAGTTTAGTGAACAGGTTTTAAAAAAATAAAAAATCCCTCCTCAAAATATAAGCATATTTGTCAAATATTTGCAAATACATCCCATAGGTCCCCACACCAGGAACTGCAGACAGTGGAGCTCCTTGCCTCTCAAATCTGCACCTGGAGATCTGAAAAAGGGGAGTAGGGGGGAAAAAAAAAAAAAACACCACACAAAAAAACCCAACAAAAAAAAGCCCCTAAACAAATCTTTACTTGTGCTTCCATCATGGCTGCTAGCTGCAGCCATACAGGGAAGATAAAGTTGAAGACATCTCATCACAGAGATAACTAAGGTGTTTCTTTTGACTTGCAAAAAAAGCAAGAAAACAGACCGGTGCTCCAGACAGTGGGGTCCTACCAAAGCAAATAGTCATTATAACACTGCACCTGATGTGCACTGGCACTAAATCAGACAACTTTTCTGAGAAGGGTGCTGCAGCCCGTTCTTTAAGCTGCACCTTTCCAGAGGGTATCTATCAGGAAAGAGCTCCCTCTAGCACCAAAAGTTTGGCATTGAAATTCAAGTAACAGCCAGCACCATTGCTTCCAATTAAGTTCTCCATAACGCTGCAAGGTACAGAAAACTACAGCTGATTCAAAAAAGCTGACATTTTCGTATATAGTCAGTAGACACTGCACACTTCCAGTCAGTCAGCAGCATTAAAAAGTAGGAAAGCAATTTGAAAAAAAAAAAAAAAAGAATAAAATCAGAATATCAAGTTATTGTCATAGGTCACCTCAGTTTTCCATTTATCTCAGGAAAAAAAATATGCTTTGCTTACTTAGCAAACATCCTCATTACTGAACATAAATAGCTGTTTCAACTTCTTAATTAAGAAGTGAATTAATGGAATGAAAGAGTCCTTCAGAAATATTTGTGCCAAGTGCTGTAAAATCCTAAATAGATTCCAAATGCTTGAAACAGTGGTGAAAAAAAAGCCGTTTCACAAAAAAAACGCACGCACACAAAAGTCGGCATGTAAGCTATAGAAGTTTTCAATTTGGATATTCTTAAAAACAACGACAACAAAAAAAAAAAAAAACCTCCAAAAAGCTAAAGTTTTTAAATTCTCACAAAAAGACATTTGTCTTTCAAGGACATAACCTGCCTTTGTGATTTATGCCAGCTAGTTGAGGAAAACCTTAAAGCAGCAGCTAAATTCAACCCCAGTGTGATTTACACGAACACTTCTGCCAGCATGCAGTGTCCCTGAAAGCTGCCTCTAACTAATCCACAGAATATATAAAAACACGCAGGTGACAGCAGCGGTCCAAGACTTTTTTTTGGTTGCGGGTGTTTTTACACTAGACATACTCAAATTCCCACCAGGTGGCAGACTGAGCCATCAAAACTTCAGAAAAAGTCATTCTTTACACAGTTTCTCCCTTTATTTCAAAAAAATATACCTTTATAACAGTTTATAAAAGTCAAGAAAAGCAAAGCTAACCGATACAACTGGTTAACTGGTTAAATATTCTGCCACAGGAAGGACTGTTTATACAAAAGCACAGAGGAACCACCAATTTTCTGCTTTCTAGTTTTATCCAGCCTGCAGAATCGAACAAGGATGACAGCAAAAGCAATGCAAAGGCTCAGCTGATCTTGCTACAAGAATCAAGTTCCACATCAAGATTGCGGCAACAGCTTGAAAAAACATCTCGCTGGAAACTCCAAAACCAAAAATTAAATGCAAAGCACAAATTAGGGCAGTTTTTAAAGTGTGTTTTTATTTAAATGAAGGCTAAACGACTGAAATCGAATCTACGCTTACATTTGTACTGCAGCCAAAGTCATACGCTTGGGTTGCTGTGTGTGGAGCAGCCCGAAATTTGTTTAATTCAGTGTTATTTCTTAATTTGTTTGTTTCCACAGGGTCAGCTGGCTCAGTTTAAAGTTCTGACTGTACTTTGAAACAAAATGAAGAGACTCAAGTTTTAACACAGCTCAAGTTCAATTAGGTCTGTAGAAACACATTGGTCTGCAACCTTACCTCTGCTCTCCATTCTAATAAAAATCTGCATATGTTTATGCCCAGACATTTCTAGCCATTTCATTTGTGTTTCAAACATATTGGGCAATGCCAGTTACACAAACCAGACAAACCCAAACCAGAATGTTGACCCCAAATTCATACTAGCCTAATGAAGAAATTTTTACTTTAGTAAAGTGATAGACGCATGAAAATTTGCTACTTTGGACTGAAAAAGTTAAACCTCTCTAAAAATCGCAGACTTACACTGGTTTCAGTCCTAGTTTGCATTAAGATGTGAAACTACAGGCCCAACTCAACTATTCATCCTTGCCACGGTTAAAAAGCAAAATGCTGAGCCGAGAAATTCATTGCTCTCTTAGTGAGAAATCCACTCATTTCTGTGAAGTGGCAAACAAGCAGAGAGAAACTTTCATCTTATAATAGTTTGCTTTATTTTAAATCAAAGGGTAAAAATAAAATAAAAGCTAATTCCTTAATTCACTGTCTTGGACAAAGAAAAAAAAAAAAGGGATCTTTTCAAAGCACCTGATGTTCACCTTAGGCTGAAAAAGATCTGCCTACTGAGCAATGAAGCCACAATCCAAACTCGGGTTGCTGAAGTCCTGCCTCTCTTTATACCAGCAGGATCCTGTCTTTTTCCCTTTTCTTCTTGAATCCAGCACCTGAAATCATTTGACCTGCAGCCACTCAGGTAGCTACACCAAGCATTTATATTTTCTTTTTTCCTGTAGCATTGATTTAGCACCTGCCTGCCTGTACTGGCTCACCAAGGCCAAAGCAGCACCAGCATTGCCAAAAGAACTACAGCAACATCGATTCCATCTGGCTTAAACAGAAATTTCCGTGTCCACAGAAGAGACATGTCTGCTCCTAAGTAGGTTGGTTCACATCTGGTTCACACTAACATGCCAGGTTCTCACCAACAGCAGCTCAGGAGACGACGTGAGTTACTGCCTTCAGAGATAGCAGCCTGTTTTGTTTTTTTTTTATATATATATATATCTATATATATATATGCCAGTTATCCCAGCCGAACCTATCTCCGAAGGCAAGACTTTGCCCTAAGGGTGACCTCACATCTTGCAAATATTAAGCTGCCAGAAGTCAGGAGCAAAACCACAAAAAACAACTCACACCATGACAAAAAAAAAAATCCAGTATTACTGATACCAAAATCCCTGCCACGCACACATGAAGATGAAGTATTCATCATCACCTCCAGCTTCCCAGCAGTGGAAAAAACCTAAACACAGTCATGGTTGCTGCGCAGGAGCATGCCCAGGTATGTATGGACTTATCAGTGAGCCATACCAAGGCTAATCTGTTGAAGAGATTAAAATGAAGTATTTGTCATGTACTACAAATATTTGACATCCTTTTTCTTGTATCAGGACCTTCATATTCAGGGGTGGGGGGCAGCCACATGGGAAGCCTGCCAGAATCCAAACTATCACACTACCAGTTAAGATAGATTATTCTTTTTAATTTCACTGTAAGCTACCACCGCATTTTTCTGCAAGCCGTTCTTACTAGTGTACGGCAAGCTACATAGAGATCCATGGCTTAAAAAAACTAAAGCCAAAGTTACAGAAAACAATTTATTGACTTTGATGCTGAATTGGCAGCTACACAGATATAAATTAAATATTTAAGTGAGTGAAATTACATCTGTCAAGTCGCCCAAATTGGTACTTTTGTGAATGAAATCCCATAGGCCATATTTTAAGGATTAATATAGATTATGTAATTTACTTTTGTAAATTTACCTGAAACAACTATTTCCTTTATATCAGTCTGTTTTGAAGTATATAAAAAACTGTAAGCCATCAGACTAACAAAAGTTCATTCCTGAACGTAGAATAAAGCTGCTACTTCTTAATACATTCAGTTTCTTAGTCTAGGATACAAAACTTGGTCTATCAGTTTTGCATATGAAACAATTCACATTTCCTTTAGCCAAACTTGACATTTTTAATACTGAAATCTGATTTTTCAAACAGAAAGCCTACAGAATCAGGTGACGCCACTCTCTTCAACAATCTCACAGCAGGACTGAAGAAGTTCCTATCCTGTTCATCTGCCACATTTAGCACAGTTTCAGATCCCAGTTGACCTTCTCTGCTCCGGTGGGACTCCTGCGTTCCTGCCAAGAGCAAGCCAGACCCATCCAGCCACCACCCAGCCCAACACAGCCCTCCCCTTCCCAAGGTGCAGCACCAGCAGCTCCCAGACAAGCTGCAAGCCTGGAAACTCAACATTCATGACAGATTCAAGGGGACTCAGCTCAGCAGAGTTGCTCTGCTGAGCACCATCCATCACACCACATTGCCGTTACCATTTCTTCCTTTTCTTTTGCTTGGCACAGGAAAAACGTACAAACTGGAGGGGTGGGAAGGAAGAACAAGTATTGTTGGGGACAGGTGAGGAGCAAAGCCACGTACATGAGTAGGAAGACAACCGATTGTAATAGAGTAGCTTTGCTGTCCCCAGTTTGCCACCCACCAGCCTAATCTACCTTTTCATAAACTGCCTGTTCCAGACACTAGCTTGGCTTACCTCAAAACCGCAGCTCTCCAAGTCAATGATGAGACAATTTGAAACTGAGGAGTTTAGAAAAACAAATACCTTCTTACTCATACTCCAAACAGGTGACGGGGACTTAAAGGCAACTTTTCAATTTAAAGGTCTGTTAGAGCCATCAAATGCCAAATTAGTTATCTGAACTTCAGCCATATGTGTTAGCGGCCACTAAAGCTCTGAAAAATTTTACCACCTTAAACCTATACGGATTTGTCTCGACTAACATGCATTATAGTTCAGCAAAATTGTGACAAAACATTATTCCACAGCAACCAGGCATGACTAAGCTTGGAAATCAGCCTTTATCAGAAGGGCCGTTTACAGGCCATCAAGCCAACCCAAGTCTTCACTTACTCTGCTTCAGCTAGGCAGTGGAAAAGGAATATGGAAATTGTATTGATCTTGTTAAGACTTGTTGACACAAAAAAAAATGTTATTTTTAGCTGCACTATGGGGAGGGTGGGGACATTTGTTCTGGGTTACGGGTGGAATTTTTAAACTGGATTAGAAACAGGAGGAACAGGCGATTTTAATCTGGAACTGAAGTACCCACACGTGAAGCTAATCAGGAACAACTCCAAAACCTTGTAAAGAAAAAAGGAGAAACCCCATTTTCCTAGTTTGTCCTAATTGGGAGTTATCCCAGTACAGAACAAAAACACGCTCTCCAAAGACTTCAACTGCATTACTGCCTCAAAGTCAGAAGCTGGAGAAACACCATACGATCACAGTAAAATAGCTGTGGAGAAACAAGATGTTTCAATGGGCTACTTAAATCAGCCTTCTTGTCTTTCAAATATATTTTGTTTGTTTGTGAATTATTGTCTTTTTAAATGAGCTTCCCTCAAAGGACAATTTCATTACATGTTTTTTTTTTTTTGCATTTTAGATTTTTTTTCTAATGGCAAGTGGGTTAAAAACCTCTACTTCCATGTAATGCTTCACAGATTTACATATAATAATATAAACAGGTTTTGGTTTTCAATCCTGCCAGCAGAACCTGCTCAAATGTATAAAAATGAGTCAGCAGGTTCAATGACCCACCCACACTTAACAGACTTTTAACACTGGCTCAAGATTAGTACAATTGATTCAACATATCCTGCTGGTCATAAAGCTTTTTGCAGAATACAGTAAAAAAAATTAAGACATTCATTATTATAATCATCCCATAAGATGGGGATAAACGTGCAAAGCATAGACGGGAAATTAAAGCCTGCCATCTCATAGAAGTCAGTGAACAAACTAATGAGCGTAGGAAATTACAGGGTAGTGCCATGCATTTCTTTTCTGGTTTCCAGACTCTCCAAAGTCAGACAATTAAATGCTTAACACAAAAGCTAAGTTCTGTAGTCAAAAATCCAAACGTTGGTCGCATGTCCAAATGCAAACAAAATGGATTCACTACAAAAGACCTCTCCTACTGACTGCACAGTCGTAATTATGAAAGGCACTTAAGTTATTCACAATTAAAAATATAATTGCCTTTTCACGCCTTTTCAATATTTATAGCCAACAGTTGGAAGCTTGTATTAAATCTGTTCTCTCCTTTTTCACATTCACATCTTTTGTTGCAGAGTTATGCTAGTTCCTAGGGGATTTTTTTTTTTTTTTTTTTTTTGGTAATGCTAAGGAGAGTCTCAAATTGTTTTGAGACAGACTGTTATTTGTCCCATATTTTCCACTAGCTATATGGAATAAGACTCAATATCCTACTAAATTGAAAATCAATTTTGCACTAACAAATATATCAGCTACTAAATACAGGGGGACTTATTTTTAAACAAGTACTTGTAGCTTGGATGAGTTTTATATAAGTTTATCCACATACAGATGACTATAGGTTGGCAGCTTTTAAATAACTTTTTTTTTTTTTTTTAATTAGGAACAAAGAACCAAACAGGGGAAATCAAGTGATAAATCCAGGATGCTTGTGTAACAGCCAAAAAGTAACCCCCTACTTGGCACCTAGTTGTGATGATAGAAGCATTTTAAAGGACCTCAGCCTAGACAACAACATCAGGAAGAGCAACTAGGGTGGCCAGGAGAAGGAGACCACAGTATATCGGGTAGGGTTGCCTACTAAAAATAGGGTTAGTGGTTAGCTTTGCTTAGAGGATTTCCCCAAGAGCTGTCAGAGCAAGATTAAGATATGACAATTCTCAGGTACTTTTGCTGGTGGTGGGGATTTTTTAGGGTGCTTAATTAGTCTACAGGTTTCAAAGCAGCCAGGGTTACTATCCACGATGCCAGTTTAAGAACAAGGACTGTAGTCCAGACAAGCTAGGCATAACTAAGCCAGTCAAACAAATTGCCATGAAGGCAGCACATCACTCGACTTGGCCTAAATTAAATCTTCAAACAATTTTCCTTGTAATGGGCAAGTGCAATCTATTTTCTGAGAAACCTTAATTTCTGTAAAAGCTTAGGTCACGGTACTTCAACATCATAGCCAAGTGGTAACCACAGCTACACAGTATTCCTTTTTCAAATGCATCATTAAAAAGGCGGTGATTTTTAATGATGACAGCGACATACATTTTGTAGTATACTGGTATTCACAGCGTACCAGATTTGTTAAATGGTATTCCAAATCACAAGCAAATAAGCTGCAGTGATATTAAGGAGCTGTCATTTGTCAACTGATCTGTGACAGCTGCTCATGTGAACATTTTAAGCTTCCCTTTGCAAACAAGCTTTGTAAATTTAGTAAGATGCTAAGGCAGCAATGTTGTTTGGCCGATGAAGAGGTAACCCAGTAAGCCTACCTCCACACAGTCACCTGTGATCATCTGTCTGCATCTGAAGCTTTAATGGTCCCAGCTGTTCACGTTTCATCTAACTTCTTGGGAATAACAGTATTTTACCTTGCTTTTAAAACAAGACCTTGGAGTAGACCTTCTTGTGCCATTGGGACAGAAGAATCACAGCAACAAACTGGGGGTTTCAGCACTGTCCCGAGTGCTGAACATCATCATGCTCCAGCCCCTGCTTATTGCATTTCTCCATTACCAAGCAAGCAAAAAAAGGAAAAAAAAAACAAACAAAAAACCCCAAACAAACAAACAAAAACCCACAAACCAAAACCAACCCAGAAACACAAACCTCACACTCTGGTTGAGAAAAATCAGTTCCCAAGCACAGCACAACTGAATCCTAACCCAACCAGCAACGCGCGCATTTCCAGAATCACCCAGAGCATCAGGACCTCCTCCACTTTGTAAACTGGGATTTTCTAGAAGCCCCTGATGCCACGGGAGACCCCGGCCACCCCTCCAAATGTCACTTGTTGCAAATGGCCACCACCGACCCCGAGTCGAGCCGGTACGGAGCTCTGCGCCGCAGCTCGCTGGCTTATTACCATGACAACCCCCATCCAGAAACAAAAGAACCAGCACGCGTTGGAAACTGCGCTCTGCCAGAACTCGCAACAGAAGTATCTCAGTAGTACTATAATCAACAGAAAATACAGTGAGTTATGTTCTGTGGCTGGCCTACAACCATTTTATATTGCTGGCTTACAACCAACCAAAACAAAAACACAAAACAAAAATAAAGTTCGCCTTTCCAACCACTGAGGCTACAGCGGATATTAGCCGAAGTAAAACTGCACCATTCCTTTTTGCTTTGGACAGTTTTGGTTTTATTTAAGAAAAATTGTATTGCTTAGCTTCTTTATTTTTATGAATAAAAAAGCAGATACAATAAAAGCATGAGGAAGGGGGAGAAGAGATTACACCACACCTAATTTCAAAGGTTTATACCCCGATATACATCTCTTATATTCATGTGTTTAAACAAAGCATTAAGATTCATTTAGACGGATACAATTTTCCCAACATTCAATCATACAACTCCTCTTAGTTCAGCTTACACTTCAAACAAAAGCTTTGCTATCTTTTAAAGACATGAAATCAAATAACAAATAACCGTATTCATTTATTTTTTTGGAGCAGCTAAACTTACAGCAGCATATTTCAGAGCATTTCTTCCACTAGATATTAATCCTACTTGAAGCATCAACAGTAGGTCACATGAAAATTATTCCCAGACTATCAGGCAAATGATCACATTGAAGTGCATATTTGTATGTCAAATCAATCCTCACCCAAAAATTCATCTCAAAAGCTGCTGGTGGTCACATCCTCCCGGTGCTGGGATTACTCCTCTGTGCAAAGGAGGCAAACATTAGAAAAATGCTAAAGTACTTTCCACAGAATAATCTCCAAGCCTGAGTTTATTTGTTAGCTCAGGTATTTCCTGAAACAGAGGCTGCATTTAATAACTCCAAATGTTTATTTTGGGTTTAGGGGTATTTTTTCCTGCCTATGAGCAACGGTAGGATTCTGAAAGGGACCTGAGGTTTTGGGTGTTTTTTTTTAAATATCACTTGGGGATGAATCAATTTCCATCTCACCTGGACTTACTGGGAACACTGCTCTGATCCAGCTTGAGCAGATTTTTGCACTCTTAGAAGCCGAACACCAACCACCTAAGAAATTTTCAAATCAAATGGGGAAACACCCATAGAGGTCAAGCATCTGTAGGGTTATGGAGGTGGTGAAGCGTAGCCCCTCTCAGGTCACCACCCTGCAACCTAAATGCAGCTCTGAGTACCATAAAACAAGATGGAAAAAACAAATTAACAGCCTTCCATTGCCAAACAGGTTGAACTTTCTCTCGGGCCCTGGGAGAGCATCTGACGCCTCAGTGAGCCAACCCCACTTTGCCAAAGCCACCTCCTATTTGACTCGGGCTAATAGGGGTCATTAAAGGGTCAGAACCCTTTAATGGTCCAAGTCCAAGGAGCAGAGGTCATGTGCGTACCCGCAGGCAGCCCCCATGAGGCTGCCCCATCACGAAGGGCACACAGGACCACCCTGGCTTGGCCGCAGAGCAGGCGGATGAGCCGGGTTCAGCCCATCTGCTCTGCTTCTGCCTGCTAAGATGAAGTGACACAGAGCGGCTTCAGCCGATGTAATGGATCACTGCTCTTCACGGGGAAGGACTCAACTCTCTTGATTCAGTCTTACCCAGCACTGCACCCATGAGGGAGAACTACTAGGAACAGCACTGAAACTTAAAGAATCTAAAGAGAGAAGTCACACAGTGAAACTTCAATGGAACACTCTGCCAGCCCCTAAAAATCCCTTCTGGAGGGAACAAGCCATTCAAACTGGTTTGGCTGTACTGTTAAACCGTACTCAGAGGGAATCTGGGAACACCCTTCTCTTTAACATCCCCCATCAGCAGCTCTAGATAGCTCTTTCTCAGCACTTTGAAATCTCTTGCATCTCATCACACCTGCTGAAGGGATCCATCAGATCTAAACCCAATTCCATTCATCAGACAGCTCAACACCAAGACCTAACACCTATATTGTTTGTCAAATCTCCAACTCTACACCTTAAAATGCTGCATTTGTAGCACAGGTTACAGAGATGGTCATAGGGACATGATTTTCCCTTACACCATCACACCCACACGAGATCCTGAAAAGTCTAGAAGTAATGAATAAAGCCGATTTACTGCTTACTCTGTTCCCTGACTTGGCTGGCTCTGTATTTTTTGTTCGATAACTTCACCAACAACTGTGAAGAGACAGAGATACTGCCAGCTATTTCTTTGTGACCAGGGGCTTCGTAGTTAAGAACACAAGGCAACCCAATAGCAGAGACTGCTTAACAGCTGGTCTACAAACTGCCTACTGAACTAGACTTTAATATCTAATAACTGCTAATGGCTGTCATGTCACAACTGATTTTTTTATTTATTTACTAAAGTTCAGGAATGTCCCTCCATTTGTTATGCTAGTTTCTTCCCCCACCAGCCTCAACCAAGACAGACACTTACAAGTCGGCGGGTGGCGCGGCTGCCGAAGGACCAACACCAAGTGTGGTGGGATGGAGAAACCAAACACACTGACACATGAAAACCCCATCCACAGGACAGCAGCGGGCAGTCTCTCAGAATCTTAATCCAATCCATGTTAAAGGGAAACAGGTTTTTCAACCTCCATAGTCTTTCCAGAGCAGTAGCATACGCCACATGCTTTGCTTAGTGTAAGTTAAAAAAGAGTTAGAGGTATAACACTGAATGTGTCGTGTATAATAAAATGCATACCCTGGTTTCATAACACAGTATTTTGGCCCAGATCTTCAGCATCATTATTTACAAACTTTAAAACCAAGTCTTGTTATGGAAAAGCTTACCAGTTGTTTTGCAAACTAATGTAGACTGACCATATGCCAGCCATCAATGTACCAAAATCTTAACAAGATACTGCTTATCAGCTGATGAGCAAGAGACATTTGTTCTTAAACACTGAATGCATACCTTCACAGCAGCTTAAAATCATGTGTTTGAACTCCAAAACTGGACATTAAAAGTATGCACACTCCTTGTTAGAGATTACTGCTTATCTCTTGAGTTAGTCATTTACCACTGGGTCTGACAACTCACTTTTAACACTACAAGCAACTCCAAGCAGAGCTCAGCTAAAGCACGGCAGTGAAACATCCCACCCCCACCCAAAGCGCTCCCATGGACAATAGGTGTGATCTCTCCCATCAGTGCCCCACAGAAGCCCTGCAATGCTATTAGAAACCCGACTCCAAACAGGTTTGAGCACCACCTCAGTATCTAACCGTTCCTAAGAGTGGACTAAGAAACATGACCAACACTAATTACCTGCTTGCACAGCCCTAGAATGTCCTAAAACATGGAAAAGAGACAAACACCTTTCCACTCCTTTTCCCGAGTCTAGTATAAGAACATAGGAGAGACAAATGGGATTTCAAACAGCAGTGAGTATTTCCTAAAGATACAATGGCCTAGGGTGATGCTGGATGACAAGAAATGGGAAACCTGTGCAGAAGTACTGCCGTCTCCTCCAGGAGCCAGGTGGTAGCCAGGAGGCTATTCCAGGAGCATCTGGTGGGACTTGTGGCCGCACCGTGCTCAGCAGCACTCCTGAGCTTTGGGCACAGAGGAAGAGGGATGATTAGTGACGGTGTGACTAAAAGCAGAGGACTGCTACAGAGGCTGGGCACAGTGACTGAGCTAAATCGGCTCCAGGGCTGCAGAGGGCTGGGAGGGCGAGGCACAAGGACACCACACCTGTGGTGTTCAGCACAAGGAACCAAGATCCAGGCAGCCTTGTTATTAGCTTTGGCCTCCACTGGCCTTCTGCGGGTACCACTAGAGCTAATTACTGTTTCTGCTCTTTGCTGTCCAACCCCACTGGGAAGGGCTCATTAAGTCAGGAGCCTGACAATACCCACAACAGTCTCCATACATTTAGACGGCACTTCTCTGCTGGTGAAATAAGCCACAGAAACCCTGGAGAGGGAGGTGCAGAAAGTAGATCCACACGGAATCGGCTCAAGAGCAACAGAGCTGGATCGAACCTAGTTCCGTGGAAATCCAAGGTGTCTTCTGCATCCTGCTCACTGCCCCCGGGTCTAGAAACATAGCTCAGGAGTTACTCACGCCATCCCTGCATCGTCACAAGCTTTCCTCAGAGCGTGCCTGCTGCCTCCACGCAGTGCTGCGTCTCCGCTAAAGCATCCGGCGGGACCTGACCTCTCTTTGAAAGATCACCACAGCACGTGTAATCCAGATAACGACTGACAGGGAAGCCTGTAAGGGTTGAGACTTTCTCCTTTTAAAACAACAGCCTCGGTTACATTTAACACAGATCATGATTATTATTTCTAGTGTCCAACATATCAAAGGGTGGCTTGTCTGTCGGATTTTATCTGTTTAATCTGCAAATGGTTAGTAGCCCCAGGCAAATTGTCTAGTTCAAGAACAGTAGTCAGACTGTAAACTTTTCATCCGCAACGGGCAATACAACTACAGTGGTTTCGGGTTATAAAGTCCTTGTTACTTCTGCCTTCCCTCCCTCACTAGCATTTTTAACCCATTTCACCAGTTCCACTTTTTCATATAGATCTGAGGCTTTTTGCTCCTTCATGAACCTAGCAATTGCTGTAGGCTGGCAAACAGGTCTGCCATTTGCTTTTCCTCATCCTTAATTCAAAAAAAATTAGTTCATTACATTTCTACTACATTCCCTTCTATATTTTTACTAATACTAGCATTTAGCCACAACAGGCAGACACATGGTTGATGGCCAGCGTAAAAATGAATTAGAGGCCTCAAAGCAGCTGCTACAGGGCAAAGAGCCCTAAGAAACTACCAGGGGAGAAAAGAAATTGTCACCTCTCCTGGCAGTCTCAGATACTAGAAAAAGACTGAATGAATACAGCAGCAGCTCCAAGGCCCCACACATTTTATGGCCAGCCAAATCCTGCAAAATCTGGTAAAAGTTCTATGTAAGTTCCAGCTGTACTTTTAACTAAAGTTTTTTGGCACTTATGAAGGTATGGGAAGCAGCCAGGAACTCTAGAACAAGTACGTCAGCTGGATATATCTATGAAAACAATCAGCAATGCAAAAATTTTCTTGAAAATTTTGTTTCTACTTTATGGCTGTTCTCAAATAGGGGACCCCACAGCTTCCTTCCCTTCCTTACTGTGAGTGCAGAACACCAAGATTGCACTGCTTATCCTTGCTGTGTATTCTTCCATAACTGAATGGACTAGAAACAAAGCAAGATTGGGCTGTGGATCGCTGTCACAAGCAACAGATTTCAGCTATCTGCAGTTCACATAACACCTTGACTCCACTTCGGCCAAATCCTAATTGCGCACTTCCAGTTAGTACATACAGTAGCCCAAAATTTGCCTTGAAAAAGCACGCAGTTTGGGAGAACCTGCACCCGCTAGCATCCTTGGCATCCCCCACCAAATTTAAATTCTGCCCCAGAGGATTGGGAAGGCCTTTTGCAACCTCCCAGCGATCACTTTACAATCACAAGCTACGTCTGACGCAGCACATGTACTACGTGCTCCCTCCTGCCAGCTCTGCTCGGGTGGGTACTGTATAGATGAAAGACCACGCTGACAGACAGAGACAGTTGCTCCTCAAGTTTCCACAGCAAGTTTTACCAGAGGAGATTCTCCAACATGACAGTCATGATTTAGCTATGCAGTTGTCTCACCCAGAGGTCACTTCTGCACTTTTTTGCCATTGACTTGCACTCCATTGTGGTGGGTTTGTTTTTTTGTTTTTTTTTTTTGGAAGACTTACGAATGAATTTAAAAGTCAAGAACAGCAAATGCCTTGGTTTGTGTTTTTAGTGTTTTGTTTATTTGAAATACTACATTTTCATTTTAGTGTATCAAGAAGTCATGTATTTCTACCCACGTAACCTGAAAATATAGAACAGTTTCCTTCCAAGGATATCTTGACTTTCTTTCCAATGGCACGTGAAAAAAAATCTAAACTCAAGATTGAATGCAAGAACACATACCCTCTGAAATTATTAACTTGCAGTGTGAACTTACAGAATATACAAGCTGAGTAAGAGGTAAGAGGTTGGCTATTAGAGGTTAGCTATTTACTAGGTTAAGGTTACAGTCACACACAGTGCGTGTAGGGAGCACAGTTGGCCACAGAAGTATATGCAAAGACTATCTGCCCTTCGGTGAACACTGATAACTCCAGGTAGTTTAGGGTCAACAACATATCCTTAACTGTTATCTTGGGGATGGTGGGGGTGTCGGGCAGGGGCCTCCTTTGGCATTTGTGGGAATGGTCACAACAGTGAGGGTGCAGGGACATGACAGGACAACACTACGCTCAGGCTACTGTAAGTCTACAGGTCGACTTTGTACTGCGCTATGTAATAGAGCTTTCTGGAGTTACTGCAAAAATATTAAATGCTTTGGTAATTAATTACATCACTTTTATAAACAGTGGAATAAAGGATTTTTTTGAGCAGCAATGTTGTATGCTTAGGTATTTCTCCTTCTTCAGCTTTGGCAATTGCTGAGCACCTTGTGGCATCGGTATGGTCTCACTTGGTAACTATAGGAGTGGGAGTATCCAAGGCCAACTGGTCTTATTTTTGCTGTGAGTGATTTAGAATTCCCAAGGGACAGCAGAAGGGGAACAAATATTGTATTCAACACTGATCCAAAGACATACCCAAAGAAGAAAGCACAAGTCCCAGTAACAAGCTAATTGAGTTGCAGCAGGCCTGATTTCACAGAGACTTTTCAAAAGTTACTTATAATTCTCTTTTTTATTCAATTAAACCTAGGAAGTCTTAAAAAAAAAAAAAAAGAAAGAAATCATTTTATAGAAGTAATTTGAGTGGAATTATAAAAGGTTTATCAGCAAAGAAAATATGGTTTTAAGCTTGATTTTATGCCGGGGGGGGACAGTGGGAATCAGTACTATGCTACAGCTTTACATGAACTGATTGAACTTGCAAACCTGATCTAAAAAAGATGAAAGATAATTCGGAGAAAAGGAGAAAAGAGATAGGAAAAGCTAAAGTTGACACAAAGGTCTAGCTTTTCAAAAGGTACATATCAAACAAGTGACTCAAGGACCCCATCTTTTATTTCAATACATTTATTCTCTTGACTGGAGAAAGAAGGCTTTTGTACACAACGTGTATATGTCTTGATTTTCATCACTTATGAGCCCGCTAGCTAGTTTTAAACCTATCTGACAGCATGGAAGATTTACAACAGGAAGGGAAGAAATCAAGAAACGCAAAGAAACTGGAAGCAACGAGCTAAAGGGCTGGGAAGCACACAGAAGGCACAAGTTGGGAACATCAAACACTTCAAAACACAAATATTTACACACATTCTTTATGCTCACCGAGTAACTTCTTTTTAAAAATCCAAAAACCTGTCAAGTACTTCATACCAACACAAGTGACCTGAAACAGAAGTTCAGCTTTTCCAGGCTTTCTAAATTAAAGTTAATATTTAATACCGAGTTTCCCTTAGTACGGTTACTAAAAGTGAGTTATACGTTAGCAAATCAGAGCACCCTACTCGCCTTCAAGTTACAATTATACTTTTATATCACCTCCACATAAAAGGTGACTTCATGAAAAAACAGAGCTTTGTTAGTTTTTAAGTAAACACGGCTTACCCAGATTCTCAGATCTTGTAACAAATAAAGCTTAGATCTCTGACGGGTAACATTTTGCCCAACAAACAAGGAAAGGACTAGCCCAAGCTTCCACTCTTGGCTCTCATGACAAGCTGGCAGAGGGCTCGGGGGGTGAGCTGGAGAAGCTTGAGCATTTGGCAATGGAAACCAAGAAGTCAGTATCTGGCTGCCTGACAAGACAATTTTCTGGCTGTAATCTCATTCTCTTAAGCAAATTAAATATATTAAAAAAAATGCTCTCATTGCCCTTCTGGTTAATGGCATTTCATTCACTCAAACAGCCTGCTGTTTGAGTGCTTAATACGACTATTACCAAGAATAAGTTTTATTTCTGACCTCAAGCCAGCAGAGGAAAGTCTCAGAGGCCTGGAAAGCACTCACAACACTGAGATGGTTCGCATGCGTCCAGATTAACTCCTGGAGTGTGTTTTGTTGGTGAGTGCATGCTTCACTAAAAACAACATACATCACATATGGAAAAAGGTTTATGGGTTGACAATTTATCCAAAGAACAAAACAATCCTGACCAAGCAGCATCATGTAAAACAAAGGCTTCTTGTATTCGCTATTCACTTGATACTAAAAAGCATCCGAAAACAGTTTGAAGCAACAGTAAAATTTTGAAAATTAAGTAATTGGAAGAAATATGCTGAAACAGACTTGCAACAAACATACACTCAATAGCTTTCATTTCTTCACAAGAAATATTCCGCTGCCTCTTGATACCTGGCTCTGGCGTCAACATTTTTATTCAGACTGTCGTATTAATGAAAGGCATGAGGAGGTAAATCAAACAACCTCTTTTGATAAGTATACATTTTTCAGCAAGAAGTGAAACCATGCGATTGTCCAAAGTCCTGGATGCCATTAAAGAACTGTGTTACTGCAGAAATACATTTTGACATTATTAGAGTACTTGCTTTAGCCTAGCAGTAGTTCACAGTTTACAAGCACCCATACTGAAGTATCAGAAGACGCAATAAAATGCCTGCACTTTTTAAAGTCTGTTTTTTCTTTTTAACATCTCCTACATGAACATACCAACACCAAATCCCACACTTAATATATTTTTAGAAGGTTCTGTTTCAGGTCAGTATCTTACAAAAACTACTTAAATATTTATAAGCTTTTTACACAACATGGAAACCAAGAGTAACCAAATAACCTCTTACTGCTAATACATCTGGTTGTGTCCACTGTTTCCTACTTCAGCATTA
This sequence comes from Pelecanus crispus, assembly GCF_030463565.1. Lineage (NCBI taxonomy): Eukaryota > Metazoa > Chordata > Aves > Pelecaniformes > Pelecanidae > Pelecanus > Pelecanus crispus. The sequence continues at coordinate 40,298,486 of NC_134646.1, read as the reverse complement.
GACTCCTGGGAAAACACAGTAACTGTTTTGAAACCAAGCACAAAGACGTCCTCATTATTAGAAATCCCTCAACAAACCTAAGCAGCAGGGCAAGATTAATACAGTCACAAGACCCAGAGATTAATCTATTCACCAAAGAATCCATGCAACAAAGCAGTCTAATACTAAAAGATTACCGAAGCTAGATTTTCAACAGGAAAGGTGAGGAGGCCTAAACAGGGCAAAACATCTCCCTAATAATGGCTTCTTTTAAAAATAAAAATACGTTCCAGAGGAAAAAGATATTACCTTGCTGACTTTTAATAAAAATGTTTCATTGAAAAAAACAAACTGTCTAGATGGATTAAATTATGAGCCAAAATTACTATCAACACACTAAAACATAAGCCAATTAACAAGCTGACCAGTAAAATAAGTCTTTTCTTTTTAATTACATTTAAAGATCAGGAATGGATGCCAAAAAAATGAAAACAAACCCCACCAAAAAAAAAAAAAAAAAAAAAAAAGCCTTACCCGACTTCCCCTCTCTCCCCCCCAAAGAAATCCCATATCTTGGAACAGCATAATGTTTCAAATCAGTACACTAAAGCTAAATTTTAATTGTAATTAGAAAAAAGTCTAAAACTCAAATTGTAAAAACATTTTCTATTCAATATATTCCACAATTCAGATATGGGATTCTTTCCCCAAAACTATTATAACCGCTTTAAGGGGAAGGAAAAACAACCAATGTCAGATCTAGAACAAAAACTTTTTACTAAGCTTAAAAAAAAAAAAAAGAAAAACCACACCATGCTGATCAGCTCATCCTCACTGAACCAAAAGAAGGCTCTGAGGCACCTAGACTTGATGACCAGCTGCAGGCAAGCATCACAGGTCAGACTTCCAAATCCCAGTTCAACAGAAGATGGTACAGTGAAATTCAATAACCCAGAACTTGGAATAAGGCAAGTCAAACTAGAAATTTCAGGGGCTGTTGGAATCTTTGTTGTTTTTCTTGTAGACTGTGAAAACAGACATTCAGTCCGCTTACCCAAAGGATTCCGCAAATCCAATCGCTTTACCCCAGGACCGGACAGCTTTCAAAAGACTCCTTCACTATAAGTTACAGGTATGCTACAGAATACACCAGAGGAGTTCCTGTATGTTGTAGAGAAACCCAAACTGGTCTTAACACATTCTTGATTATTTAGTCAGAGACTTCCATTTGCACAAATTTTGAAAGTATGTTCTTAATAAAGAGTATTTCACATGAAAAACTTTAAACCAATCTAGCACTCCTGTCACCTGAGTTTGCACTGAAAAAAAAATGCTCACTCTTAATGCTCCTATCATCCAATATTTTCCATTTAGCTTTTTTTTTTTTTTTCTTCAAATTCACACAGCATGAACTAGATGGGAAACACCTTACAGCTCCTAAGAGCACATGCTACAGAAGGGGAGCACAAGCTGGACTAAGCTGTATTCCCTGCTTCACAGGCTATGGTCTTTAAAGTGACACTTGACAAAAACAGGACAGGGAAGAGGTCCCGGCTGCTCATCCACAGACTTTCAGGAACCCTTAACAAAGCTCCAGATGCCCTCCGTAAGCCTGGGAGAGCACTCACATGAAGACAGAAATCATTCCTTCCATCTAGGGCATGCAACAGAGGGGAAAAATGAGGATGGCAACGGGGGATTAACAACCTATTACAGCTCCCAAATTCCACGCTCCAGTTTCGGAGGCCAGCCAGCTGGTCACAGATCCCAGAGAAGCATTTCCTAGCTGAAGAAACTGTACCAGCAGACAGTGCTGCTCGCTCCCCGCTGCGCCCTCGGCCGTGCCCTGCCCCAGTGGCCTGGTGAGGACGGTAAAGAAGTATCTGCTGATAAACCACACTGCGCGGGCAGATAACCCACCCGAGGGGGAGCTTACGAGTAGAAAGCGTTCAGTGGTGGAAAAGCAGTATAATGGGGCAGGGACTTTACCCTGCATACTGACCTTATTTAATGTTCAACCCTCAGTCATCAGAAATTGCAGGCCTGTGGAAATAAATGCTTTTGATATAGCCAAACGTACGCGTGATATCAGAATCCACAAGTAAACTCGGGGCTATACTATAGCTTAAATTGTCAGTGCTGCATTTACACCGCACCTAACTCAATTCTAGGACACAAGTTGTACCAGCCACATCCTCCCTTCCTTTTTGTGTTAAATAATTATCTTTAATAATGCTTTTAGAATAGGCCTTCGTTTTCCCACAGTCTCATTAACCTGGTGACTTGAAAACAATAGGGCTTCTTGCATGCAAAGACAGAGGATGCAGCTGCTTCCATCTATAAATAAGATGTTGTTGTATCAGATGGGACTGCTATTGTTTCAGCAGTCCATCGGCTACATGAGAAGATTAGAAGCAAGGGTCAAGGTGTATTTTTTCTTCCTTTCTTTGAATTGAGAGGACCACTATCTTAAAAAAAAAAAAAAAGACCAAAATGGTAAACAGAAGAGACATACAATAGTTTATGCAAGTCACCTCCCATATACTCTAGCTTCTTGACATGAGACAAACCTAAACCATAATGACAGAAACCACTAAGCGGTGGAACTGATTTTGTATTTTAACATTCATTTATCAGATTATGGAGCTGTCATGTTCCGTACATCCAGCAATACTTTAAAACACCTGTGGGAAAGAATAAATCTGAGCTTTCATTAAGATTTTTGTAGCTGGAAGGTCCATCAGTACATATTTACTTTTATTTTAATCACTCCTCAAATGTTCAAGGAGGACATAGAAGAAATATAGTATAAAAGCTTGCATTACCAGCCAACCAAGATAGGAGTACATTTTTTTAGGAGGATGAGTTTAGGAAGTGTTTAACATGTATCGCACTCCAAACCAATCTGTAAGTACCCAGCGCTTTGAGCTCACCCCCCAAGTGACCAAAAGACCAATGGAGACACAAAGAGGGGAGGGAGGATGAGGAAATCCAAATGCCTTCAGCACCAGTTTGTGAAACTGCATCTCAAGGAGACAAGGATGGATCCCAGTGCCGTGAGCAGCAGAGGATCCACAAACAACGAGGGGCAAAAGGAGAAAGCCGCTACCTACCCTCATCAGATACTGAAACTTCACTGATCCGTGTCAAAGTTTTCCTCTCTGATGTACTTTTTCTTCCTGATGATACAAATTACATTGTTATACCATCCACTAACCCAAATCAGCTCTGTTATCAGTTAAATTACATTAGAAATACTTAGATATTTCATCAGCACCTTTAGTTCATAAAAGTATAATTTAAGTTTTTCTTGAGAAAGCCTACTAAGACAACAGTACTGCACTGGCTAAGTAGTAAGGGCTAAGTAGTAAGCCTACCATTGGGATCTGGCTGCTCCACCTGATACTCAGGAGCTGCTGGTGGCAGCGGAGCTTGTTTGGCTGCTCCGCTTTGGGAGAAGGGCAACTCTTTCCTTCTCCAACAACTCATAGACCCTCTGCTGAGGTGTCTTCTAGCTCGCTCTTCACAGCAGCTCCTATCAGCCAGGCTACTATGATAGGGGTGTGCCCCGAGCCCTAACACTGGTACCCACAGAGAAACCGCACCCTGCAGAAAAAAAGTGTTTCCATCTTTCAAGGTACACATCTACACCACAGTCTGCCAGGCAGGAAAATACATCCCAGCAGGCTCCAGGAACGCCTGAGCCAACCAAGACTGCACCTGTCCTACACAGCCTAAAAATAAACATATATTACATATTTTTATATATGCATATAAGGAAGATACATAGCTATTCCTGACAAGCTATATACATTCTTCGGCAGTTTGTCTATACTGAGCTTCATACCACTGTGGCAAATTTAGGGTTAAGTTTTGGGTTGTCTACATGGACTTGAAAGGTAGGCATGCCCACAGGAAAAAAAAAAAAAAAAAACCAAAACAAAAACAAACCACTAAAAATGGGGGTAGGGGGAAGAACTGTCAGAAGCACTTAAGAAGGAAACCAGTTGCAGTCAGAATGAAAATGGTAAGCATTTCTGACAGTAAAAGCACAACCCAAGAGAAACTAGAGTGTGCTTAAAAATGAGTGTAGTTGTTATAAATAAAGGAACAACAGCTTAGAACACAACTCTGTTTTGCTTTTTAATCTCAAAAGTTCACATGCATTATGTTGCTTACTAGCAGGAAAACTTGTTTTGTTTTTTTTTTTAATTAACACTCAACACTGCCACAAGCTTCTAGCATCAATTAGTGGCTCTTTCTTTGTGTCCAGCAGAAGACTGTGACTTCCATCAAGAGGAAAAAAGTGAAACTCAGTATTCACCAATACCAGTCTTCAGATAACTAACTTGCATGTTTTTATTAAAGAAAAGCATTAGAGGTTGTTTACAGCAAATTGTGCTGTCTCCACACACATTCATCCCTCTGACAAATGTTCAAATTGAGGAATAAGCCTAGATTAAAAATTAAATAGACTCTGCACCGATACACATGTCCCCAGACTACCGGATGATCTAGTTCCCTCTTAGTCATGGCCAGAACCATTTGAAAATCATTTTTGTGTCAAATCACACAAGTCTACAAACATCTGGAAATACAATAAAAAAAAAATCCCATCTGAAAACAGGCTAAGTCACTTATTAGCTGGTAAGAGGATATGCTACACACATTTACATGATGCAACATGGATTACTTAGGTTCTCAAATCATTTTTCAGAAAGGACTATATTTTTCCAATTCTTCTTAAAAAATAACATTTGAGTATCAATCAATCAAAGGATTTCAATGACTTGAAATAACTTCCAGATAAATTAAAAAAAATAGCATACAGTAGCTATACAATCTCATCAGATAGACAACTGTGTAGTCAAACACATTAACTTTTACAGCAATGTGTCAAGAGTCTTGACATTACAAAGTTATCTTAATGTAATACTTATCTGCCACTTACCTTTTTCCTGAAAAGTGTGTTGTCTTATTTTTGGAAAAAACCCTGGACAAAGCTTCAAAACTGCATTGTTTAAGTCTAATAATGTTTTTGAGGTTTTTTTCCCCCCCAACTGTCCATTACACACATTCCACCAATTAAAAAAAGATGTCATAGTAAAAAAAGAACACTGCAAAGTTTGTGAAGCATCATACCCCATACAATATCAAAGAGGTATTTTTCCAGTTTCAGATCAAGTTGACAGAATTTGTATTAGACTAAAGGAAAAAAAAAAACCATTATTTCTTTAGCATATGCTCAAAGCACAGTAATAATATACCAGGTCTACTTAAACTGAATACCAGATAAGCTATAGCAGCACTCAATTTATTGTCTGTATTAGGTACCATACATAACATGACTGAGCTGAATATCTAGAAGTCTTTTTGCATGACTGTTCCCTGTAACAAGGCCACGCACAACATTCTCATTAGAAAGAAATATTTCCAGCTGTCCAAATCTGAAGCTGCCAGGTGACTTCCAGACAGATTTTAACATAGGTATTTCTTGTGTCCCAGTACAAAGCAACTCCTCCTCCAGTTTTTGTATTTTTTTTTCTACTCTAATACATGCGTAAAATAGGCAAAACTATATACCATATGCATTGAGGTTGCATTGTTAAGTACGAGCCATTGACAACAGAAAGCATCACCATGTTAGCAAAGAAAGAGCCACTCAAAACACAGAGAAGGATTTGAGCAAGTCAGCTGCAGCATGAACACAAAGACATGGAAGTAAAAGGAAGCACCTTCCTTATTGCATAAGGAAATATCCCCTTCTTTCCAGCAAAACAATCTCTTCAGAAGAACAGCTATAGCAGTACAACCCATCTGAGCATTTCCGCCATAGCAAAGATACGATCAGGAAAGATCATGACCTGTACTGTTCTCCCTACTTTTTATTTCCCAGAGGTATCACAGTACCAGCAAATTAAGGGAGCCTCAGCTTTCCTTCCTTCTCTCCTCTGCACAACTCCCAACCCCCAGGCACTTGCTATACAAATGTTTATGTACAACGAGCCTTTTACATTAATATATTTTTATTGATTCTGCTTTAAAAAAAAGTCACATACCACTTCATATTCTTTCAAACAGCACCAATATTTAAGATCAAATTTACTTTGTACTCGCATCTGAGATTTGAATGCCAAAACAGCGCACAAAATAGACACATGATTACTAGCCCTACGACCTTTCACTGGATTTGTGGTGAATGAATAAGCATGTGCAATTTCTATCTTTTTTGTACAGTTATCATTTAACAATAGCTGCACACTGAATAATTATGGCCTCTTAAGTTGAAGAAGAAAACTTGTTGTTCCAGAACGAGAGCAAAAATTGCTTGTTTCATTTCTTGTCTGTGAAAAGAACTTATTTTCTTTATTTTTGAGCAGAAGAGACACTGTCTCCTGAACAGACTTTTGCGGATCTTCAAATTTTACTCTTCCCATTCATCTTTGGGAACACGGATTTGCAAGGGCAGAATGTTAGGATTTAATATTTGCTATTATTTTGCCAGAGCACACTCTGAGGAAAGGTGGTTGGACAAAGGTGATCAACATTCTCCATAGAAAGGAAGTCTGCCTGCTCAACTAGTTCAAGGTTTTGCACTGAGCCTGGAACCCTATGAATTACGGATTCATTACATTAACCTTATTTCAGTTAACAAGGTGAGTTACCTTTTTTCAACATGAAGCATTTGAATGTTTTTCAATTTCTTCAAGGATAACCATCATTTTAACAAGCAACTCTCATATTGTTGGTCTTTTGACCTACCCAGCCAGAAGCTGGACAATTACCAGATGAACTAGAAAAAGTAATTCAGAAATCATTTTAGACAAAATTGAGTATTTGTGTGAACAAGTCTACACTTTTCTCCTTAACTGACATCACCAATGCTTAGCCTACAGCATTTGTTATGTGACACAGGCATCAATTTGCCTGTATGTTTGAGGAAACAATAGTTTTGAAAAAAAAAAAAAAACACTGATACAATCAATGCAGCCTGTTAAAAAAATTTGATCTGCAACCACCCAAGGCGTATACAGGTGTAGTCTGATCATGTATCATCCCTTAGACAAAAGGAACGAGTTTGTTGGATACCAAGGACAAAATGAGAAACATCGCTTTCGCTCCCCTCTTTTGGTAAAAGTGCTTTACTTTCAGACTACATGTGTTTACATCCATTTGCAGATGTTTCGCTACTCAGACATTACCAATGCAGTTTAAGAACTCATTCTGCCATAGTAATGTCTTAAAACAGTGACACCAAATCTGGAGAGGTATTTTTGTGAACTGTATCTCTTCACCACCTCCCCACGCTGCCAAGCACTCGTCTCCTCTCCTTCTTTGCTCAGCAGCAGCCCGCGCGTATTCTCAACACCGTGTTACTCGCTCCGTAACTGCGGCCACAGTTGGACACCAGGACGTGCAGTGATAGCAAGTGGAACCATCATAAATCAAACCAGAGCTAAAGCTTTCAAGCCAAATTAAACATCCAAAGCTTCTTCAAGCACCTTAGTAGAGAGCAAAGAAAGAAGAAAGGGCTGTTCCAAAACACGTAATGGGAGATTAGGTATCGCCGCCTTCAAAATTAACTGTATCTTTACAAATAGCCAAGAACAACATGTAACACTGGGTGTAAGAGGCAAAACATCAATCATTAATTACAAAAAAAAAAAAAAAATAGAAAAGGGATATGGAAGTGTAAACTACCGTACACAAAATGCAAGCAAAAGGCAAAAAGGCCAATGCACTAAATCAGAGGGTTGGATCATTTTCATCCCGTAATACTGAAACACAACAGCTCACCCATGCTAGGATTTCCAGTGTATCTGTCGAGTGATGGGCACATACGCACAGAGGAACAGAGCGCCTGAAGGGCCTTCATTTAAACAGGACATGTAAGAAACCAGGCTTGTCACCACAGAAGGTTTTTGAACCAATTTAAAAGGCACAGATCGAAAAATATAAGTCATGACAACATACAGGCAACAATAGAACCGAAATCACATTTTTAGTTACATTTTGGTTACATTTGGGTTGGTTTTTTGGGTTTTTTTTTGCATTCTTAGTCAGGATCCAGAAAGATTAGATGGTTTTAATGACCACCACATTGAATACAGTGCCACGTAGAAAACTCTTAAAGCTGGAGAACGTAACTATTTATACAGAAACACAAAAACCAAGGATTTTGTTAAAAAGGAATACAGCAAAGTATTGTAGAAAGGTATTACTAGAATACCTTTGTGGGCTGATTTTAAAGCCAATCTTTTCACTATTAAGCTTTTTCCCAAATTTATGCCTATGACAAAAAAAAATATCTGCAAAAGGTACCAAATTGGGAGGGTGCAGTCAGGGGACAAAAACAGCATACATAAACAAATGGATTTTCACCATGTTAAAAAAAAAAAAAATCAGTCACGCACAATGCAAAAACATATATGAACTAATAAAAAAAAAATACTTGCATACTACTTGATAACATGACAGTTTTGAGGGCCCATTAGCATAGCCATAAGAGAAGTAAATCCTGTAAGAGCAGAACTATTGAAGCCTTTCTTCAAACTGCTCTTGAGACCCCATCTAGTCATTTCCTTCAAATTAATTCAAAATCAGAAAAGCTGCAGAGAAGAATCTGTTCTGCAAGAGAGGATTCCCAAAAAGCTGGCTATGTTAAGACAACACAGGAGCTTATACTGCAATTGCAGGTCTCTAGAAATAAAGTTAAATAGAATATACAGGCTAATAGAAGAAAAAGCTGGCCTAAAAACATGAGCCCCACTGCAGTGGAAATTTGGGAAGGAGTACAAACAGTTTAGGAAATGCTGTGCTGCGTAACAGTCTGTAACTGCAAAAGATGGATTCAGTCACCCAGGAGGCTCTTCTATTTCAGTCCTAAAACAAGGCTCAAGTGCATTATGTTAGAACAACAAACTTTTTTCTCCTTTCATTAATAAGCCAGTTTCATAGCTGAGGTCCATCATGTGATTTTTGATTGCTTAGATTTAATAATACCTATACTCCAAATTATATGTACAAACTATGATAATTTACACATGCTCACCCACACAAACAATTCCTAAAGGCTTGTAACTTAATCAAACAGCAAGATCAAAATTCTGTATTCTTTCTTAATTTTGCTTTTAATAAAAGCTACATAAACCGTTTAAAGTTTCTAGCAAGGACAGAAACAAGGATAAACCTTTAAAAGAAGAAAATTACATGGAGTTAGATTTATTTTCTAGAAGCAGTAAGCTATAGCTGCCTTCTCCTAACTTGCTGTCCCTGAGGAGACAGTTACATATCAGCCATCTGCCCTTTATTAGAAAACACCTGTAGGAGACAGTACAAAGGCTCGGCATCATTGGGCTACAGCTACTTCAACCATTTATTACCTCAATTAGGATGTTTAGCTTTTAAGATGATGGTTATTCTCGCCATAAAATAAAAAGGAATAGAGAGCGTGTGCAGTTTGCCAAATCAAGGAGTAGTAAGCACAGTGAGTTACCAAGAAGTGTTCTTCAACTCTCCGTAGTATTGGGGAGAGCTATATAAAAGCTTAAAAAAGCATTAAAACCACCACGACTGAAATATTAGCAAGGGTTTTTTCATTCAAGCTGAATGTCCCAGCCCACTTTAGAACTGCAATTTGTGCCCCCTCACCCCCCTCAAAAAGGAAAAAAAAAAATCAATTCATTCGTTTCCTACTATTAGTAGGCAGACTAGTGCCCCGCTTTGCACAGGGAAATTTCACAGGTAAGGGTTTATAGTTGCATACTTTACTGTTTGGAACAGTAATCACAATTTAACAGATTAGCTAGGAAGTTTCTAGAATTCACCAAGGGTAATACCACCTACTGATGAGTGACACCACTCGCTTTTCATGAGGCCCTGCCCACCGTCTGCCCCACGCTTAGGCTACTCATTTTCAGCTTAAGAAATAGGACATGCGGATGAGTGAGTGACAGACACTTGGGATTACATTCAAGCATCAGTTTGAGACTTAGGAAGTTAATATGACCAAGGAGAGTGGTATCCCCAGTTCCTCATTCTTTAGTACCAGCCCAGGCACAGTAATTGGTTTCAGGACTCAAACCAGTAAGTTGAGTTCCCTTGAGTCTTTGATACTTATCTCAACTCTGGCATACATCCTGCCCCATTATCCTTCCTGCCTTTTGGCACCTGAATTACGAGAAGGAAGGCGACAATATTAACCATAGATCATTTTCTTCCATGAGCTGAATCAGAGAAATCGTAGTTCTTGTGTACCTCCAAGACACAGCCCTTTTTCAGCCTTCACCTACACCCCGAGAGCCACGAGTTACAAATAGCTGAATGATCTCTTCTTGCCATTAAAGCTTTCAAAATGCCCCATCTTAAATACCTGTGTCTACCTGATCCTGTCAGAAAAAAGAGCTGCATAGACTACACTGATTACTGAATTAAAACAGTTGAAAGAGAAGCAAAAACTTCACTGCATGAAGTGCGGCTATCAACACTGAACATAAAGCCTATGGTTTTTTCCACTTCACAAAACCTATCAAAAGATTCTTCTAATGAGCATAATTTTAAGCTTAAAATGCCTTTTTTTTTTCCCCCCTCCACTACTCATCAACTCCCAGTGTCAAGATTCACTCTGTCTAGATGCCAAGCATTTTATTCTCCTTTTCCTGCAACTCTGAACTGACACCAATGCTGTAAGACATATAACATAAAAGTTCACTTGCATTTGTGAAAGGAGAGCACGTTCTTTTAGTTCAAAAGTTGGAATAATGCCGGACAGAAAAGCTTGACCAGAATTTTGAAAAGATAAATAAGGGCAAGGAACATTTCAGAAGGTATAATTAAAGCTCCATCTTCTGGAGATCAACACAGTTCGGATTTCTCAGAACCACATGCAGTAATAACTTGTTGCTCAATTTGGGGGTACAAACTCTTGTTTCTCCTGCTTTCTCTCCTCCTCCTGCCAGCACTGAGCTATTCAAGGTGACTGAAGAATTTCAAACTGGTCACAGTTGTATTAAACTCATGTTTCCTAGCTTAACGCACACTGAAGACACTTAGCTACGTTAAGAAAAACAAAAGTTAGAGGAAAGGACTAGGAGAAAACTAAATATGCGGGCAGGCCTCCACTACTGAGAAAAAAATTAAGCTGCCCACATAACAATTAGCTTTCTGAACACAGACACAGAACAGTACTTAGTATCAATTTCTTCATAAACTTGAGTTTAAACATGACTTAGCAACATTTGTTCAAACAAAGCTAAACCAAAACCAACTTACATCCTTAGCTGCATCCTTTTTGATCAGCACCTGTGGTAACAGGGGAAGCAGGGCTGCCTCATGAGTAACTCCAGCCCAGTTCAGCATTCAATAAACCCACCACAATCAACAAGACAGGAAAGTCCTCACCATTTTTTTTTTTTTGAAGATGAAAAATTACTTCCCCATTTTATCCTTTAATTTTTTTCCTATTGAATATAGTTACTGTAAAAGAAGATTTCAATTTAGTCCTCTCTTTTGTAAGAAGTGAGAAGGGCAAAACCAATTAAAGTTAGGAGAATAACAACTTTAAGTATTCCCTCAGCTCTTTACTTCTCATGCTTCACAGCAGTTATACAGCTCAAGAAAAAAAATCAGTGTTGGCAAGTTGTTTGCTTTGTAAAATTATAAACAGATTCCTTTGAAAGAAGGGAGAAGGGGAGATGGATCTGCAAATTCATAGTTCAGTGCCTACAAATGAGACTAGGCACACGATAAAAAACTTAGAAAAGCTAGTATAGCTAAATAAAGTTACATTAAAAATACTAAGCTGCTAATAAAAGCTCTGATTTGTTATAAGCACTAAGTCTACCGACCCAAAGTGAGAAATTCAGAAGGAATATAATTTAGAGTCAGTCACTAAATCCAGACACCAGCTGATCCAGGCAAGTACAGAGACCTTACTAGTTTATGAGATACTTTAAACTAGAGAATATCAAGATAACCTACACAAAGTACAGTTGCCCATCTTCATTAAACACCTTAATGGCAAAAAGCTGGACTCCAACTAAATCATGCCAAATACCTCAAAACATTCCAGAAAAAGAGTAATAGCTGGAATCCGCAGTGTGCTGTTCATCAGTTCTAAATGCAGAACCACCAGTCTGATCTCCCATACGCAGCAGATCGCATACCACCACATACAGGAGCATACCTCCAACTTCTACACCCACCAGTAGAGAACAGTAGTCGGTCTATGATTTCAAGCAAAAGAATCTGCTCAGACCCCAACAGTCCCCTGCCTCAAGCGCTTACTGACAACATTTTCCTAGTTATTCAGATTATGAACTACTTTGGTTTAACTCGTGGTCTCACCATACTCAGTGCTACTAGACCCCAGGCTTCTGCTAATCAGGAATCTCCCCCCAAAAGTAAAGGCTTGGGGAAAAAGCCGCAAAATCCAAGTCTCTATCAGAGTTCAAATCATTCAGGTGGTTCCTTGGAATGCCTTCTGGGTAGTCCTTTTTCAGACCTATATATCAGGCATGCAGTATCTTCCAGCATCATTTCAACAGAACTCCAGCCTTCTCCATTGCTTACCTCATATACCCTAATTAATGCACTCAACAATGGCACAGAAAGGAAAATGCCAGCTCAAAATTGTCAGATAATGTTATTCTAATTTCATAAGATTCTATGATCTGGACTGTAAAGGGGCAATTCCATAATTGTGCTGTAGAGTACCAATTAAAAATTGTATTCAAAAAGAAGAAAGCCAATACAAGAAAGGTAACAGGAAAACAGCAGCCACAACATTAACGAGGAAAAAAAAAAAAAAAAACCCAAAAAATACCACACAAACCCAACAGTCAGAGCTATCAATGTCTGCCAACAGGGTTCAAAACCAGCTCTTGGTTCTGCCAAATAAGTTTGTTTCTGAAGCACGTTCCTTTGTTATCCTCCCAGTGGCACCCAAACAGGATTTCCTGTATTAAACTAATTTCTCAGCATTAAGTAGTGTGCACAGTGAGTCCAGCTTTAAAAATATTGACATTAAAAGCACAATGTTTATCCTTTGCCTAGGTATTGAGTGGCAAGTCCCACTACCCAGAATTAGTACTTCTAAAAGAAACGCATTATCCCATTTTTTCCGAAGTTTCACTATGATCTGAAAAATCCCAAATGTTTTTGTTTGGTTCATTTTTAAAATAACATCTCCTACTGCAGGAAGAAGCTTCAAGAGGTGCAGGTGGGGAGAAACCTGCACCGTTGCACTTTCTGGGAGGCCAGTATTCTGTGGTACAACACTTCCCAACTTCCCAGCTGCTGCTTTAGGTAAGGACAAAGCCCATTTAGGGAACTGAATGAGATCATACTTGAACAGATTTATTCAGTGTTAGGATAATTTCCGTACACCATCTTTTTCTGTTATGTAAAAGTTGTCATTCGCTGTAGCAAACAAAAGACTACAGTTGCTTAAAAGAAAACTGCAGCTTAAGCTCATTTGGGAAGTGACACCTCCCTCATTACCAAACAATTACCATTTATTATCTCTAACCTGCCTTGCTGCAAACAAAGACAAATCCTATTCATTTGCACTTCATAAATACCGCAACAGTTGCACACAGGAGCTGGTCCCACACAGCAGCTGTGCTGTAAAACTGAATCAGAGACATGAAGAGCCAAAAAGATCACCACCGCATCAACTGCCACATCCTCCGCAAGCACATGCACACCAGCTTCCTCTACAGCACACCCCTGGCCACCCCGTGCAACCAAGCAGCGAGTGAGTCAGCATGGTTTCTGTGATGTCCTCCTGCAGGAAACTTTCTCTGTGCACTATCTGATTAGAAACGTGTTTTCTGAATATTCCGATTCCATGTTGTCTTCCTTCCACGTTCTCGTTAGTTCTATAAACACCTTTTTTTCTACCACTCCTCTTCTCTAGGGTTTTCTGAATTCCAGGCCAGAAAACACTTGCAAGTCAGTCATCACAACCTTTTCTCTTCTTTCCTTCCCCCTGCTAAGTTACGCAAATGTAACAGCTAAGCACCATAGAATGGTTTGGGTAGGAAGGGACCTTTAAAGATCATCTAGTCCAACCCCACTGCCATGGACAGGGACATCTTTCAGTAGATCGGGTTGCTCAAAGCCCCATCCAGCCTGACCTTGAACACTTCCAACGATGGAGCATCCACACTTCTCTGGGCAACCTGTTCCAGTGTCTCACCACCCTTATCGTAAAACATTTCTTCCCTACGTCGAAGCTAAACCAACCCTCTTTCCGTTTAAAACCATTGCCCCTGGTCCTGTCACTACAAGCCCTGGTAAAAAGTCTGCTTCCATCTTTCTTCTAAGCCGCCTTTATTATAGTGAAAGGCTGCAGGAAGGTCTGCCCAGAGCCTGCTCTTCTGCATGCTGAACAACCCCAACTCTCTCAGCCTTTCTTCATAGCAGACGCGTTCCGGCCCTCGGATCATTTTTGTGGCAAAAGTTAATCCATGCAATATCTACCTCCTTTAATTTCAAAGTCAAAAGGAGTTTAGGGACACCTGACAAGGACTATCAGCTAGGTTACAGAAAATGTTAAGTTACGGAGTCAAAGCAGGTAAAGGATCACGATGAGAAGGTGAGAAGCAAAATATTTGTAACAGAAGCTAGGTGAGTAAGAGACAAACTGTTGAAGGCTGCCTTCAGGAAGTGTTACAGATCAGCAGGACTATCTATGATAGCAACTTATTCAAGCATACAAGAATTAGTGGTCATTTTTTGTTTACTCCATAGAAATTCATCTCTCTTCGTGCCTGCTGTTCCAACAGGTGTGTCAAATTCACATACTGCAATAGATAGTTTGATATACCGAAATGCGTTGTTAGAACTGTTCATTTCACCTGCTCTACAACACATACCAACAGTTTTCCAAGACTCAGAGATTCCAGCGCAACTCTCACCACCTCATCACAAGCCTGTGCTCACCCTGAAGGTCAACCTTCCAGTATGATTCAGGCTTACATCTTGTGCTGACTGCCACCACTCATGGTGCAGTCTTCCTCAGTCATGATGCATATTTGACAGTCAATTCTTGACCCTGCCATTATTTGGAGTACACATTCCTTGGGAAAAATCAATCCACCCTTCTACACTTTCTGTAGGACTCGTTACCATATACAATGAGTTAACTTTTTATTCTTACAAAATGAAGTCATACAAGAAATCAGACCTTTATGAAAAAGGGGGTGGGGGGGGATACCTACCTTAACAAACTTGGAATTTTGTCTTTGGTAACAAACACACTCACACATGATTTGAACAAAAATGAATCCCTAAGTATAAGATTGATTATAAACATACCCTAAAGCAAGTTACAGCTTCTAGAATATCCCCACCGCTGCAAAAAGCTGTGCTTGGTCTAAGCACATTAGACTCCTGGACTTTTGGGTTTCTCCCCTGGAAAGGACAAGCATGCATTATTCCCATTTGTTTTCAGGTAGCAAATACTGTGAGAAAATGGCTTCCATTACATTGTTTTCTATTCGGATTATATGGTACTCTGAGGCTCATATAAACTTAAAGAACAGAATAAAATAATTCATTCTTCTTGAAAGACAGATCTTTGTTCAAAAAATTTGAGAGTTCCTGTCTGCAAACATCTCTCTTCCTGACCAGTGACCCCATCCTTAATGTTCAAGAAAACAAAACAGCTTTTTTCAAAATAGATATCCATTACATATTTTTTACATGATCAACAGGATGCATTTTTGTTTGGAACTGCACAAAAATATGGGGATATGGTCACTATTTTTAGATGCATCACAGTGACATGAAAATATTTTCATGACAAGGAAAGCCAGGAAATTAGACATTTGACTAATGAACTTTAATGAACTCTACGTTCCCTTGGACAGCATGAATTACTTACATATTTGGTTTGGGTTAAAATACCTCACTTTCTCTTTCAGTGCAAATCAAATCTTTATTTTTACAACATTTTGTATGAAGCAAGACCACGAAACCAAGCTACAGGCTTTAAGCACCTTGTCAGAAGCTCTCTCAGGTCACAGCCCACAATATCCACAATGGACTACGGAAGCAGAAAGAGAACACACTCCTTAAAAGACAGTTTTTGTGAATAGAGGAGCTCAGAGGTTAAGGTGATAAATGGTAGATGCCAACCAATACATATACAATTTATATACTCAGAACTACTATTTTACTGTTGGAAAGCATCTGAGCAAGGC
The DNA here is from genome assembly GCF_030463565.1 of Pelecanus crispus. Taxonomy (NCBI): domain Eukaryota; kingdom Metazoa; phylum Chordata; class Aves; order Pelecaniformes; family Pelecanidae; genus Pelecanus; species Pelecanus crispus. The sequence goes on along the minus strand of NC_134646.1, from coordinate 40,282,299 downwards.
ATGTAGTTCATATCACCAAGTTCAAGCATTACAAAAGTCTCTTAACTAAAATAACGAGACTGCAAGCTAAATCAATTCACCGGGTCAGGACTGAAGAGGGCTATCTTTTCAGGCCTCATTTAATTACCCCATAAAAACTGTATTCACATCCTTTTTCTTAACAGCATTGTGTTTAACAGATTGGTGTAACCACATCATAGAGCTCAAAAATCCTTATTACAAGTACTTACAAGAAATCCTTGTGTATCCTTTCAAATGAATTGGCCACTAAGGTTTTTGTTCAACCTGAGGCTTGTATATAGAGAAATTGCAAGGGAGTCTGTTCTATGTCCTTTGATGTGTTTAAAATATTTCTAAACACATGTATAAGAAGCATAAGGATTGTGCACATCAAAAATGCCCTCATAGGATGTAGCACAGTCTTTCCAGTGGAGAGAGACATGGGCATTTCAAGAGCTCTGTTTACCTGGGTGGTTCACCTTAGAAAGTCCTGCACCTGGGAGAATGACAGAAGCAAGAAACATGTACAACAAAATATTTCAACACTACAGAAATTTCAGCCAAGCCTCCTAAACCTGTCAAACATAGGGAAGTTGCCATAAGAAAGGCCTTTATCATCAGGTCAGTATCAGCAAGGACATCGCTAAGTCTTTGAACTTGGCAGGCAAATAGTACTTTGTCTTCCATTGAGACGTGTTAACTTGGTATTTAATTACAGTATAATATTAAACTTCTACTAATTTTTCTCCCACAGTATCATTACTCTCTAGTGTCTTTATGAGTTGGGACAATGGAAGAATCACAAAAAAAAAATCCATCTCAACGAGATCGCTAGGATTGATAACTTTGCTATTACTAGGCAGTACCATGAAGACATTATAGCAAGTTAATAAGCCTAGAAAACAAGAATATATCTGCATATTTATTTTACAATGTTTACTTCCTTCCTATTTGCTACACAAGTGAGCTGGCATTACTTCTTTCAATTAAATCCTGCATTTTAAGTAACAGCATAAAATCGCATATATTCCACCCAACACAAATCAGACCTCTTTCAAAGCCACAAAGACCTTTTTTTTCCCCCCCGTCATTCACTTGTCCGATATGCAAAGCATAGCTGTCAATCAGTTAGCATCCCTGACAGCATAATTGCTGAACAGAACATGAAAAACGTGAGGAGGGTCGGGACTAAAAGAGATACTGGCAACATTCCTCCTTGCATGCTTTGGTACTAATTTAGGATTCTCCTTTGTTAAGATTCCCCTCTAGTCACTTTTGCAGCAAAATAAGGAATCTGTAGAAGGTTGAGAAAGCCTTGAAAGCCAGTATTGTCAAGTAAGTTAGTTTTGTACCACTCCTACTCATGTCAAAAGCAAGCAGTAGCATCATTCACTAATAGCGGCCTCTTCTTTTCAGGAGCAGGTTTATTTTTTCCACTAGCTACAAGATCCCCTTTTCTAACTTCGTATCTGGTCCACACTCCCCTCCCTCAGCCTGAATGTATGTGCAAGCTTTCCTCTGTGGATGCCTAACGAAACTACATCTCCTAAGAGTAATGGCATCTTTCTTCTCATTTCGCTGCTGCCAAGACATTTTTCTCTTATACTATGAAAAAGTTATATGCAGCGGGAGAAACGCTGAGGCTGTGACAATACAGAATGAAAAAACCCCACCTTTAACTTGTCAAATGTCCCTATCTTAACAAACATAAGCCAGAAATTTCCTTTTTGTAGACATCTTTTAAGATACTATAGTAAAAACTGGGAAACCCTGACTTCCAAATTAACAGAAATATGCAAGTACCTGTAATCAGGTTTATTTTCATATTAAGGGCACATTTTAGAATAAGTTCAGGTAGAAAACCAGAAGCATCAGTATTCTATCTGCAAAATTTATTTGAGAAATTTTAAGGTGTCTGTCTGGTGTGGAAAAATACCACCTCTTGTAGCACTCAACCAAATACGCAAGTTCATGTAAACAAATTCAACAGCTACACAAAATAGGTATTTTTCTGGAGTTGTGATCTGTATTAGAGAGGCTTTTTTAAAATCACAATGCAACAGAAGTGACATTTTGACTACTGAGAGGCAGGAATTCCTTACGTGACCCAAGAGTAGCTTTAATTTTCAGTCTATGCAGAATAGTTTCATAACAAAAATCCAGCTTTTACTGATTCAAGTATAAATGAGAAATACTAGTGCATATTAGGCTATTTATTAACTTCTTTAATAGTCCCTATCCCCTGTTCCAAATCCCTAATTCAAAGTTTTAAAGAAGCAAATCAAAACAGAGACTCACTATAGCTATATCCATCTCCAATCTTTGCAACTATTTTAGCATTAGTGATCTAGAAAAAAAAAAAATTTTAAAAAAATCATTCAAAAGCTGCACAACTACTATTGACTCCGCTTGATTAATTCTGGGCCTTGAAAAATATCAGTGATCTAGTTTGTGACTCACTGTGGGAGGTTTTGCCAGATATACCCCTTTAAATCTGAGGAAGTCAGGCAGTATGGGTAGCTTATATAAATTCGAAAGAAAACATTTTCCTCAGGTTCCACCAACATACCGACTTCTAGAGTTCTGCTTTAAATACAGCACAACTTATATTTCCTGAGCAACAGCACACAAATAAAGAATGTCTCAGTAATTTTCAGTGTTGCATAATTTGTAACTTAAAAATACTACAGCGTTATCTTCCTGGGATTCAGAAAAGGTATTTTGGATGGAAATATAGGGAAAGTGAATTTGCAAGACCTGAAAGAAACAGCAGAACCAATTTTGGTTCATGTCTTCCTTTCTCTGATCTGAGGAAACACAGAAAGAAAATTTAATAGATTAAAATCTTTGCAGCTTCGTTTACAAGATAATACATTAATCCCAATAGCCTCAGTTGCATTTTCAGAAAAAAACCTTTTTATTAGCGTATTTGCAACAAATTAAATTCACCAAAGTGAAATGTGGTTTAAAGGCAACTCCACTAGTTCAGAGAACTTAAGAAGCTGCTGGATGACTAAATAAAGTATATTTTTCTGTTTAGCAGAGCAAAGGAATTTCCCCTCCCAACGCCCTAAAGGCTTTTGATGATTCCCCCTGCCCCCCCGTTCATAGCAGAGCTGATTAATAGCTATGGCTTCAATCCAGTGTACAGTTTTGGCAGCTGCTGACGGACCACTCCACCTACTTGCAGCTCCCTCTATTTGCTACGCGCAACACGTGCTGTTAAATGCATGCTGTCAAAAGCGCTAAAATGATTCACTTTTAAATCTGGTAATCTCGTTTATGACTACTTAAAGAAGTTCCTTCTTAACTTCAGATGTGGAAAACAAGCAAACATAGAAAACACACTGTCAGTTTTCCTGTCAAATTTGGCATGCCAGTTTTCAAAGGATATAAAAAGAATCATCAGGTAAAAAAAAGCGATACCTTTTTGCACTGTTTACAGAGCAAGTTTTAATTAAACAAATTGTGTACCTTCCTATGAGCAGCAACGCAGCTATGAAAAACGAGCAACTACTGGAAGTCTATTTTTTGCCTCTAAAGTTTACACAAGCAGCATTGTCTCCAAAATTACTGTTTAGCTATGATGGAAACAGATCTGTTTTCAGATTACCAAAATATAACGTCTTTCTCCAGTATAGTTTGGAACCAAGAATTAAGAAAGAAAACTTTAAAGTATTTATGTATTTATGAACGTTACGCCATGATTTTTATTTCAACCCCTTGCGTGCAATACACTCTTTGAGAGAACAAGAGCATCCCAAACACAAATACGGATCCTACTCTTACACTTCAAGACCATTTAAAGTCACAGAAACGCTTGGCTCTCTTAGACACCAAGGAGTGAAGGTATTTCATTTCTAATGGCAACAAAACGTTGAGCCTTTGTCAGGTTTTAGATTATGCTTCTGCACAGGTTTCTGCACAGAAATAAGACAGAATATAAGCTTTACTGTAAAAGAAGAAATTGGTGCTTAATGGAGATCTTGAAGTGTTATTTACTTCACGCTCGCAAGTTACAACTTTTATTTCATGTATTAATTTTGGATGTTGCTTCTCTTCTGAAGCAGCGCTAGCAGTGTATCCACCAATGCCAGCACAGATAACTTCCTTCAGTTTTCTTCTGGTTTGCCTGGTTTTAAGTAAAGAAAAAAGAATGTATGTGTATTGGGTTTGCATGGCAAGGTTTTGGTAGCGAGGGGGCTACAGGGGTGGCTTCTGTGAGAAGCTGCTAGAAGCTTCCCCTGTGTCCAATGGAGCCAATGCCAGCTGGCTCCAAGACGGACCCAACGCTCTTGCTTGTTTTAATTGACATTAGCAGTGTTGCTTTCAATTTCAAATTGTCACAACCAACTTTAAGCAGTAATAACTTAAAGTATCGGACCTGTGTTTACAGATACTATATTGTCAACGAAAGAGGGACAAAAAGGTTAACTAGCTCCTGATTTTCCCCCTACAAGCACTGCTTTGTAGCCAAGCATAGAAGTAAAGAAAGGTTGTTAATCTTACTAATTTACTAAAATTATATCTGGTCTCCCCACAGGAAAATTTTCTCCTTCCCATCAAACCATACAGTCACGAATCTATGGACTTCCCCCCTCCCTTTACAATAGCAGCGCTTTCTTTTTGAAAGATATGCCAGACTAGTAAGATCAGAACACTACTACAAAAGATCCCGGCATCCCATGCCCCTGCTCATCCTCCTGAAATACGAAATACAGTCAGTAGTCCAACCTTTACTTTTAAATCAGCCTGCCTAATGGTTTCATACAGCAACATTTAGTCACCTTAGCATTCTTCTCTCACCCTTTTTGCTCTCCAAATAAGATTCATAGTAAGTTGCACCATATTTTTGTAATCTATTGGAAAAAGTTAGAGGACTATTTCGGTTTCTCTTATGAATAGCAGCATAGTGAGATGAGACACACCTATCGACATCACAGACGTCCAAAAATTTAGGAACACCTGCAGATCAGTTAGCTTAACAGTCATTTCATTCATTGGTGAAGTAATACTGGTACAGGAAGACATCAAGGAGACTGCAAACACTTCACTAAATTTCATAAAAATGAAAGCTGTTATTATCACTCCTACACTCTCTCTCTCTCCAGACAGGGCTATAAAAAGAACAGCCTGTGAAGGCAGTCAAACCTAGCTGACACAAGCAGAGACATTTGCAAAAGCTGTTTTGCCAGTACAGTTTATGTCACTTCTCAGAACAAAATGAATATTTGGTGATATGGCATGGTTAAAAGCATTTTTGCTGGTGTAAAAACTGATCAGAGCATAAATTAGGCTGGTACCATTGCACAGATAAGCATCACCAACATCTCCCTCCTCGGAATCTCAGTCCAAACTCCCACAGCTACAGTACTGTATGCGATTTACGTATGACACTATAGTTTTTTAAGTCAGTGGATGAACAGCTTTGCCAATACAGTTCACTTAAATCAAGGAGTTGCTAAAATCCAGTTCCAGTTAAAGCACACTTCTGCCTGGATCTGAATGAAAGCAACAAATAGCGGGTGGAAAAAAAAAACCAAACCAGAAATAAGTTAATGAGCTGGTCAAGCTGAAAAAGTCCTTCACGCTGTTTTGCAATAAAAGATATTCACATACTTGCTTCTGTAAATTAAAATTTAATGAGGTTATCTTAAAACTCGGCTCAGTTGTCTTTAAGCAAAAAAGGGCCTGAGTCGCTATGAACTCAAGTCCACCACTTTCTCCTTACATAACCTTCCTCTGAAAGTTACTTTCTTCTGCCACTATGGTAAATGAAACAATATGTCTTTAAAAGAACCACAAATCAAGTGCCAACAGAGGGGCAAAAAGGAGCTACCTGGAAACATCCACCACATGCTCTGACCTCCTATCCTCTTCTATTTCATTCCTTTTCCTCTATTACCCATCTGGGGCTTAGCCTTTAAAAAACCACCAAGCTCTTCGGAAGACATCATTCTGGTAAAGTGGTAAAATTCTTCTACTACATGTTAAAACGTCGCACAAAGTAGTACCTACTCTGTTAGCTGTTAGGCTGCTTCTGGTGAACAGCACCGCACTTCATTATTTAACAGCTTCCTCAGCCTTCAGAAACTGTCTGGGCTAGTGGGCATAAAGGCTATTAACATTTTAAAATGCCTGCAGCTAATATTTCTAAGTTGTGCAAGACAGTAATTATTGCCCATATTATTCCTAAATATTAGCACCCGTTCATAAGATACGATACAATGTACACTTGCAAGCTGGCCACTACATTTCTTTTGCATACAAACACTTTTCCCCCTCCCCCAAATAAGCTACACTAAGTTTCTCTTAAGAGAAACAGGACAAAAATATCAATACCAAATTATCTTTCTTGGGTTTGGAAAATGGAGGATATTCCATTAGGAAGAAAAGGCTATATTAACATGGAAAAACACTAATTGTATACGAAATGCATTCAACGGAGTTACAGGATGGTTTCTTCATTCCGAAGGAAAAAAAAAAAAAAAAGAATTACAGATGGTTATTTCAATAAAAGCCTTACACAGACAGCAGCACAGCAGTGCTCAGCTTGACACAGAGCATCTCATCTGGGCAAGCCCCACAGGGAAGAGAACAGAAAAAACATCCAAAGACAGTTTCACTAATAATAGTTTTTGTCGCTATTAAGTTTGATTGGTGAAAGCTTTTATCTCACCCTCAGAATTTTGAGGATTTTTATAGGCTAACCTATGGAGACCCAAGAACCCACATAAGGATGCGGTTTAACTGCATTAGCTACTGAAGACTACATGATCCTTACACATTCATGTAGCAAATATAAATCGGCTGGAAAAAAGAGCACTCGAGTCCTCTGCTCGCTCTCCCAGCTCTAATGACAACAGAGAGCAAAACAGTCTGGCATCAAAATATTTGATTACACAAGTAAAAATATACCTTTTACTCTCACTCTAAGTTTACATTAACTATAAAAGCATTTCTTGCTATCCAGATCAACAATTTTTCCTACCACTACTTTGTCAAGTGCCAAACGAGCAGCAGCTAACAGAAAATGCACGAGATAAAGCTTATTTCTCAAAACTACATAGAAATCCAACTCAACACCTTCAGCGTTGCACTAAAAGTTATTAATTAGTACTTAATTCTGGATGCCATCCATATTTTTAAAGCTGGCATAATGTTTAAATAATTTACTTGCCAGCTGACTTTGCAGATTACAGCCTTAACAGACCAGGGGAAAGACTGACACACTGCTACTCGCAACCTCAAATATGAAATACCGAATTGGAAAGTACATCCTCATTCTTAGCACTTATTTATGGTATTTTACAGTCCACCTACGTGAAGTGGAGAAGTTTTGTTTCATTTTTTAAAGAACATACTTTATTTGTTAAAACCGAAGATAATTATGAAATGTTACATCTATATTAATAGCAACTGTAACTCACACTAACTGAAGAAAGACATCATAATGAGAACAAAATAACAAAAAACACTCCACAACTGAACATTTAGAGCATATTCCTGTTGTTTCAAACATTTCATGCTATCAATCAATACAATTTCAGTGTAGCTAAGTTAGTTTCAGTTGCCATAACTCATTTATTCTTAATGCAAAATGAAACAAAACCAAAGAAACCACACACACCCTACAGGACAGCAAGGACATTTTCTTGATTTTATCCAAGTGTAAACAGATGTTTGAATGGATTTTTTTAAAATATAAACACAGTCAGAAACCATTTCTAATGTGTGTCATTTCAGTATCATGTTGTTATTACGGGGAACTGTATTTTTTTAATAAAAAGCAAATGTAAACCACGGACTATTGATTACATAGAACTTTCACAAGAAGAAAAAAAAAAACCAACCCTGTTTTTTTTTTAAATTTCAGCATACTAAGAGATGTCAGTGCAAACACTTATCTTTCAGATTTTGACAGTATATGAGATGTATAAAAGGGGCATTTTTGAGGTTGGGGAAGGAATCTGTCCATAAGCAGCAAGTACACTTTAGTGATTATGACAGACTGAATTCCCATTTACCCCTAAAGCATTTTTTCTTGCATTGTTCATTAACCAAAGTAAATAATTTTGGAATTTTAGAAAGCTGAATCCTAGCAGCACAAACCAATCAGAAATAAAGATCCCCACACAGAAATGCCTGCAATTGTGAACGCAATGTGAAGAGAAGCAAGAATAAACAGTAAAAGGAGGAGAGTAGACAGAAAAAGAAAGAAAAAAAAATCGCAACTGTGATACTAACTGGGAGATTCTCAGTTAGATAAAGAAAAAAGCCTTCTGCTCATCCAAGAAGCAGAATTAGGTGATGGCTGTATAATATGCAAGTTGACACACACGAAGATGATCCAGTATGTAAGTATTAAAAAGTCCAACATTTTTTCTGTATCTGGCTTTTTATCAGGCTGCTATCTTGCCCCTACCTGGAAGGTTCTCACTCCATTTTCTGTATCTAACTTGGATCAAAAGACAATCTTCTGGTTAGCAGGTGGTCTCACACATCACTTATTTACTCCCTGCCTTCCCTTTTTTTTTTTTTTTTTAATGACAGGAAAAGCCTTTATCAAGTTCTTCACAGATCGCCTGAGAAGATTAAAATGGAGAATTAATTCCCTAGGAATAATTTCCTTTTAATATTCTCAAAGTAAAGAATTTGTAAGTGAATTAAGTCAGAATCTATTTGAAAAGCTACTGTACATAAATGTACGATCCTAAACAGCGGGTTCCTAACTAAAATTTTCTAAATGACTCATGACTGCAGCATCTTCAAGTTTTGGAAGTGTACTCCAAGCAGACTGTCCTTACAGAGCAGCTGCAATGCAGGTGTCACAGGGGCCACACTTTCCTTAGAGCTGGAATTTGCTGAAATGCCTCAACATGAACAACCAGCTGCTGAACACCCTTGCGTTGCCTGCAGACCACCGCGTGTGATGGTCTGTCACTGGGTGCAGTCATAGCTCATCTACAGAACAATTACATCTTGCTTTTACAACTACTTAAAGACACTACTTTGTCATTTTCTTCTGAAAAAACCACAACCAACACAACCATCTCAAAAGGTAAATGTCTATTCTAACATTTTAGAGAGCATTCAGATACAAAGCTAAGAAACAGAGTAACGGATGCCAAAAGGATCATCTTCAGCACTCAACATGGGGCCTCTCACCTTACTTTACAGCTACCAATTCTACTCATTAAATTGAATACAAAATTACTCATTTTGACATGCAACCTGATTCCAGTGGTTTCCAAGGCCAACTTTCAACAGACAGCAAAGCAATGAAAAGATGCTTACCGCCCCTCTACATTTTACAGCTAGAAGACAAGACACAGAGGTTAGATGTTAAGGATTTTTTTTGTCTCAACTGTAGGTCCCTGTTATTTTACAGGGTTAGCAATTAGGAATACAAGAAAAACATGAAAGCAGCCTAATTATTACGGTAACTGAAAGCAAAAGAAAAGTAAGGTTGTGAAAACGCACACTCTCCCTCTGCAGAGCCGATGGAGGATTTTGGCCACGAAAAAAGGAGCAGGTCCAGTTCATACGCCTTCAGAACACTGGGACTCACATCAAAATAAAACTTGTTTTTTAATCCCATCTCTTAGTTAAATACAGAATTAAAAAGCGATATCCCAATCATCAGGGTAAGTAGAAGGTTAGAAGCAGGGTTGTTTCTTAACAAATGCCACACTATCTTTTGGAACAAATTTAAAGCAGTCTGGTCAGTACTTTGAATTTCAACAGCTAAGAAAACTTTAAGACATACAGAGCTGGTTTCATAAGCCTCTTTCAACTGGCACTGCACACTGAGGATGAGATTGTTAAACAGTGACAAGTAAATTCACAATTTGTTTTCTTGAAACTTGTTCAAGACAACAGATTGCAGAGTCTCTTAAAAGTAAATGCAAAGTACTAAACACAAATCAGGTCCATTGTACAAAGTTATACAACAGCCAGATACAGGAAACTGAAGTTAAACAAAGTGTTCAACTACTGTTGACAGTCCTAGTTCTAAATGCAGTTTAGTTTGCTGCATATGGAAGTATAAAAAAAATATAAAACAAAGTCAGATGACAAAATAGTCATTATAGACTGTATAACATACTGTCAAATCTGTATTCCAAAAAGGAGGAGTTACTGGTCATCAGTAGTTTCAATAACTACAGAGGTTTAAATAAATTTAAAAAAGGGGAACATCACAAGAAGACTTGGGGGCAGGTCCTTTGTTTAGTTAAAGATTTTAATCATGTCTTCAAATATAACTTCATTTTAAACTCCTTATAGCAACAGCTATTCCTCAAAAGTACTTTAAGATACATGTTTGCTGTAAGTGGTCATACCACAAGCATACAATTTCAGTTGCTCTGCTGCATGAACAACAGTGCAAACTTTAATGACTAAATAGGGCTGCTTTTGAGAACTCAATCCTGAATTTAAGACCTTGCACTGAACCCCGACTATGACAAAACCGGTTATTTAGTCAAAAGCATTCATTGCACTCCCACATCTTTGCTGCCCTCAGAATTGCCATACTCTCTCAGAGGACTGGTTTAAGTAATTGCCTTTTGTTAACCACTTGGTGAGAACCTCTTCCATACACCAAAACTCGCAAAAAACTTCATGTGTTCCATGGCCATGCGCTTTTTATTCTCATCGCCTCCAAGGTGGGAGAGACCTTTCACATTTAAGGTCCTCCATGACCTTAAATGATTGGTGGAAGCATAGGGAATGGATGAGCATTTCCTCAACATATATACATACTCCTGTCTGAAACAAAGTCACTAAGGTCTTCTGAAAATCCACATGGGAAGTAAGTCCTACCAAATAGGATACATCCTATGTTCCTCTGCCTCCACATCCCAACCCACATGTAGACTCTACTCAAAGCAGTAATAATTCAAAATAAACTGGTTACTACCTTTTGCATTTTAATCAGACAGTCATATAACTGATGCAGACACCAAGAGATGATTTTTAAAAGTTTCATTTTTGAAGGTGAAGCAGTATATGCCACAGTCAGAGCATGAAATCTGCAGAGCTGAGGATCTGTGTTTCACTGTGGAAAAATACTATCTGTACAGTTCCTTTTGGGAAGGAGAGGGGAGAGGACATGCCAGAAAACCACAACAAGTAGCATTTTTGGAGGAAGGCACTTCCTGACCTTAGCTTTCAGATAAATCCCAAACTCAACATCTATAAACAGAAGAAACAGGAAAAGCAATCAAGTAAGGTATCAGATGTCACTTGCATAAAGCAGAACTTCCATTTTTCCTTAAAAGAATTTCTGATATAGTTTTCCGAAAGCAATGCACAGTGTATAAGTAGCTGTGTCTTACCAGCCCAGATACTGGCCCTGCTATTTCTTTGTTATCCCCTGGCTCATTTTACAACTGATTTAGAAATATTCTTCACTACTGTTCATAAATAACATTCAAGCCTCTCGACACGCTCAGGCAACTTACCACAGACTCTCAAAACCATTTTAGCATGTTAATTGAGTTTAACACATTACGGTATGGTCGCAATACTTAATAAGAGTATCTAATTTTTTTTCTACCGCTTACGGGTTTTGCAAAGCTGGCAAGTTCTAGCTGCATTATTTTCTACCAAAACTAAGATTACCCTGGAACAACCGGGATAGGTATTAATTCATTATGTGCAGTTTAAAAAGTCGGCTTGGGAATGGCATTTCAGCAGCTATCTAACAGCAGAGGTGACAGGCCAATATTTGGCTGACAAATTGCGACAAGCACACTCTAAAAATAAATAGCAATGAATGAGGCAGTAAACATCATGAAGCTATAGCCAAGATGTGGGTTTTTTTTTTTTTTTTTAAATGGAAACCTCACGCAATAAACCAAGATGCCTTGTGAAGTTACCCACAGCTAACAGAAGTAATACTTCACCTAAAAGCTATTTGTAAAGGCCAGGGTAACCATTACAGCACCTGTTTCAAACAAACCTCCTTTGTTCAAAAGAAATGTAAGGTAACTCGTATGCTGGAATATGGGCCAACGTCAACAGCAAATCCAACTGGATATATGTAGGTTGTGTCACTGTAAACCATGTTACTTTTGTCATGGCTAAATGTTCGTTTAGTATCGAGCTAAGATGGACTATAAGAAAGTGCCTATATTTTCTCTTTACTTTTAAATTCACTTAAGAACATTCGACCTTAACAGCAATGCTAGTTTATCAACCCAGTAAAGTTAGAAATTTGACATATGCCAATTCCGCTGAGGACATACTAAGGGTATTTGTACTTTTTGTTTTAAAACTGGACAGTAACTCGTATAACAGACACTGTACTGCAATTTGTAAAGAGGAGTTTACTTCCCACTCAGAATTTAATGCATGTGAGTGAAAGCGTTAGCCAAAACCACCCTGCTGTTTCTAAGTGCTCTCCTAATAAAATAACAACTGAAGTGATGACTTTAAGGCACAAAATCAAAAACCACCACCAAGAGAGGTTTAGAAAGGGAGAAACTACAAGACATCAAATGAATAAGAGAGAGGTTAAAACATTGTACAGGGTTAGGCTAGGTACAAAGAACAAGTAAGAGAAGGGAGAAATTTAAAGATGATGAATAATTCACCTGGGAATTCAGAAACATGCCATCTTCTCACATGGATCAAAAAAGTATTCTACCACAGATCTCAAATTTCTTTGTTCCAGTTCCTTAGAACTCCTTTACAAAGCTAACAAGACCTTTATACACCACCATGTCACGTACACAATCACATTTTCCAGCAATATCCAGTAGGCCAGAAATAGTTCGACTTCTAAAGCCATATCCCTCTAAAAGTTACCTTCAATAAGAGAGTCTGCAAGCTTCTTAAAGAGGATTTAGGAGTAGTGAAGACCAGCTATCCATCAATACTCAGTCTGGTAAAATAAGAGCTAACAGCACTAAAATAGATGGCTACCTAAAATCTGGCAGAGATGGAATATACTGCTCTCCTCCACCTTGGCAAACATCTACAACTATCATCCTTCCCTTGGCGCTGTTACCTCAAATCATTCTTAATAGCTGAGTTGGAACTGTGTTGCCATCTGATCGTCGTTCAGTGCCCTATGACCAAGGAGCTGGCATTTTCGAACTAAATCATCAGGAATTAAAACAAGGCACCAGCGCCAATTAGCAGCTTTCAGCAGTAACAGAGAAGCAGTGACAAGGATGGAAACTCAATTACCCTCATTCCAGCAAGTGCCTGTTCCTGCTCAGCAAGTAGCTGGTGGAGCCACTTCTGTTTCCATACCTATGGTGCATGTGAAATACTTCAGTCTTCAGACCACACAGGGATCTGGGTTTTTTTGTGCTTTTTATAACAAATATATTATAGACCCCCAACAAATTTGATGTACCATCGAGAAATGCGTACAATAGATTGACGGAGAACATGAAATGCAACTCAGGCTGAGACCCTTACAACTACCTTTCCATAATTCAGAGTGAAAACTGCCTCGCTGGGAGCGTTTACCATCTGCTCACGACCCCCTTAGCAGGGAATACGTTGAACAAACTACTTAGCTACTGCACTAATAAAGACGAGTTTGGAGAGACCACCTGACCAGCACTCATCATCAACCAGTGCAAAATCTTGTTTCTTGTTTTATACTCAGATAGAGCATCCTCCATTAACTATACGGCCATTTATTCTTTTTCTTAAGACACAGTTGCTACTTGTTCCTTTGAGACTACAGACGGAAAGTAACCTATACAATCAAACTCTATTTCTCCATGTTCTCAGCACGTATTTCATCCACAAGCTAAATTAATATTTTACAAAGGAACAGCACTAATGTAATTTCAATCGATGGGCCACTTACTGCTTTCACTGGAGAAGCTGCCAGTCACTAACCACCCTCAACAGGAAATCACAACGTGCATCAAGATCGACTACCTCACTTCAGCTTTCAGCACCTTGTTACCACTTGAGTAACCGGGATAAAAAGCCCAAGCACGCAAACCACCTTTGCCACACGTTCTGCTTCAGCAGCACCCGGCACCCGCATTTTTCTTCCAGTTCTTTAATCTTTTTGGAGACTCTGGTTCCTCCAGGGTCAACGAACGATTCCACAGGCAGAGGTCCCCAGCAGTGCCGGCACAGTCAGCTCCCTTCCTCTCTCTTTTTAATAGCAATGTTTTCTAATCAGCTATCACAGAATCCAGCGATACTTTAACAAGATCATCTTGTCTGCTGTAGGGCCTGCTCTTCCTCGATGATACAAGTTAATGCAGCTGAGGGAGGGCACTCCTGGCCCCCACAGCAACACCGACAACAGACACAAAGAAGGCTGTAATATTGCACAGCCAAGTCTCTCTCTCAGTGCAAAACCTACCTAAATACTTACTACTGCATACGTTGTGTATTCGGACATGGCTTTTGACAAATAGTGGAAATCCACGCAACCATTCAAATGGGTGCTGGCTACTCAGTTACAACATACTACTGATTTCAGCAAGATTACATATTTTAAGAAAATGTTCTGTCGGGGTGAGGGAACGGTCTCCTGACAAGATTAAGCACTTATCTCAAAGTCAAAACAAAAACGTTATAGGGTACATATTTTAGGTATGTCCCAACAGATTTCAGATACCAAATGGAAAAGTGTGCACATGGCTTAACTTGCATACCAATAAAATTAAGTTTCCCTTCACATTGTTTCCCGCCCCAGCATCCTTTTTTCAGCTACCATACAACAAAGCAACATAAATACAGACAAGATTCGGTATTAGCAATACAAAAATACATCAGGCCTTAGCATCTCTTATCCACCCAATTCAGTGCATGCAAAGGTAGCGTTACTACCCAGGTTTCTTACCATTGCTATATTTTAATGGGGAAAAACCTTAGAGCTAGAGACTTACTACAAAACTTTCCTTTGATGTTAATCCTCAGAACAAACAAAAATGGAAGACTTCTCTCTCAAGAAGCATCTTGCACTTATGCCTCATAAGCAGAAAAAACATTCTTATTAGGAAATGCATCAAGAATGAAAAAAATCTCATAATATTCCATCCAGTTTAATTTTTTTTATACTTCAAGATAGTGTTTGAAAACAGAGCACCGTATAGTCTCTGGAGGAGGCTAAGCTGTTTCAGAGGTTCCTACACACAGCCATAAGCATTTATTCTCAATCTTGCAGCGCAAGTCTTCACATCTTCAGCTGCACCAACACTGACATTTGGAGCCATAATCTAAACCAGACTGAGTCACTTAGATTTTAGAAAGAAAAAACCCTTACAACACCACCTCTCAAAAATAAGTCACTTTTCCTTTGTTCAGCTAACAAGATTGTATCATTTATCCTGTTTATATTGTAGCCTCACAAACAGTTGGATCAGCATAAACGAGGCAGCAGAGAACATCAGCATGGGAAACAAAGCTCTTAAACAAGCTTTGCTGCTAGAAAAATACAATATACCGTGAAAGATTTAGCCTTTTGTTTCAGCAAGTCAAATCTCAAGCAGAAGCTTCTTCCAACTGTACTGGCGGTACAGCCTTGTTTTCCCATCAACTGCTTACAAACCACATTTGCCTAACATTCTATCTCACCCCTCTAAATTTGGGGTTATTTTTTGCTTAACAGGACAAGAAGTCTGAATGACTAATTTCAACTGGAAAAGACTGTACCAATATTTTTTCCCCCAACTACAGAAAAAGTAAATAAAGATGGGAGGCAAGAGTGTCCTTAAAAATACAGAACTGCAAATTCAAACCACCCTCAAAAATTTTAAAGCATCATCCCACAGGGAACAGAATCCCTCTTCCCCTTTGGAAACCTGATATAACTATGAAATAAATGTTTTTATTTATTAAGGCAAGTTTATTTTTACTTTAAGACAAAAAGCAAGCAAACAAAAACAGTCTGGTAAAGGCAGTCAACAACAGGCATGCTCGACCAATATGTCTTCCACGAAACTTAATACGTTTATCCCAGGTAATTTACACTGATACCAGATGCATTTTCATTCTGTTGCTTGTGTTTATCAGAATAGATACAAATAAGAGAAAAATGGGGAAATCTTGCTATGCGTAGAAACATTATTACAAGAAAATTCCTTCAAATCTTATCAGTGCTGAAAAGGAAGCTCATGCTCTTTTTTTCTAAGAACATTTAAATATTTTAACCTTATCTTATTCCTTCAGTGTTTTAATCAGGTAATGATATACATGCTGCTCCTTATTGTTGGCCAGAATTCTGTAGAACTGCTGAAAATCAACTATTAAATCACTTTTATTCAGGTCAGACAAGACAGAGATACACAAAGAAATACATCTACAGATATATGGGCATAACACAGAGATACCCAGAGAGAACAAATAGCTATTTTTAACTCCAAAACAAAGCTGTAAGAAAAGCACTGCAGTAGGGCTCCTCTCTCTCTCTCTCTTTTCAAGAAAAGCGGTCAACTTCACCACCTTCAGCAAAAGGGAAGCGGAGCACCACTTGCATTTCAAGACTTATTCAAATATATCCCTTCATGCAAAATATATCCAGCAAATTAAATCTGCAACACTGGCTGCAGCAAACAAGGCGCGCAGGCTCAGCTGCCCTTCACAAAGCATCTTTGTAGAGCTATCTTTCTGCCAGCGCTCCTTTTGAATTCCCAAACAATACCTCGCAAAAATTAGATCTCCTACTGTGGGAAAGTTCCCAAAACACAAGCCAAAATATATTTTCTCATGAGGATACAAAAAACCTCTCAATGAGGAAGTCAAAGTTCTTACAATGACTGTTCAGTATACATACGGTTATTCCTGTAACATGCTAACAGATTAGGTAGCAGCATTCCAATTTAGGGAAAAAAAGCTATCAAAATCGGATCAGTAATTCATCAGAACAAATTAGTAGCTACCACTCAATAATTCGCATAAGCATACAGACTTTTAAAGACTTTTAAGCATACAGAGTTTTAAAAATAATGGAGTTCAAGAAACAGTGACTGTTTTCACAAAACCTTAGCTGACTTTTATTTTATGCTTATTACAATAGAAGAAGCATCTTCAGAGATTACACTTACATCTGGGTGTTTTTTCCAGGTACAAAGTGTTTTCCATGAGTAACCTCATAATCCACGGAACACTGTATCTTTCTACCAAGGAAAAACAGGATTTGGGGAAAATGCTTGTGTGACATTTACTTTTGCTGATCTACACTTTAACACCCAAGACGAGAGCAAACTATCAGTTGTCTTTGTCTCAGAAGTTCAACCGATGATTTTGCTTATTACTAGCTTTAGCAGAAGGGCAAGCCTAGCCACGGCAATCAGTATTGCCTTGCGATAGCCCTCCTCTACCGCAGCCTCCCCAGCAGCCGCGCTGGCTAGCCCCTGGCTCCCCAGAGGGGTGAGTGAGGATGGGTGGGACAGTGCTGTCCCTTGGGCACCGCTGAGGGGACAGACACACGCTCTTACGGCTGAACAGCGCGTTAAGAAGCAAGCAGACAAAAAAAGCTTGGGCTGAGTAGAAGATCCCTGGGCTTCAGGCCCGGCGCTGCTCACTTCAGTAACTTTCCTAGGCAAGATTGCCATGGGAAGGCAAGGCAGTGTCGTTACGCTCCCAGCTTTTAAGTGCAGGAGAGTATGCCCACAAAGCTGTCAAAACCATGCTCGCAGCTCCCAGGAACATACCCAGCCTGAACCCCGTGCAAACACTTCTGCAGCCACAGCAGGGCAGAAATCAAAAGCAAACTCTACCAAACAGATAATTAATTAATCACGCAGGAAATTACACAGAGCTTATCAGTGCTACAGTTAAACCCTCACTTTCCAAGTTACCTAGTTTCATATTGGCTCCGATACGTACAGCTTACTGAGCTGCAATCTTCTGATGTAATGAGAAAGCAGACAAGTGTTTAGGACAAGGCTTCAAATAGGCCATTTCTACTCTATAGGTGAAGGCTTCCTGATCACCCCGAGGTCCTTGCAAGCGATGGTGTAACTCGTATTACTACAGGACACAAATTCACAAATGCAGAAAGTACCAGCCCAATGACAGGGGAAAACCACTGCAAAAGAAATTAAAAATTCAATGTTCTTGATGTTCTCAAAGCTCTTAGCAACAAAGATATGAACGGCTATGGGAAAATGCACCCTCCATCAGAAAGACCGGGAAATAAACATATTTTCTTTCAAAACAAACAGGATACTGGGCAGCCTGTTGCAGTACATGGCCTTAGTGTTGGGAAGGACATGAAAATTGATGTTGGAAGTTCAAAATCAGACATTCCAGGGCTGCTTCGACAGACTGAGATTAGAGGGGTCGCAAGAAAACTTGAGACACACAAGGGGTTTCGGTTTTAGTTATCAGCCACAGAAAGACGTATTCATACAGTTAAGTTTGTTGGGCATGAAATTATGCTGCACAGTAATACTAGCTCAAGAAAAAAAATTAAGGAGGAAAAAAAGTATGCTTACTTCAAAAAGACATTCTCTTATATTATTTCTGTACTAAACAAATGCATTACTTGCTCTGTCAGGTAAAGGTCTCACTTTTTCCAAATAGTTACTTTAGGGTTTTTTTATCCTCCCAGTTAAGCGCTGAAACATGGCAAGAAAAACGTCTACGGCCAAAGGTCTAGCTATACATGTCCATTATCACTTCTCCTGTTTTATCTGTATCCATCTCCCCCACTTACAGACCAAGAGCCACCAAAAGACACCACTTAACTTACAGTTCATCAGACACATTCTGGGGATGTTAACTGTTTTGACCAAGTTTCCAAAACCTTGCTGCATCCGGAGGGCTTTTTTTGCTCAGACCAATTACCCTTACAGCTGACTTGATGATGGCAACTTTACTTCAAGCCAACTGCCAAGCAAGAGGGAAATGCAGGGACCAAGAAATTGCAACAGCCTTTGTTCATTAAGCTGCACTACTAACCACGCTCACAATGTTAGCACAAAATGTAACGGGCTCATGCCCACACTTCAGAATTAGTTACTGTAGACAGCAGAAAGCCTGAACACCACCATGGGAAGGGCAGTTAGGAACCTTATTTTGTTGGTCAAACGGGCTCCCCCCTAAAAAAACAGAACACCAAACTTCTCACACTAAAGCTACTCCTGAATAACCACATTACAAAGCCCTGAGATGCATGATGGCAAGACCATTATAACGATGTATTACAGCCAAATATCAGGCATCAGCTGTCACAGTCCTACACTTTTCAGGGCCACCGAGAGCCAGCAGGAGAATTTAGCAACAGAACCAGTTCTCAGCATTATACTGCTGTTAGCAGCATGATAACAGGGGTTATCTTCCTCTTGAAATGCTAGCTTTAAAAAGATGGTAGCATGTTGACAGTCACAAAAACCTGAAATGAAAACTCAAGCTCCAAAATACTTGTTGTCCAAACGAAAGAAATCCCAAATAAGCTCTTTTGAAAACGGTAATTTTAGTCTTCTGGTGTATTTGATACAAACACACAGACACTAAGCCTGAACTTAAAGACTAAGTATAATCCTTTGTGCCAGACTCACACGTAAAACGCTTATTTTCTATGATCGCCTGAAACCAGACCGCCTCCTATTTATTTGCTAAGGGATCACTATAGCAAGAAGAAAACGCTCATTTCTGGCTTATCTGAAGATTGCACACAATCGTGCTATCAGTGGTCACAAGTATAACAATAACAGGACTGGGGAACAAGCTGACAGTTTATTTGGAAAAAGCATAGGTACATCCTATAATCAAGCCATTGTTCCTCCCAAGTGCTCGAGAAGGGAGTATCTGCTCAGCAGTAGCATCCTGTTTAGATGTCTTCTGACATTAAACGACGCGCTAGTATCAAACCAAGGCCTACTGTACAGTTCTCCCCTCTCCCCTTAAGATGTGGCCTGATGCTGTTACTTCTCTGCTATTCATTACTACCGTACTGAATTGCCTCAATGTACCACACCGGCACTTTCCAGAAGAAAACCTTAGGCACCTAACATACATCAAGGCATACATTGAAAACAAAATTTCTTCCTGCAGACGTCACTACGTGGCATGAAAACAGTGAACTAGTATGCGGAGTTTCTGAGGTAACTAGTTATTCACATACCATGCCATGCAAATGAGTTGTAGGATAAAGAAAGAGATTAGGGCTCGGCTTCTCTTGTTTGGAAACAAAAGCAGCCCTATTTTTTCAGATTAAGCTACACCAGTATAAAACTGCATGCTTTCTAAGATGGCCTATGATGCCAGTAAGAATTTGGAATTTGGTTCGAAAAGACTTAAAGCTGTAACAGTTCATATAAAACGACATTTGGGGGGGGGGGGGGGGGGGGGGGAAATAGATCGCTATTACTCACAGCTTAAGGGCATAAAACCATTTGTAATTTATGAACATTTAGGAGTTAGATTCCCCAGAGTAGTTAAATTAACTTCCTAGTTCACGTCTTCAAAGAGAAAATGAATAGTTTAATAAAGCAATTAAAGAGGAGAGCTCTGTTACACAACAGGCGTGTTAAAGTACAGGCCATGTACATATTCTTTTTTTTATTTTGAGATTCTTTGTTCAATGGAGTGTTGAGTTATAATTCACAAAATTCAGAAAAACTCTGTAAGTGAGGATCCACCAGAGATACAAAGCTAAGAATTTTCCAAAGCAACTGCAGAACACACTGTTTAAAAAAAAAAAAAAAAAAAATCAGTCCAGTTCAAAATTACCAAGAGACTTTCGCACTACAGTTCATGCAATGTTAAGTTTGCTTTCTCTGACATTATGTATCAGATCTAGCAGTTCTCAAAGCTGTTCATACAAATACGAGCTGGCTCTCCTGCTGTCACTCCTCTCCTCTGAGCCTGCAGTGAAGTCATTTTGCCAAATTTGCACCATGACAATCCAGGGTGAATAGGAATGTCAAACGCATATTTACCTCCTGATGATTTGGGAGAAGCTGAGCCCCAGTGAGTTTGATAACGCAAGTAAGCAGCACATACACTACTAACATACTTCTCTTGTTACTTCCTGTACTGACATGAATATGATAAATACATTTGCTCTTTCCAGCCCTCTCTCAACTTTAAAGATACCTCATGACTTCTCAAAAGCCAAAATTAAGTAACCATCTTTATGAGATAGCCTAGCAAGGAAAGGAAAATACAAGTAAAGAGATGATAAAAAGTTACTTTAAGGGAGGAAGAAAAAACAAGGTCTTTGTGTCTTCCTAGATAAACGCTTTTTTTTCTTTATTTAATGACTGAAAGATGATGTGCATAAGCATATTTCTTTCAAATTCCAATACTGCTGTAAAATAAAACTGAATTTCCAGAACAGAGAACCAACATTAGAAAACTCCTCAACAGACACAATTCAACACAAGCCATTCACAAAAACGCCAACTGAGTTTTCTGCTGCAAGCCCTGCTCTCCCCAGCAGCAACAGGAGGGCACGCCTGATCACCGGTTTCAAGTATTTCCAGTGCTAACAACACATTATGTTTCCCACAAATTTGATCTTATTTGTGGATTATTTTGGCCAGTGTCAGCGTCGTGGATTTAAGGGTGGGTTTCTTTTCCTGTGGCAATTGCCACAGCAGGCTTCCAGTCTGCTGATTCGGGAAGTTTTACAGCATTAACGCAGCCCTGGCGTTCCCGATTTAGCTCTCTGCTCCGTGCCCTTCACACCAGCTTTATCCCTGCATTCGGGCTGATTTCTTCACTGCATCATTTCTTACTTTCTGCCCCCCTTTTTTTTTTTTGTTATCCCTTCCAGAGAGCACTGGCCAATGGGCCAGGACAGGAGGAAGTTTAACAGTTTGCATGGCACAGATCGTGGCACAGGGGAAGCGTCATCCCCCAAGCCCAGCCTGGTGGCCCCACTACCTGACCAACTGGTTTCCCAGTGTCTACCGGTGTCGCTCCTCCTGAACAACCGACCATCCTCCGATAACCATCTCCCGAGGCCGGACACTGCCGGCAGGCTTCCCTGGCTGGAATTTATGCCTCTACCAACACGAGGGACCTGGCTACGAGTTTGCAGAATGTCCTCCCAGGAGAGAGCACTCGGCCTCCTTCAGCTTTCACAACACGCTAAAGGGCTGGGTCCGGCACTGAAGGCAAACAGACATTTGGAAAAGGTCAACCAAGGACAGAGAAACAACTTTAGCACCACAAAAACACATTCCAGAAGCAGTTGTGTGTTTTTGTTGGTTTTTTTTTTTAAAAAAAAAAAAAAAAAAAGGAAGAAGATTTGCAAAAAAGACACGCTAAATACGACGGCTATGCAGTCAGTCTGTTTTTCCATGGGAGTTTTTATTTTCTCACACATATTCCATGAGCATGAGGGTAAAAATAACATTGCCACAATGACGTATCTATAGTAGGAGGAATGACTTATGGGTGCCGACCGAAAGTCAAGGTTTCCTCTTTGCCCCCAATTTGAAAACGTCACCAGCCAATCAGCCGCCTGCCAGAATAATCAGTAATACCATCTCTTCCCCAAAACCAGAACACAGGGAGTGCTCAGAGAGCTGGGCAAGCCTTTAGAAAATAGGACAGATGGCATTACAACTCCAAGCAAAGTAACTCCTTGTATCATTAGCTATTGAACCGCGGCTTGATGTGGGGATCAGTGTAAAGCTTATTAGTCTTTGGACAGTTGGCAGCAACAGCCACTGCAGCAACCATTCGGGAGCAGAAGGAACTCATTCAGTTTAGTTGTTTTGCAGGTCATGTTAAGTCAAAATGTTTGTATACGTACTCCAGTCCCCAATTTAACCTTTCTTCGCCTCTCCAAGCGCAATTACGCTTACGAACAGCTTCAACTCCTCTACTCCTCCGACAAAGAGGGCTCCAGGAGCCCGGCGCAGGTATCTAAAAAATTCCTGCCTGGTGCCATTGTGTAAGGATTTCACCCTACTTTGGAGAGCGAGGACTCGCCAAGAACACCGCTGACCTCAGCCCCAACATTATGAAACAGCGCTGCCAGCTCCAGCCAGCTATGCGAAAGCAGGGATTGAATTCAAATCCCGAGCCACCGCGTACTGCGGGATAATAACAACACAAAACAGGAAAATAAAAACCCCAAAACGTTATACTCTTCAGTGCTTTTTTTTTTTTTTTTTTTTTTTCCTTTTTACCGGAAGCAACCTTCAAAATAAACTCAGCTGGCGTGTCGTGTGTCGTCTCGTCCCCGTCCCCCCCCCTCCAAATTAGGGAGTAGGAGGAAAGTTGCTCGCCTTAACGCATTTCTTCCCGTGAGCTTGCCGCCCAGGAATTCAGCGCTGGGGGGTTTGGGGGTGCAACCCGCCCCCCGAGCCGCCGCGCTCCCCCGGGAGCGGGGCCCTGGGGCTCCCCCCCGGGCGGGGGTGCGCGCTGGCGGCGGGCAGCGGGGCGGCTCCCCCGCCGCGGGGGTGCGGGGAAGGGGGCCGCCTTACCTGGGGGCTCCTCTCCGCCGGGTTCTTCATCACCGCCTGGCGGAAGCTGTTATCCACGTAGGACGCCATCGCGCCCCCTCCTGCCTCCCGCCGCCGGCCGGGCGGGGATGGGGAAGGGCCGGCCGCGGCCTGGCGCTGCGCGGCCGGAGCGCTGGGCGAGGAGCCGGGGGGCGGCGCGGAGGCACCGCGGGCTCAGCAGCGCCGCCGCCCGGAGCAGGAGGCGGCGGCCGAGCCCCGCCGGTAGCGGCGGCGACAAGGGCTCGGCGCTCCCTCTCGAACCGGCTCTACCGCCGGCCCGCTCCGCCGCATCCCCTCGGGCACCGTCGCCGCTGCTCGCCGCCTCCTCCTCCTCCTCCTCCTCCCATCCGGGCTGATGGGGGGCTCCGCGCCCGCCTCGCCGACGGGGAAGTTGCTGGCTCGGGGAGGCGGAGCGGCGGGGGGGCGGGGCGGGGGCGGGGCGGGGGAGGGGGGGGGCGGGTCGCTGGGGGCCGCGGCCGGCGGGGGGACCCCGCCGGCCGCGGCCCCCAGCGACCCGCCCCCCCCCCTCAGCAGCGGTACCTCAGCATCCTCCCCCCCCCCCCCAAACCTCCCTGGACCCCCCCCTCCTCGCTTCTACCCCCCCCCCCCCCCCCGCATCCCTATGGATATTTACGATCAGCAGGCTGGACATGGGAAGGGAAAAAAGAAAAAAAAAACCACAACCCCCCCCCCCCCCCAAAAAAAAAAAGACTTGGTCTGCTGGATCTAGTGAGTCCCCGCTTTGGGGAGGCCACCTGTTGTCACTCCTCTCAAGAGTAATCCCTATCAGCCGGCTGTCCCCTCTGTCATTGCTACATGGGGCAGCAACCGAGGAAGGGAAGGGTGTGAAATCTTTAATTTAACACTTTCCTGGGGGTTACCTCGCGGCTGCTTCTTCCCCTGTGAACTCAAGTTTTTTATGGAACACAGGTCTTGCAAACATGGCTGATTTTCTTTGTTTACCGCGACGCCGAGCGCATCGCAACGGCGGCTTGACAAATATGAATCATGGAAGTCTTATTAATGTGCCATTAACGGCAGTGTAATGCTATTAATGTATTTGCTTTTCCAAGCGATGTGTACCCTTTGCTGATATGGGTCACGCGATGTAAATAATGGCAACATTAAGAAAGCTGTTTGACTCCCAGTCACTAGCAGGGGTTTACACATTTTAATCGCAAGCAAGGTAGTGCAATTTTTATTTGTGGGTTTTTTTATCTGCAAAAATTCACAGGGATAACCGTTTCTTTTTTCTTACACAACATGCACTGCTGGTCTCAGGAGACAAAACCTTAGACTTTTAGACATACGTGGCGCTCAAACAGGCTGTGTCTTCAGACAGTAATCTACTAAACCTACTGAATTTCTACATATAGTTCATTAACAAAGATAACTCTTTGGGCTAATCCCACTCTTATGTGTCAGCAAAATATTTTTGCAGCTAATACCGATAATTCTGGGCAGACCATGGCAAAAGACTAGGGAGGGCTCTCCATCCCGACTACATCTTGCTTGTTGGTGCTTATTAGAGGTCCTTACGGGTGATTTTTTTTTTTTTTTAAACTAACAGATTGAAAATGTAATGTCCTTTGCCCTAAAAAATGACAGCTTTAAATGTGCCTCACATTCATCATCCAGAGAGTACTATTTCTTCAAATTAATCAAGCCTGCAGCTATAGGAAAGCGCCAGATTTTCTGAAGCTCAGTTTACCAACCCAGAGTCCTAAGATTCCCTTTTTTTGTGGGGCATATGTATAGGGCGAGTGCCGCAGGAATGCGAGGAATGCTCTCCTGGGCTCCGCTCCTCAATCACTTCAGGGCACCCATTCTCTCCTGCTACAGACTAGCTTGCCTGACATCTTCATATCTCTACATCAAAACAGAGCTACCCACTCTATTTTAATATGCAATTATGTTCCATTTCAGACCTATTAGCTGTAACAGCATCAAGTGAAGTGTTTTGCTCTGATTAATTTTTATTGCGTTATCTGGTAACACAATACCTGTGATTCACAGCCATATTTAACTTCAGCCGATGGGATTTTGGGGGCTCTGTGCTCTGATCAGTGTAACGAATCTCGATGGTTATAGACGTATGTCAAAGGCCTATCACACACCACGTGAGTTGTTAGAAACAAGAATGAATGGAAGCTAGAGAATT
Source organism: Pelecanus crispus (assembly GCF_030463565.1). NCBI lineage: Eukaryota > Metazoa > Chordata > Aves > Pelecaniformes > Pelecanidae > Pelecanus > Pelecanus crispus. Next base: position 40,256,742 of record NC_134646.1, on the reverse strand, counting down.
AGGTACAAATATACTCAACAATTTCTTAATAATATTTAAGGATATGTTGCACTTACACCTTTTTTAGTGTCTGTAAGCAACATAACTGTATAACGCAGATGCTTCTGATCGTTTATGTTCTCCATAGTGGATATCAGTCTGTCCTTTGTGCTGTTTTTGCTAGCTGAAATTAGAATAGCTCTTACATCTCAATAGAAAAAAAAAAACCAGCAAATAATCATCAAGGTACAGACTAAGGACAATAATTATTAGAGAACACATGCGATTATCACTGGAAACCCCTATTTTTCATGCAAATACAATATACAGCGTCAAACGTTTTTGCAACTTTCACATTCTCTTAGCCTCACTGTCTTTCCTGCTTTCCAGCTTCAACGGTAGATCAGTATATATTTTCGAATACACACACATACCAGAATCTACCATTCATTTTGCATTTGCCTTTTGGTTATTCCTCAGTCTACCTTATCCAGCCTGATTTACAATGGAATTGGGGGGGGGGGGGGGGAGCGATGTTGCACTGGTCACGTTATTACATTACAAAGGTTTCCTACCCTATATTACACTAGGAAACCAAGAGTTAACCATGTACGTTATATGCACTGCATACAGTATTGATATTTCAGCAATATGAAAAGGCTGCAACTCAAAATATGACAGATCAGCATAATATCCTTTTGAATAGCTATAACTAAGCGCTATATTAAGGTATTTTAGAAAAGTATTTTGCCTTAGAAATACAGAGTGTCTGCCTTCCTGAATATCTCAGTTTCTTTTAAGGGATAAATTGAAATGGTCGGGTCAAACAGTTACTAAAATGCCAGGGAAACAAATTCAGCATTTCTGTGAGCTCTTTGTTCATTTGGTAACCCTCATTTTTAAAAAGATACTCTCACTTTCAAAGGCTTGTACTTGACTTAGCCACACAGCATTTAATTCATGACACTAGTTATCGGTCACCCACAGTTAAATGCTTGGTTTGTTCAGGAGAGGTGGGTCTGCCCTCATAGAGAGACAGAACATTGCCTCTTTGGGGAGTTTAGTAAATTATATACAGTCAGTATGAGTATAAACCCATGGACGTCCTTTTATCGCCTTTCTTTGGATAAGCACTCATTTTCATCTATCTTCTGGAGACTGCAAGGCAGCTGAAGCAGATTCATGCAGCTGAGCTCCAGCCCTCAGAAGTGCCCATCTCCTTCCCAGCTCTCTCCTGGCACCTTCTCAGCAAACACAAAAAGTTACTTTCATAACCATTTGTGGAGGTGGACAGTAAAGGGGAACGGAGGTATCGGCCTGGCGAACCACTCCAAAGCTCTCCTTGAGAACTGCAGCCATCCCATTGGGCTGGGCAGAAGCCAATTTTATTGGATTATAAGTCACAGGTGAATGATTTCAGGTACAAGGAAGGCCACTACCAAGGGGAAACTATCTCTTTTGAACAAGATTAGCCTCCGTGCGCTGTCTTTTGGGATGGCAATGTTTTGCCAAGAATGCTGTCTCACCTTTTCAGATTTATACATGGATGGGATTATTACCATCTGCAACTCCAGTTTTTATCATCTTTACAACATCGTGAAGGGCATGTGGGTTTTTTTTGTTCGTCTGGGTTTTTTTTGTTTGTTAGGTTTTTTACACAGCATCCTCTAGTTTTGTGGCTATTTGTCAACTAGCGATCGCTAGCGTACAGGCACAGTATGTAACCACCATCCTGTGCCTCTGAACCAGAGGGTAGGATAGAAAGATATCAGCGAGTTAACACAGTCCATGCTAAGATAGTTCTTGAATGCTTACCATCGGTTTACGGTCCTTTTGTACTTGTAAGGCAGTACAAAATTCAAAAGGTTATAAAAGAGAGCCTGGCCTGTGGCATAAAGCAAAGTTTGTCTTATGTTTTTTCTTAAAAAGAAGAAGAGAAGAACTTCTGACTACTATAATGCATTTCATACATTTATTCAGAATCTGCCACTATTTGCGTAGCTACATTTGGGAATATTTATCATTCGACTTCTGCTGTAGCTGGAAATGCATGCAAACTGGCTTTAACTAGTTAGTTTAATACTAGCGGTGGCAGCACAGGGACCAACATGAACTGACTGTCCAAGTATTTACATCGTCGTCTGAGAGGAATTCACAGTGTTCCCTTCAGCTGCACCGATAAAGGTGCCCGGATAAAAGGAAGGGTGGCTGAAATCCCTATCGCAACAGCACCTAGGAGGCCTGCTAATGGATGGTAGCCCCCTGTGCTACATACTGGATGAACGCTGGACACACCAGCAGTAACTCTTGAAGGTCAGGCCTGTATTTCTGAAGTAAGCTCAGGTATGTCTACACAAGCTTCATTTGTGCTTGTGACCACGGTATAGGTGTGCCCCTTAGCTCTCAGGAGTGGAAGTGATGATGGGAGATGATTGTGAGTCTCCTGTCCTGGTACCTCCACTGGGGAAGGGGTGCTCAAGACCTCGCTTCAACAGCATCTGCTTCAGCTTCTCCTTCTGGGAAGAGAGGCACAAAAGTACTGACTCGACTTCTTACGTAAAGTATTCTGAGACTTACGGAAAGCACTGCAAAGTGCTGTTACTAATAACGTTAACAGCATTTTGAGTTTTTTAAACAGAAAGTTAACCACAGACATAGAAACAGTCAAACAACATCTTTTGTAGTGAAAGGTTGTTTCTCTGGGATGGAGCAAAGCACACAGCAGCAAATCTACGGTTCGGTGCTGGTGCACTCTGGGACAGGCTGCCAGCAAGGAGAGGTGCCCTGTGGTGGTTCTTGAATTGTACCTGCTACACCATGGCAAAGGTATCAGGCAGACTAAAAACAAGGTCCCTTTAGATAGATGATAATTTCTGAATGATTTATAGGTTAAAAAATGTACTCTACTCCTTTCCAAATCCTCATCCACAATCTAATACAGGCAGGATATACATAGGAGCAATTTCAGCTGATGAAAGTATATGATAACACAGTTTTGTGAACTATATATTTGGTATCACATATATTTCAAATATTATATTTCAATAAATAGCATCCCAAGTAAAGAAAAGTATTTCATTCTTATTCACTGCCTTTGAAGTCTTCATTACCGGACAAATTAAAGCCCAAACTTACATTTTAGTGGTTTGTTTTTAAACCAATATATTTCCTAAAAGAAAACACAAACTTACTCTTCCTAAAATAACTGTAATTGAGTTGTTTAAAATAATCTTTTGAAGTTTCTACAACCCAAACATTAAGTGATTGGGTTGAAGTATGAAAAGGGGAAATTGTCTGGAAGTCAATCTAGACTATTTATTAGACTATCTAGACTATCAGATTTATCTAGACTGTTAGACTATTACTATTTATTCAAAGCTGGCCAAGTCTTTAAAAGAATTTAACTCATACATATTAATGGTAGATAGCCAGATGATCATTAATATCCAATGATACTGCTTTTCATAAAACACTAGAAGATGATAAAGTTATCTAATAGATCATGCAGAATGATGAATAAAACATGTAAAGCTCTGCAATGAAAATGAAACACATAGGAGGTAGGAATTTTATTCCTGCACAAAGATGTGAAACATTTATAAGAGTAAAATTTGTTGTTAACTCTATTACTAAGACCTTTCACTCCAAATGTACTATTTTCAGTATTAGGATTCTATACTGATCGCCCAATTTTCACTGTCTACCATCACAGAATCGTAGAATCATAGGATTGTTTAGGTTGGAAAAGACCTTTAAGATCAGCGAGTCCAACTGTTAACCTAGCATTGCCAAGTCCACCACTAAAACATGTCCCTAAGCACCACATCTACAACATGTCTTTTAAATACCACCAGGGATGGGGACTCAGCCACTTCCCTGGACAGCCTGTTCCATGCTACCCTTTCCATGAAGAAATTTTTCCTAATATCCAAACTAAAGCTCCCCTGGTGCAGCTTGAGCCCATTTCCTCTCATCCTATCGCTTGCTATTTGGGAGAGGAGACCAACACCCACCTCACTACAACCTCCTTTCAGGTAGTTGTAGAGAGCGATAAGGTCTCCCCTCAGCCTCCTCTTCTCTGGGCTATACAACCCCAGTTCCCTCAGCCGCTCCTCACAGGATTTGTGCTCCAGACCCTTCACCAGCTTCGTTGCCCTTCTTTGGACACGCTCCAGCACCTCAACGTCTTTCTTGTATTGAGGGGCCCAAAACTGAACACAGGACTCACATTCACTTCCATAGTCCTGCTGGCCACACTATTTCTGACACAAGCCAGGATGCATTGGTCTTCCTGGACACCTGGGCACACTGCTGGCTCATATTCAGGTGGCCATTGGCCAATACTCCCAGGGGGTCGACCAGCACCCCTGGGTCCTTTTTGGCCAGGCAGCTTTCCAGCCACTCTTCCCCAAGCCTGTAGCATTGCATGGGGTTGTTGTGACTGAAGTGCAGGACCCGGCGCTTAACCCTGTTGAACCTCATACAGTTGGCCTCAGCCTGTTGATCCAACCTGTCCAGATGTCTCTGTAGAGCCTTCCTTCCCTCAAGTGGATCAACACTCTCGCCCAACTTGGTGTCATCTGCAACACTTACTGAGGGTGCACTCGATCCCCTCATCCATATAATTGATAAAGTTACTAAACAAGACTGGCCCCAATACAGAGCCCTGGGGAACACCGCTTGTGACTGGATGCCAACTGGATTTAACTGCATTCACCACAATTCTTTTGGCCCAGATGAAACCTTTCTTTTAAAAAGTCAGCTTTATTATATATGATTGAAGTGCTTGGCTTCAGTCTGCCCTAGCTGTTTCAAAAAATATGAATATATTTATAACTTTCAGCATTACCACAGGGCATTATTCTACAAATTAAGTTTACAGCTGGTAGCATTTTTCCATAATGAATTATTGATTAATTATTCCAGATAATGCCTGTCCTCACTCAGCCACTGAGCATTGCTTACTGCACTGCTAAGTCAGCCCATGCTAGAACTATTCCTTGGACTGAGTCCCTGAATGCCGCATTCCCATCAGCTTTCACCTCTTTACTCTTGTCACCATCTTCCACAGAAATTGTCCGTGCTCTTCCCCGCTCACTTTAACTCACTATATTGCATCACAGATATGTTCCAACATGATACTACCAGTCCTTATTAGAAGAGAATTTGCATTTACATTGCTTCCTAACAACCTTTATAAATTATTCCGTTGCTTTGAAATTAATAGTCATTGTGTATAATGTTTATGCGGTTCAGCCTTCTTCATCCTTCAGTCACTGTTTAGATCTGTTCAAAGCATATGGGGATGTGTGGGTGTGAACTTAAGTGAATGTTTCTGTGCTGTGCATACATATCCTGGCAAAGCACATTCACACCTATATCATAATGTGACAAGTACTAGGTACCAATTTAAATGGATAGAATCAACTTTAAGTTCAGTAAATGCTAGAAAAGTTAATATTTTTGTTACTTACAAATCAGTGATACCACACTCCATCAATTTATGTTCCATTTATTTTTCGAGGAAGAAACCATCTAGTACCTGGAATAAAATGGCATTAAAATCTAATTTTACCTTATCCCAAGAAAGCATATTCAAGATAGATCAACACTGAGGCAAGCTACAAGGTGATCTAAGCTTACCATGGAATTGTCTTGATCATTCCTGACTATTTAATGACAATATGCCTAACCCTGTGTGTACAGAGCTCCTCGCTGCATCCGTAGTCCAAGAGTACCCTTATTACACGGGTCATAGAAAAAAATAAATAGTTTGTGTTCAAAACATTGTTATGACCAAGTTTGTTTCCCACAAACTCTACGATCACCAGTAATGTCAGCAGTGAAAATGAAGACTTTCTATTGCTTTCTGTTTGTAGGGAACTTAATACAAAGGGATCCCTGTTTCCACTGGGACCTCCGTTGGCTTCTGTACCAATGCACCATGGTAAATTCAATTACTGAATTAAGCTGGAGCAAGAAGTCCTTGACTAATACAAAAATAGTGACATGAAGGAACTGACAAAAATAAGCAGCACTGCACAGGTAGGCCGTCACTAACTGTGGGGTAGAAGTTTACACAATGTATTCTCTGTGTTACCTGGATCTATATTTAAGACAGGCAGCAATAAATTATCACTTTCCATCAGTTTTTTGTGTTAATTTTGCTATTTGTTTCATTTATGAAGCAGATACTTATAATACTCTTTAAACATTCAGCAGCTGTGATAAACACTATCTTCCTGCTCCTGTAACAACAGATTTGTGCTGACAACATCCACCACTGCCTTGTCATACCACTGCTGGAAAAACACGGGAACCTGCTGCCTGGTTCACTTTTGATTTCCAGAACAAATTATAAAAAAATTTAAAAATTTTAAAAATTGCCTCTCTCGTTGTTGCTGTACTTAGCAGAGCAACTAGCACAGGGAAGTTGCCAATGAAGAACTGTACCAACCAAGTATATCTTGTAAATGTGTTTTCTAAGTCAGGAAGAGAAACTGAAATGTTCAAGCACACAGAAAGAGGTAGTTGAGATTAGCGGTTTATAGGAAATCAAGTAACTTTGACAGATTTTTGAAAAACACGTGAACTCTTAAAGATTTTGTCACAGGGAAGCTCTTTGCTAGGAATTTTTTCCTTTTTTTGTGCTAGTAACATCTTAAAAGTCTGCTGACATATGCTGTCATCTGACTAGCATGACAAGAGCCCTGTACACTGCCACAGTAAAACACACTCCTGTTATCCATATTTAATTTCTGTTTCTCTTCCTTCAGCTCAAGCTAGCTAGAATGCAGACAGCTCAATGCATTTAGTCCTTGGGATAAGGAAGCCTCAAAATACTTCAGAAGTGTCCTCCTGCAAATAAGCTGGAGGGTGGGGATTGGCATTCACATGCTCTTGTTCATGTGCAATTAGCATCCACGTGAGGAAGCAGATTCTTCAGCGGGAGAAGAGCTGGCTAGGGTGGATGATTTCTCCTGCTTCAGTGTATCTTTGTATTACAGTCCAGGCCCTCATCTGATTAAAATCCAGGTATTTCAATGAGATCAACAAAATCCTGCTAGTTTAAGACAGCTAAGGACCTGCTCCTTGGCTCTGATCCCCTTTGGGGTTGCAGGGAGTTCTCACAGTGTTGCAACAGGATGGACATGTCTCTTTTGGTCTCTAGCTAAAAAGAAAGGATGCACTGTTTTAAACCCCCAGAAAGAGAGACCTCTCTAACGTACACTCAGCCATGCCTCTGGGAAGGGGTGCCTGACAAACAACAAAACACCTTACCCCTGTTTGCCCAATAGCGACATCTGCGTCTTGTTAGCGACTCACAAACTTTTAAAATGGTTCTTCTCTCAGGTGGAAGTGAGCTGTATAACTTCATTCCATTGATGTGAATAGCTAACAATTTTGCCTCAAGCCTTTGCATTACTATTGTGTTTAGGTATGAAGTTAGATTCCTCTTGCCATGGAGGAGAGGAGCTGAAGTACAAGCAAAAATTTCATCTTTAATTAATTCGTCTTGGTCCCTCGTGTTCCAAAACTAATACCAATGCTCCAGAACTTAAGTATTTGCATGGATATTTTGTTATATTCAAATAAACTTTCTGAAATTTTATTTGAAGTACCTGCCATTCTTAACCCATGCTTATCACTAATACACTTTTAGGATGGGTCCCACTCACCTTGTATGTAAATCTCTGAGCCAGATAGTGGGTTGGTACTCCTGGGCAAGGTAGATACAACTCATTAAAAACATACATCAGCACATCTCCAAAGTGCAATATCACAAATATCACTTTTTTTTGTTTGAAACCAGCCATAATGGTGTGGATATTCAGTTGATTTGAACTTGGAGACCAACACTGAAGCTAGGGGAAGTATTTTCCTACTGTGGTTAGATCTTAAAAGATCTGTGCATGTGGGAATCAAGTTGCACTTCACTTTGTGGGACCTTCAAACCCCACACTTCCAAGGGTAGTCTCGTGGGAAATAAGAAAGGGATTTGTAGGTGGATGGAGATGTGATGGCATTTGAAAAAAACTGGTCCACAGGTGGCCTGAACCATTCTGCAGTGTTTGCAAATCTTTGTTTTTGTAAATTTTAAAGGGGAATAAAAGTACTGAACATATCCAAAGCATTACATAGATTTGAGATATTAACTTAAACGCCTCATGCTTTTGCAATGAGAATACATATGTTTTGTCATCAAAACCATGCAGGTACATCATAGCCCTGGTAGAACATCTCTTAGCCCCAAACATTTAAGGTTAAATCATACGGTATTTTCAACCTCTAGAATGCATTTGCAGCTCTTTTAAAGCAACTGAAAAAGCTTAATTGGCCCAGATGTACTCACTTACACAATTATAAAGTGAAATAGGGTAGACAACATTAAAGGCCGTGGATGTGGAATCCATAAAAATGTGATAACTTGTTCCAGCTGTAATTTCCCATAAAATAATTTTCATGAATTTATCTGCCCATCATTTCCCTGAATTCATCTGAAACACTGTATAGTGGTCAGAAAACCAGGAAAGAACTCACATTTCCCTTTTCTCCAGAGCAATTTCTGGGGCCAGATACCTTTCCCAGAGTAGCAAGAGAGAGTTAAGATCTAAATGTAGAATTATTCTGGAAAACAAGTAAGGATCCCTTTTTGGGGTTAATAAAGCATGACTAGTTTATTCCCTTCCACTCCTTCACCCTACTGTATGCAGTGTGACAAGACAGTCCTCTCAGCTGCACCAGGGAGTTCAGTAATTAATTCTCAACATCTTTCCTGAGATGCTGCAGAGTCCTTTTTTCACTGGACATAACTATGCAATTATTTACTCGGTGAAAAAAAACCCCAAATCTTAAAGGAAACAAAGCTTAGTCAAAATAGGGAAGATGGAGCAGAAATAAAATAAATACTAGCACTAAGCTATCTAGCTTCAGCCTTCTCATGACTTGAGCAAGACAGGCTATTCTCAACCTATTTACCCAGAAAGCATAAAGGTGTAGGTCTATAAAGCAAATCCTTGTGCTTACAGTCTCCTACCAGCCAGCCCCTGCTGATTTATTCAGGACAAGTGCCTGCCCATCTCGCAGCCTTATTAACCGTGCCTCATGGGGCTAAGGTGACTACTGTTTTCCAAGCCTATTTCCTCCAGCTACCTATGCAGGCCCTGAGGCTCACTGAGGATACAAAGACCCTTAATGCTGATTATTAGACACCCTTCAAGGGCTTACCGACCTAGTTTAGAAACCACATCTCACAGAGTGATCTTGGCCCTAGCCAGATTATGTATGCTGGTCGACACTTGAAACTTTTATTGGCTTGCCTGTGCAAGGTAAAGCGTGCCAACGTAGTCATGCCAGTAAAAGCTCAGTGAGAATACATAATTATAAAGATGCCTTTCACAGCTACAGCTTATTTCAGCCCCCTCACCAAGATGAGGCACTTAGAAGAACTTTCGGGAGAAGGGAGTTAATACTGGGACTATTGCTTTTACCATAGCTGTTTTAATTATAATCATGCAGTTAAAGCAGAAAAAAAAAATCCTGCACTGCCCTTTCAACTGAGAAGACAGGCATTTTTCATCACTCCTCCTAAAATCATTTCCCTCTGTTTTGAAGCATGGTTTGAGGCAAGCACTCCAAATCTTCTATCAAACTTGGCTCTCTCTGATGATCCCCTTAGGCTCCTGTTCTGCTGTATTAATTGAAGCTTAGTGCAGTAGGAAATTTGTCCTCATAAATTTTAGAAATGCTGCATATTTATCTAGTAGTACTACAACCTGAGATACATTTTAATTTTTGATGTCACTAATCACTTCTTTCATATGGAAAAACATGCTGCCATGGTGAAATCTTATGACTTTTTTAGGCAGGAAAACATCACAGAACATTAGGAAAGCGTAAAGATTTCCTTCCTTTATAATGCTTGCTGTGTGATACATCTTTGAACAAGTCACTAACATGTGTCCCTCCTTGTTATAAAGCATATAACAAAACATGTGCACCTACCTCGCAGGGGCGTTCTAAGGGCTGGTGCTTGTAAAGGCCTTTTGAGGATGAAAAGCATTATACGAGTATTGAGCACTAATCTCGGGCATGTGGACAAGCCGCGCACATTCGAAGTAAAAACCTTTCTAATAACATCCATCTGCATCTTGAATACAAGAAAGAAATCGTAAGACAGCCTGTCAATGATCAAGGCTTTTTCATGCAGCTCACCCTACTGTTTGGCGGCTGGCCAGCTCGGAGAGTCTACAGAGGAAAATGGCTCCGAAGGAAAAAATGTGCATGTTAAGCAGAGGACAGCCTTTGTGAAGGGTGAGAAAAAACAAGACAAATACCCTCAACTGCCAAAGTGCTCTCTGGTACATGGAGGAATGAAGTGAGACGAAAGGGAAGGAAGAAACTGCAGTAGGCAGGAGCCTCCTCTTCTCACTAAAGATAACTCTAGCCTGTATGCACTATAATGCCGAAATAAAACACATTTCTGCTTCAGGACCAGGCCTGCTTTACATTAAGGATGTGTCTCTGTGGAGAGGCTGGGAGAAGCCAGGGAAGAACTTATTTGGAAATGCGGCACCTAAGCCAACCAAGAAGGCATGCCGACCTTCAAAACTGTAGTAATGATACCACAAAGTCCTTCAAAAAAGTTTGTGGGGCAACGCAGTACAATCAGAGTATGCTGAGGAGGTCCAAGCGACTCTTCTTCAGATGGACTGATGCCGAGCTTTTTATTCAATGGGACTTATCTGACTGTCAAAGGCACTCTAACTGGTGCTGCTGACACGCAGGGCACTGGCTCCCTGAGTCCTCCCCTAATGTTACAAGCCCCCGTGCAGAATCATCAGCAAATTATTTTGCCTGACATATATATATATATATACACACACACACACGTATATATATCTCCAATGTCAGAACTAGCCCCCTTACTTCCTCTCACCAGTCATCTATGGATTCATTTCACTCAAGCTGTGCTCCAGCTGTACAGTGTTGCAATGCTGCAGCAAGCATATGGAGTTCCAGCCGATAGTCCTCCTTCACTTCCTACAGGCTTTCAGTTTCTCGCTCTCTCCCTACTGTACCTCCTGCACTACCTCTGATGCAGCAAGGTTTAGTTAAAATAAGCAGGAATTGAATTAATAACAAGAAAATCTCCATCTATCATCATATAGTTGGAGAACCTCATCTGGAAAGCTTTCCAGTCCTCCATTAAAATGTTTACATGCAAGATCATAATTTACATTTAGAAAGTACCTTTTATTCTGATAGCTCTTCTTTACTGAAAAGTTGATTCCAGTTATGACTCATGCGTAGCCTTTCATTGAAATTCCTGCTGTATAGACAGAGCCCAGAATTAAATATTTAAGCAGCTTTTAATTCATGTTATCTTGCCACAGATCAATTTAGCACGACTCATCAACTGCTAACATGATCAATAATTAACGTGGCTGCAGGTCATCTACATCAGAGTTCTGTTAGTCCTCTTCACGTCTTCCTGCGGTTCACTCCACGAGCCCAGGGACAACAGGCCAGCTCTGCCATGGCTCACTCGAGCATAATTCATAGAGGAGCTCAGTCCACTGAAATTAAAAAAAAAATTTAAAAACCCCAGAAAAAACCCTCAAAAACCCCCAAACCCCACACCAAAGCAAAAGATTTTGAATATGTTCTCAGAAGTGTTCAGGATCCAACAGATGAGCCCTGGTGAATTTTCCTACTGTAGGATGTTGCGTTACTAATCCCAGCATTTGATTTCCTGGCCTCCCTCTCTCCACAGCAGGGGTGGCAGAAGAGCATGTGTCCACACCTCAGCTGTTCCAGTCCAGAGCCTGGCGTCTTAACCCAAAATCTTTGCAGCTGAAACTGAGATGCCACAGGGTGGACTGACGCAAACACTGCTCACCCAGGTGGGAATATATGCCATCCAGTCAGTCTCTATAGGGATGGCAACCTGCAGCAGAGAGACTGGCAACTGAAAACAGTGGTGGTAGAGATCCATGGCATGCAAAAGTGAACTTAGTACTAGCGTTCATTTGGCTCGTTTTTTTGGATGAATTTTGCAGTGTAGCTGCCCTAACATGAGCTTGAGAGAAGTGATTCAAATGTAGGCAAAGCCAGTAAATACTCCAATAAAAACAGTAACTTGCCTGAGATTTCCAGGGCTTTTTATTAACCAAATTCAGACCTGCCATAAGTACTGACAAACATATTCATTCTCATAGGAAAAACAAAGCAAAACAAAACCACACTGTGCAGCGACAGACAAAGCACAATCTTCAGAGTCAAACCTTGGGAAGCATGAAAATCACATATTAAGGGTAAAGGCTTTAGTATGCCTTACCATATTCACACCACCTACAATAGCGTCGCTACCAAATAAATAGTATCATTAATGTCTGCTACCCATAAATCCCAGTAAGAAAAACGTAAGGGTTTTTCTTTTCCCCAGCCTTTATGCAAAAACCTTAGCAGCAAGTTCATGCATTCTTGTATTTGTAGATTGCTTCACCCAGTTATCACAGTTGTTCATTTAGAAAGTCTGTTTTAAAATAAAATAATCTACCAAGTCTAAGCAGGTAGAAAAAACAGAATGTGTGCTGCAGCTGCAGTGTCACCTCATACCTCCCTCCATCTCAGAAACAGACCCCTCCAGCAAGACAGCTTGTTTGTAAGGCCTGAGGAAGTCCTGATGTCCACCATGCAGCTGCTTCAAAACTGGATGTACCTTTACAAACCTTTTTAATGGCATTACTGTTCTTGTTGCTGCTGAAAATTTTGAAGTTGTATGATTTAATCTGTAGTCCAATGACACAGCAGTCATATTTTCACATCTTCTCTCTTTCTGTGACTTATTAGGCTTTTTCTATACAGAATACAACCATGACAATTAGAAGGGTGGTCTTTTACTTTCATAATTAGACATGTACCGTCAATTGTAGAAGAAGTTCGCATCGTGTAAAGGCAGACAAGAAAAATGAAGGTTATCTCCTTTCCTGTATGAAAATCAGTACCAACAGAAGCACACCTAACAAGCGTAACATCACTTGTGTAAGTATAGCACCTCGTCCGCTACACTGGTATTTTAAACTGCTACAATTTTCCATGAAGATGAGGGCTTGAGGACAAAGCCAGCCTCGGCGCCTGTCTGTGCATGCTACCTCCCAGCTGCAAGGCAGCATGGCACACCATTGAGGATGACCATTGTAGATGACAGCAGGAGGCTGTACCCAGGCCCCCGGAGATGCCCGGCAGAGGCTGGGTCCGCTCCCACCCTGTCATGACAGAGCACAAAAGAATCTGGCTGAAAGGCTTGGGGAAGAGACTATTGGGAAAGTAAAGGGAGGAGTAGTGAGAAATGGGAGACACCAGACTGGGAAGAGGAGGAGAGACCAAGTCATGCTGGGAGGAGTAGCTGGAGGGTCAAGAGGAGGAGCCAGGAGCAAAATGTTGTTGAACAAGTAACCCTTGGTGATTCAGAGCCAGTGTCCACCAGCTCAGTTCTTATGCAGAAGATCAGTATTTGCCAGCAAGCGTGCACAGACAAGCATCGCCAAACAAACGCTCAGATGCTGCCCTTTAGGGATGGTTGGGAAAAACTATCAAAGCGACAATAAAAAAAGCCTCAGTACACAAGTCAGAGCTGCCACAAATGTTTAACTGGAGTGTTAACGAACACTGCCCTGTCCTTGATTATTCATTAATTAGAAGTCTTATTTCAGATGTGGTTGGAAATATACTGAAATCTCTTGCTTAGCATTTTTAGTATTGTATGTGTTGCTGAAGAACTGAGGATTTGTACTGCACCATACCAGTCCCTTTGGATTTGCACACGTAGAAATACCTCATGCCCTAAGGTGTTTACAAGTGAAAGAAAAAGCAGGAGACAACAGATGGAATCAGCAGCTGGAGGATCGGTAGAAATCAAGGCAGCTCTGACAGGCATGGCAGCTAGACTTTTGTCTGGGGTTCTCTTATTCCATATATTTTGCCAGCACAAAAAATAAAAAAAGAAAAAAATCAACAAAATTAGTGGGTGAACCAGAGAAAAAGTAACTCTAGAAAAAGACCTGCATGTCCTCACTTAGATCACTTTCATGGAGTGGAGGATCCTGAAGAGCCACAAGTGCTGCCCAGGAACCATCTTTTTGGATAAAAGCACCAAATAGCAGCTGAAACCCAGAAAGTGAGGGTTTCTACAGCTCTAGTTTCCTAAAGACAGATCATTTTATTTGTCAATGGGCAGTCTCCAGCAGACCTATTGCACCTGTGGAAACAGATGTGGGCCTCACTTGGAGCCAGCTCTCCAAGAACGCCTGCAGGGGCTGCCTCCCCAGGGCTGCCACCCTGCCAGCGGGGGGATCAGGCCAGGCCAACGCCAGGGACACTTGGCGTGGGGGATGATATGTCACAATGCATCAGTCCTTGGTGCCTCGCGGGGCGGGAAGAGCCCGCAGCCATCGTGGTGGTGGGCAGAGGAGCCCAGATGCAGCAGGGGCTGGACCCTTCCCAGGCAGGGAGAGCCCGCACCATGCCCTCCTCCCCCTGCAGAGCCTCAGCGGGGGAGGCACTCATGGAGGCAAGGGCGATATTTTCGGGTAGGTGATGACGCCGGAGTCTTAGAGCCCCTCGCATGCTGGGGATGCTGCTTCAGCCTGGAGCAGGACTGCAGGTCCCATGGGCACAGGGGAAGGGCAGCGCTACACACCACGTACGGACGACTGCATATCTGCATTGCTGGGGTTTGTCCAGTGAACCCCCATTTAACATGATAGACTGGCGATTAACATACAAGCAGCATGGATAAGAAAGGTTAATTAGTAGCAAAAACTGTATGTTAAATGGTGCCATAGTTTTTGTTTCATTGGACAGTTTGATGCTTAGATAGAAAGAACCCTAATTTCATTGTTCATATTTTTCCTATCAAGTCAGTATCTGGGTATTTTTCAACCACAAGGGAATTTTTATTGTGTGCTAGGCGCACACATGCAAGCACACCCAGAGACAGTAACAGGAACTGGATACTTTTTCAATTTGGAAGCTTTTGTGCCCTGCTCAGCAGTTCTCATTCATTACTTAAAAAGTGTGCCCCGCACCTGCATATTGAAGAAAAAGCCCTGGCAGTATTCGAGGAGAGAACGAGATTCTAGTCTGAGGGGCTGAATGAAAACCTCCTGCTGAGCGCCAGCAAGAATTTCTTGGTGTTTCTAGTTAACAGCAGTTACAGAGATGTTTTCCTACTACAGCTCCATTTGAATTTCAAATGCACCAGTATAAAAGAGCAGACTGAAGAATAAAACTGACGGCCCAAAAAACATGTACCTTTATGAAATGAATCTGAATTTGTCTTGGAGCCTGCTTTTCAATTATAGTGGTGGTCTGTGTATAGATTCGTGTTAATAAAGATTTTTTAGTAGTACAAATTTAGCGACTGAGACCTTTCAGTGCACCTGTATCTTGTAGCAATTAAACAATAATTGTATTAATTGTACTTTGATAGTCGCTTTCTTCCTTAAATGCCAAGATACTAGAAACAGCATCTGGATGCTACAAATTGTGTTACAATACAGTATGTGTATTTTAGTAGCACTGAACATATGAGTATGTGCTCTTCAAGTTATGCACAGCAGTAGTTCCTGCTATTGGGGTACGAGTCACAGGAACATAAAAACTGCAGTTTGGGGTCAGATTAAGAATTCATACCATCTAATATCCTTGCCAGAATTGCTTTTAGATCTCATTGACAGTTTTTGCCTTGCAGCTTCTTTGTGGCAAAAGGTGACTCAATTTAGCTATGAAGTGCGTGAAAAAGAATTTCCTTTGATGTTTTAAATCCATTCCCAGCAATTTAATTCTAGGTTTTGGCTTATGAAATGTTGCAATTGCTCCTTATTCAACTTCTTTAGAAAGGTCATTATTTAACAGCTCTCTACTACAGCCTCTTTGGTAATTTCTGAGAGAGAACATAAAATTTATTTAGACTTCCTGAAAAAGTGGAGTCAAACACATGGTCTTTAATTCCAGGTTACTGCTAATTTTCAGGTGTTAAGATTAACAGAATGGCACAGGTAGATAGGTACATCCACATCAACCACTTTCAGTACCTTTTCTTATTTTAACATGTCATTGAATGAGATTGGTAAGAATGGGAAACCAGAACAGCACACAGTATTCAAGATACAGGTGCAGCACCAATATATTCAGTGGCATAATATCTGGAGGTCATGTTGAGTTGCCTGTTTGCTGCAAGCCAACATGATACCATCCCCACTCCTTGCCAGAAGGAGCACATGGTGGTAAAATTGCATGGTCTATGTTGTATAAACAGCACCCAGTGACAAAACCAGCCTGTCAGTTTACCTACTCAACTCTTCTGCAGCATTGTTAATACCATTACAAAACAGAGCAAGTTTCAGAAAAATGTCAAGTTGGATAAACCTATTTTGATTCCAGTACTGTGCTACATGCTGTCCTAAGAGGTTTTTCTACCAAAAAGCTTTTCAACCCTGCTTTTTATCTAATATCATGGTAAGATTGCTGTTACTCTCAGTAGACGATGGATTACATTCTCTTAGGAGCACAGGTTTTATGGGGAAAGCACTTTTCCTGAGAAACTAATCTTGGGAAGTGCTTTGGACTCTTCTTGCTGACTGTCCTTAATCCAATAACGTTGCAACAGTATTGTGTGACACAGGCGCTGCTCCTGTGAATGATTTCTGCCAGGCAATTCTGAGACAAGAGGAATAGTCAAGGTTATTTTTAAAGCACCAGAAGTAACTTAATCGCAGCAACATAATCGCTAATCGAGAATGCACAGCTTGCTATTAGTGACACTGATATCTTGTAATGGGAAAAGTAAATTTCCCCTGATTATTTATAGAGTTCTGTTGCATGTAATGGAGCAAGAATGTTATTGCAGATTTACAAGTTAGCAGATTGGTTCACAATTAGCATATTGTTCATATGTATTCTAGGACTCTTAAGATAAAAAGCCAAGCATCTTTGTTTCAAGTTCCTAATATTCCAGATAGGCCTACAATTACTGCTCCATTTCCAGTGGTTTAAAGATTAGGAGATTAATTTTTTAAAAAATTCATTAAATAATTCCTTAAAAATAAAACGGGATTTGTTTATGTAATAGTATCTGTAAGCTTCTTGGTTCTGATTTCAACAAAATTTATGACTCTTTTGTTGTGATCCAATTTTTTAAAAAATAGTGTGCTCGCATACCTCCACAGCTGTATCCTAGAATTTCTACTGATCTCCTGACCCAACTGGCAGCCCTAAGGTCAAAAGCAGCTTGACCTTCTCATACAGCCTCAGAAACCATCTTCACAAGGAAGAAAAGATGATAAACTGAATGATAAACCTGACCAAGCAGGACTTCATCACTATATCATTTCAGTCATTCTCACAGAGGATCCTGATTAACTGCTTGAATCACTGTTAGCAGGTGACAGGAGGGTAGAGCTTGCTTTTATTCCTTCTGCCCTCTTCCAGCCTCAGGCTCTTAATCAAATTTAGGAGAAAAAGCTAAGCAAATAAAAGTGGAGTTCAATATTACTTGAAGTATGGTGCAGGTGATACATGTTACCTTTTGAAGATATTTAACTGGGGTATTAAAATGACACTTCTTGTGTCTAAGGGCCCCATTATCTCTGTCTTCATAACTTATGTAAAGAAGGAAAGTGCTTGCATTGGGTTTGCATGGCAAGGTTTCAGTAGTGGGGCGGGCTACAGGGGTGGTTTCTGTGAGAAGCTGCTAGAAGCTTCCCCTGTGTGTGATAGTGCCAATGCCAGCCGGCTCCAAGACAGACCCACCGCTGGCCAAGGCTGAGACCGTCAGCAGCTGTGGTAGCACCTCTGTGATAACATATTTAAGAAGGGAAAAAAACAAAAAAAACCACCAGGGCACAAACTGCAGCTGGAGTGATGAGTGAGAATATGAGAGAGGAACAACTCTGCAGACACCAAGGGCAGTGAAGAAGGAGGGGGAGGAGGTGCTGCAGGCACCAGAGCAGAGATTCCCCTGCAGCCCGTGGTGCAGCCCATGGTGAGGCAGGCTGTGCCCCTGCAGCCATGGAGGCCCACGGTGGAGCAGATATCCACCTGCACCCGGGGAGGACCCCACATTGGAGCAGGTGGATGCACCCAAAGAAGGCTGTGACCCCATGGGAAGCCCGTGCTGGAGCAGGCTCCTGGCAGGAGCTGTGGACCTGTGGAGAGAGAAGCCCAGGCTGGAGCAGATTTGGCAGGACTTGTGACTCTGTGGGGGACCCACGCTGGAGCAGTCTGTTCCCAAAGGACTGCACCACGTGGAAGGGACCCACACTGGAGCAGTTTGTGAAGAACTGTAGCCCGTGGGAAGGACTCAAGATGGAGAAGTTCATGGAGGACTGTCTCCTGTGGGAGGGACCCCGCACTGAAGCAGAGGAATAATGTGGGAAGTCCTTCCCTGAGGAGGAAGGAGTGGGAGAGACAACAAGTGAGTGATGAACTGATTGCAACCCCCATTCCCCATCCCTCTGTGCTGCTTGGGGGAAGGAGGTAGAGAAAAATCAGGAGTGAAGTTGAGCCTGGGAAGAGCCGGGGGGGGAAGGTATTTTAAGATTTGGTTTTATTTCTCATTACCCTACTCTGATTTGTTTGGCAATAAATTAAACTGATTTCCACAGCCTCACCCCCCCCCCAAAAAAAAACCCAAAACCCCAAAAAACAAAAAACCTTGTGGCTCAAGAGAAAGGCGGTTTAATTAAAAAAAACCAAAAGCAAAGTCTGCATGCAGAAGCAAAAAAAAAAAAAAAAAGGAAACAAAGATTTTGTTCTCTACTTCCCATCAGCAGGCGATGTCCAGCCACTTCTTGGGAAGCAGGGCTTTGGTACGTGTAGCAGTTGCTCCAGAAGACAAATGTAAATAACAAATGTCCCCCAGGCTTCCTTCACTCTTCCAGATGTTCACAAACAGGCTATGACTTGGGCTGCATCTGTCATCCTGACAGGGTGTTCAGGGCAGAAGCAGTATGCTCAGTTGTTGGGCACCAACACTGGCTTGGTTTGAGTCATCGTACTTGTCTGCTTCCTTGCGAAACTCACTCTTTGTCGGTTCAGGTCATTCCTGCTACATTACTTCCTACAACATACAACTCACAAAACAGATTATTTTTTCCCCCAAGGTTAGATCTCTTTGATGCACACACCAGGTCTCCCCATCCTTCCACATTACCCACCAAGTACACCCAGGTCCCTGAGCGAAGGCAATCCCAGAAATGGGTTTGCCTTTTCCCATGGGAGGAGGAATCCACACTGCCTTCCGCAGCCACTTCCCCATGTGCACTATGGGGACCTTATCTCCTCCCACAGTAGGTAGGGGTTTTGTTTGGGCAGGACCAAGACAATTAGCAGATCCTCTGGTGTTAACCAGCCAAGTGGCTTCTGCTAAATTCATATCACAGTGTTTCCATGCCCCATTGCCCAATGCACTCAACATAGTCTTTAACAGTCCATTATACCTCTCAATCTTTCCAGAGGCTTGTGGGTAATAGGGAATGTGATACACCCACTCAATGCCATATTTCTTTGCCCATGAGCAACCACTATGCGTACCAAAGCCCTGCTTCCCAGGAAGTGGCTGGACATTGCCTGCTGATGGGAAGTAGAGCACAAAATCTCTGTTTCCTTCTTTTTGCTTCTGCATGCAGCCTTTGCTTTTGCTTTATTTAATTAAACTGCCTTTCTCTTGACCCATGAGGGTTTTTTTTGGGGGGGGTGGTTTTTTTTTTTTTCCCATCTCACTTTCTTCCTACCTGTCCTGCTGAGGCGGGGAGCAATAGAACAGCTTGGTGGCACCTAGCAGCCACCCAAGGCCAAAGCCACCACAGTGCTAAAAAAGAACCATGACTATACAAGAGTCTGAACTTCCATACTCTACGCAAGTGCCGCAACTGATGGACTATTTGTGATTTCAGAACCTGCAGGAGGGTTAGATCGAAAGACTTAGACCATCCTTCTGCATCAGCCTTCACCTGCTGATTGCTGTAGCCCCTGGTTTGCACGCAGTCCCTCCAGGGACCCAAAGGCATTTACATCTGTGTGCGTGCCAGGGTGGGAGCACCGCTCTGGGTGCCATCCTCCTCAGGATGATGCTGGCTCAGCGGTTCTGACCTTCAACCACTTGTTCCCATCTCACACTGTTTGTTTTGGCACAACTGTTTCTCCCCAAGCCACTCCCTGAGGCTACATGGAAAATGAGATCAGTGAACTGATCTGGGCTAAAAATAACCAGGAAAAAAACCAAACCACGTGGTTGAGAAGCAGTTGTTTCAGCGCCATGGGCAGCCCCGGGTAGGCAGGCAGAGGGGCTGAAGCTGGCTGTGCTGCAAAGAATAGCATGTGGCATCCCACCTGGTGCTGGTGACTCTTATTAGATGGTGATCTCAGGGTAGTTCTCAGATCCTGGATTCCTATGCCAAGCAGGTGAACGTCATGATTTCCATTTGCATGGGTATACCCAGGAGGCTGAGATATCTCAGATACCTCTTTCCCTAAAGATAGGCAGACAGAAAGTCAAAAAACCAGCAGTAAGATGCAGAAACTGTTGATGCCTATGCTGTTCCTGATGAGTGATTACCTCTGTTTACTGATTGCCATTTGGTGCTTTTCAAGAGGAGATATATTTAATGGATGAAAGATAGAAAGCACTTTATGATGCTGAAACTCTGTCTCCATCTTTTGAAGGAAATAATGGAAGTAAAATAAGCCAGAGAGACATGTTCGCATTTGGAGTAATGTTTGAACTTACGGTCTGTAACAGAGCTTAAGCTTTTCATTATTTCTCCATTTCTTGTTTACAAATTAATATTTAGCACTCAGTCTGGCTTGACATCAGTTTTAAAACAGAATAGAAAACCTTCTTGTCACTGACTTAGAATCACTGGCCCTGGGGCTCTGCTTTCTGAGCAGCTCACTCCTGCAAAGCACAGAGTACCTTCAGCTCGTGTGGAAATTAATAGGTTCTGCTTGTAAACACACGTCTTGGGCCTGCTTATGCTTTTCATTAAGCCATCATGAAATAGCTATTCCTAGATAACGCCAGCTGTGGCCATTTTATACTGGAAAGCAATTGGGATGTTCCAGTTACTGGAACCAGGAACTCTTACTCCAGAAAAAGAAAGTCCACACATGGAATTAATTTGAAAAGAGTTAATCAGAGCAATACCAAGCACAACTCATGGTATTTCCTAAATGTTTCTATGGTTTATGTCAGGTTAAAGATGTTCATCACAGGGTGACACGGCAAATTTTCACCTTGACTCTCTGAAATCTTACACAAAATATGCTTAACTGTATCCACCGCAAGTAGTAATCCTAACCAACAGCTTCAGCTGGTCAAATTAGTGTCATCTGGAAGTTACCGTTTGGCCAGTAGGATGAACTATTTCTGTTGTTGTTGAGGGAGTGGGAGGACACTAATTCCCTAAAGGGTGTTGTAAATTTGAGCAATGGTTCTGTATTTAGTAACTATTTGGTTCTCTGATTTAAATGTACCCTACTAGGATATGTTCTTGCTAGGGAATAAGACTGCTAGGATTTATATGATTATTTATTTACATTAATATAAACAAAATTAAATTTTGCTTATAGTTAATATTTCAGCAGTAACAGTGAAACAAAAGGAAAACCAGTCTCAGTTTTATTTGAATAATTGTCATTCCTACCATCCTTTCTTCCCCCGTTTATCATTCTGGGAATATACCCACAGCTTTCTCCATAACCTTGATCAAATAAATATGTCTTTCACTGTGCCTGGAGAATCAGTGCATCTGGACCAAGCTAGGGAGCATACTGCAGAGATTTCAAGTCTCCACAGAGTATGTGCTGCCAGCAGTGCTTCTCTTTATCTGACCAAGAATAGCCTGCTCAAACGCCTTTGCTAAGCCAAAACTGTTGAGAGGCAGTCCCTCGGGAATCAAGTCAGGGTTTTTCCCAGTGACAGATATATTCCATCTTTATCCTTATTAATGGAACATTTATAATTGATTTTCTTTGTTTACTCTTTCCCTTATTCTACAAGGAAGAACAAAAGTCTAAACTTTGCTTTCTGTATGACAAACATGAAGGCATTCCTTACAGAGTATTAATCACACAGTGGGAAGCATTGGGAGACTGCTTGACTTTCTATTAAATCACAATTCAATTTCTACCAATTATTCAAATACGTTGTTTCTTCTGAAGCCCAGACAGAACAATAACACATGTAATTATTGAAGATTCTTCTCCGGAAAGGGGAATGTTCAGTTACATGAGAGCCCAGACTGTGGAGTTGAAAAATAATAAACCCAATGGAAAAATCAGGACGTAGTTCCAAGTTCTGGCAGCAAAGTTGATTTAAGAGGTTCCTGCTTGTTATTGTTGCACCTATGACACAGTCCACTGCCTCTGCACTTGTGCTGATGAAACTGTTTGGGGGATGTGCTGTAAACTGGACTAGTGAAACAATCTTAGGAAAATTTCCCCATCACCTTTAATTAACAGTGAAAAATGTTATATATTAGCAGGACACCGTCATGCAGAGGCCTTGGAACCACACTGTGTATCAGCTATTAACTCAGAGAAGCAGGCTCAGTTAGTCCCTGCTCCTCAGAGCTCAGCTGCTGATTACAGGATGCTGGAAATATGGATACAATGGTAAAGGAAGCATTGCATGGACTGCCAACACTTAAAATTTAGCCCCATGCTGAATAGGACTGAATCTAGTTCTAAAAGGTGCCCTTCCCTGTTAATGCAATACAGTCAAAACAAAAATCATCAGCCGTTACTGAGAGGCTAACCTGACTTTGAACTGAACTGGAGTGATCTTTGTTTCAACTGTCTCTGCACATAGTGATCTATTTTCAGTTAATATGGCTCCTGAGAAGACATATGGCTTGGAAATGAATCCCTTGCCTGGGAATAGGAGTCAAGTATTATCTACACTTGAAAGTTCAGTTGGATTAACATATAATTATAGAAACTATTCTGGAATAACTCTCCAAGTGTTTCACAAAAAGAACTCCTTTCTGTTCCTGTTTTGCTTCATCTATTTTCAACAGCTGCTCTGTGTGAAAACTCACCCTCCCATCCTGTACCTTTGGGGTTTTTTTTTTCTGATAACTATGATAGTTTGGAGGATGAATATTTTTTTCATCCTCAGCCTGGATCAATACAGCTCTACAAGCTAAAACAATAGCACAAATATCAGTAGACCAGCAGGGAACCAATTTAAATCTATACCAGCACTGAAATCGTCTGGCATCATCAGCTGCTGCTCCAGTAGGAGACTTTGTCAGCACACTTCTAATGGTTTGTCCTTTTAACTAAAAACATGGCTTGTGGCTTTTCCAGAGGCCTGAACCCACACTATGCTTTATAATGTCTCCGTGTGACAAAGCCTCAGGGCTGAGCCTGGTTCAAAAGGAGCTCTCGTTGATGCCCAAAGGCCTGTCTCCCACTATAATGATGAAACATTTGTAGAGCTTTACATATTTCCGCCCCCCCCCCCCCCCCCTAAATATGGATGACAGGTATTCCCTCTTCAGCTGAAAACCTGTGTGGGTTTGTCTGGCTAATGATATTCGATGGCTGAATCCTTATAAAGTTCCGGTTATAGAGGTGATGATGGAAACGGTAACAAGACTGTCCCTCTCAGGCAATTGTGATCTTAACAACTCAGTCATACTAAATTTGGGGTATCATTTTTGAAGCTATTATCCAAGTGCTTTGTAATATCTATTATAGGCAGAATCTGCCTTCAGATGCTGTCAAGCTCTAACAACCCTCAGTTTTGGCAGTAAAAATATCAATACTAATCTCAGGCTGTAAATTGATGCTATAGGGACTTTGGTGATTTATGAGTTCCCATAATACTCTTTTGCCCTGTCTGCACAGGTGAGAGACACAGCTTGCAATCACAAGCCCTCAGGTTAAGTTTCTAGTTATCTGTGTTGCTAAAGCAGTTTTCTAAATACTTGATTTACTTATTTATATTTAGTCCGTACAGCCCATAACAGCAGCTTATGAATTTCACAGTGCTCCTCGCAAAGAGCACCGCTGCCTCTGTTTTACAGACTGTGAAAGTGTGGTGTGGAGGTTACTGCTGAACCCCAGCATGAGTGAAACTCTGAGGTCAGCTCTGTGCCTTAGTCTCCCACCCTCCCACGCCTTGAGTTTTAACCAAAGAAAACTCAGGTACTCAGGCTGGGTGGGAGCCGTGATGCTTCCCAGACATGTCCCACCTGAAGGCTCAGTGGACCAGCAATGGGGAGTATGGCTTGGCTTCACTGTTCTTTTACTGTGCCTTCCGGATTTGCACCTGATCAGCTGGAACAGCATCTCATTCCATAAATTCAGACTGTTTCTTAATTCTACACTAAAATTCCTTGTAGACACATCTCTGAATGACCTGAAGAAAATCTCTTAAAATCACTGGGCTTTGTTATTTAAAGTGACTTTGATTCAATGACATTTTAACTTGACAATGAAATCAATTAAAATGAATTAAAGCCACTTTATTCCTGGATTAGAATACATATATTGACTTAATTTAGTAAACCAAAGCCACTTTAAACTCATATATTCTGCTAATACGCATTCATTTCCTGAACGTGTTTATAGAAATAAAACTGAAAGCACCATTTTAACAGGTAGATACCTAATAAAAAAAACAACAAAAATTTGCTTTTTACCAGAAGAAGGAGGCTAATTTTGTTTAATGTCATGCGCTTTTTTCAATAGCCAGATTTTCAGAGCAGAAAAAAAGGAATGTTTCAGTGAAAAAACCCAAACATGACTCTTACTCCAGGAGGCACAATCTAACAAAAGGTATAACAAGTGTGACGTTCTTGCAAAGCGGAACAGCTGTACAAAATTGTTGCTTTACAAGTAAGATAAAAGAAAATAAAGCACACTGAAATAGGTTAGTAGCAAAAATAATTTAAAGAACAAGTTTCTCTGTCTTTTCTGTCTACAAGGCCCGGATGCTATATGCGATTACAGAACAAGGAAGCCTGAACATACTCACAACATAGAAGCGACATCTCCAGCGATAGAGGGTACCCACAACCCTAACTCTTTGTGGTGTCTGGCCCCCCCATCCTTCATATATATCGCCTCGCAGACCTCACTACCCTGGCAAAATTGGGTGGAGCGTGAGGGAGCTCAGCCATTTCACCAGGAAACATCTCCAGAGTGGAGTGCAGATTAAGATACGGAAGACATCATATATGAAATTACCTGAGTGGCAGAAGAAAGTTGCACTCTGCTTTGCAGTTGCATTCTGAATTATCATTAGGGCTGAGATTAATCATAGACTAAGCAAAGAACAAGAGGGAATACAGCTGTTAGATTAAAAACTGCGCTAAGCAAAACATCAACCCAGGCCTACAGAAGCTTCCAGAAATATTTTTGTAACCGTTTGCCCAAAGTCAGGCTCCCAGGTGGATGAAGCTGCCTGCAAAATAACCTGACTAAAGCATCCTACTTAACATAATACAACAGCTGCTTTTAAGGGCTGAGTGGCTGTGGGCTGGATTTTCCCACATGACTAGAGTAGGCAGAGATGCAGGAGGAGCTGTTTGAGGGAGCGAGGTCTAACGTGATGAGCCATCAAGTGATCCCACCTGACCGAGTCCCAAACTCTGCAGAGAGACCCAAAGCATCAGATTTGCAGCCTCAGTGTGACCAGAATCCCGCAGGGTTTGTGTGCTCACAGATGCTTAAAGACCCTCAGTAACTCTGCAACCCTGCATGCTACTCAGTTTCATGCAGGGCATGGGGTGCGGAAATAGATAAGAAGCTTCAGACACCTGAATTTGTTCCTCTTTCCACGTTTTCTAGATCCTGATTTTGAACCTCTTTCTTACACATCTAGTTACAGCTGAATTTGTATTTGCAGTAGGTTATAATAAAAAGTCCTTCATCTTGATTCCTGCAACAATTTATATTTATATCTGTAGATATGAGACACATCACATTTTTCTTATACATACATATGCAAATTCACATGTGATCATATGGGTATATTTAACATCGCTATGTTTATTGCATATTATTGCATAGGCTAGGGTTTTGATTTTTTTAGGGCTGTATGAAAAAATGCTACAGTGTTTTTTTTCTAAAGCAAGCTTTTTCAATAGTTAACATGCTCTTACATTGTGCTGCAGTGTGTCTACATTGAACACGGTGTATCCCTCCAAGTATACCCTTCTTAAAACACCAAAAATAGAGAAAGTATGTAAGTTATTCATGGTTTTTGTCTGTTATACACCATGTTGAAAATAGACATAACTCATTAAGTGGACACAGCGAGGGGAAGGGAAATCGGTCCCTCCTGGGAGCAAATGAGCCTCCTTGGCAGGGAGGAAGCTTCCCAAGCACAGAGAGACAGCTAGAAAAAGCAAGTAGAAATGAGAAATCTTGGGAACTGGAAAGCTGTGGCATAATTGGGATTAGAAAAATGATGGGAATAGCAGATGCTCCTGAAGTGGTGGAAAGAAAAATAATTTTGGGGGGCCAAAGGACAGTGTGTAGCATTTGCTGCAGTCCAAGAAGCTGGTGAAAGGTTATTAGAGCAGGAGCAAACCTGGAAGAGAGGACCCATGCCACATGGACCAAGTGAGCAGGGTTAGGTACGTGTACAACCCTTTCAGAGCCTGTTTTCAGTCCATTTTCTGCAGTTATAAAATCTGCCTTGACTTAATATCTGCTCATGTGAAACCAACTTTTGCCCTTAAGTGGTCTTTTGCGTTTCTTGAGGACCTTTGAAGAAAAGTTGTAGGGCTTCCTTGAATCTGTAGCTGACTCGGAGTCCCCTGAAGTGGAAAAGATCAGCTGCTGGGTTATCAGCTCTGAACAGTCGCCCTTTTTGGTCCTCACGGGGGTCTGGTGTTCTCCTCCCAAGCACACAACAGACTGTCCTCCCCCTCCCAGGGGAAAGTAAAGCAAGGCAGAGGGGTAGATTTGCCTTTTTGATCCTCCCACCTGGATGCAGAGAACAAGAAGAGAAGGAACTCGCCCAATCTGTTTTCCCCTATTCACAGCTATTCACAAACAAAGGAATATATTCAGTAGCATGGCAGGAAAGAAGCTGCAGGTGGAAGTGTTTTAAGTGGATGGAGCTACTTGTCCGAGTTAACAAGCCCTTGAAATTGAGAAGCCTAACTGTACCAGATCTGTCTGAAAGGAAGTGATATCTGGTACGAAACTGGTAAATCTTTAGTTTCTAGGGGTTGATTCTTTGTGACTTAATGTAATGCAGGCAGATAAAAGTCAGCAGCATTCAGACACTCCGCAAGCCTCATTTGATCCCTGAGGACACCCTTTTTGCATTCTTGCTGTACACCACCTTTCTAGGTCAAACTCTGAATCTTCATAGACCATTTCTCTGCAATGTCTGAACAGACGTACAGTCCTGGCAAGAACTGTTGTATTGACTAACATTTGTCGTTACTCAAAAAACTTTTCCTGCTGAAACGAATCTGGTGTGAGTCCAAACTTGTGAAAACACAAATAAGGGTGTGCACATATATTACACATTTCCATAACCTCCATAAGTGTGTTATACCTATACACCAGGCTTGTGATATTGCTTTTCTGAATTTAACACTGCGTACCTGAATTTCTTCTTAACAAACAAGCGCCAACGTGCAGTACTGAGGGGCACTTTGGTACGTTTGCGCAGAGCTGTGCGTTCTTAGGAAGCAGCAGTCATTTAGGAAAGACTCGTCTGATATGAGCAGGTACATCCCAGGGACACTGCCGTATGCCAACAGACAGTCTGGATTTTAATAGCAGAGAGGAGGGATGTTAGGTCTCTCTCAATTACAGAAGAAGCCGCTGCATGAAACGTGTGATCATAGCTCGATACATTCTGCAGCTCTGGCTATGAGAGAGGCCAGCAAAAGCTGAGCTCTGCATAGGTGACCAGAGGTCCTCCTGCCTTGCCCCCTTGTCCCCTGTGTGGCAAAGAGCAGTTAAATATAGCATAAAATGTCACCTTTTTTTCCATTATCAGCTATCTATTCATAAATGAACTCTCCAATATAGAATGAACTCTCAATATTCAATGGGGTTTCTTTTTTATAGTCTACAGATTTTATGGTCTGCTTTGTATTTCTAAGTGGGCTTTTTCTAGTACTAAAATGGATCTGAACCATTTTCTTCATGTAAAATCAATAGCAGACATGGATTCCAAGTCTCTCTCTCAAATATCTAAGCATCAACAAATAATCACTAATCTCGTTTCTGATCTGCAGACATTGCTCCCAACACAGATTAAAACAAAACCAATTTAAGCTGCTTAGTGAAGTTAAAATAAATAGCTTTTAGAACAATTTATTAGAAAAATAAAGATTTTAGCTCATTATTTATCATATGATCTTTAAGAAAATTTAAGCTAAAATACAGTGCTTGTATTTACTCTCCTTTACACCACAGACACACTGTTGAGATATTCTAATCAAGCGTGTTTAAGACACCCAGCCTCATCAGAATAATGCTTTCAAACATATTGTACAAAGCGGTAATTCTTAACTTGCAGTGCTTCTGCCAGTGTTAACACCCCCAAATTTCTGAAAGTGAAAGCATATTGCATGCTGAACAAGGGCCTTAATGCTGTCACCATAGAGATGACACTTCACAACCCTTATTTGTGTCTCCTTGATTGCACTCTCTTTATAGACAAGTGCTTTTTGTTTCTTGAGGATGATTTCTCTAGATGATGTTTTAAATAATGTCTTTATAGAGACATAAATATTATTTTGCAGTATGATGAAATTTTCAAGATAAGGAATACAGTAACCCTTCAGATAGAAGACAGACAACAATCAGTTTGAATAAATGCGAAGGAAATTCCTTAGTCAAAATGACGAACAGACACTCTCTTTGTATCCATGGAAAAGGATGAAAGAACCTGTTATTTGTATTTGGCCAATGAACTTGAAAACACAGGGGAGAAAATATTTTGGGCAAACCAAAATAAAAATATTTTTGTAGGACTGGAAAACCAAAACCACTTATTTGTCCTTCAAAATCGGAAAAAAAAAAAAAAAAAGACATTTTGAAACTGGTTTTACAACATTTTTCTTTTTTTCCCAGTAGAATATTTTGCATTGTTGAGCTCAAATTCGTAAATGTTATTAGCTGCTTTCCAGTAAATAAAATACTTACAAAAATAACCACCCAGCCCCATTTAATAATAGCTAGAGAGTGAAAATCAATGTAGTGCACAAGGGCTATGCACTTCCAAGCTAGCTGCCTTTCGAGCTACACAATCTTACTGCAAGAAGCCCTTGCCCCCACCCACCATTGTGCAATTGCAGCAGGGAAGCAATTTCTCTGACCGGTGAAGTACCATGCACACTCGTAGTTCTGCATAAGTGCTTACTAAGAGCAAGGAAAATTATATACAATAACAAATGTCATACTTCATTTTAATATGAGAAGGGACTTCAGCACAAGGTTCATATCTCTGAACTGGGCGTATTTAAGCCTTACCATTCAGTGTGGGACACCTCTGCTGGTCAGCAACGTTTGTGGAGTTTGGTTTGCTGTGTGTAATTGCTTCCCCAGCCTTACTCCTGATGAACCCTACAGCAGACCCAAGGAGCAGCATTCCCTAAGTTACTGATCAAAACAGTTGCTTTGCCTCCTTTTTCTGACTTTTACTCTAGTTTATTCTTTCTTAATTGTGTTCGTTTCCATGACAGCTAGGCCCATATAAATAAAACCGCTTGAAATACCAATTTGATTAAGCTTATATCAAATGATAACAATCTAAACACTTCTGCAGTGATCAGCCCGCTCCTAAACACAGAAAGCTTTGCACTGTGACCCATGGGCCAAATCCAACCCAGAGGACAACTCCACCCGCCCTGCCACCCCTAATGGCCACGGTACGGGGAGACGGACTGAAGGCAGGTCATCTGCTCTTCCCAAATACTGCCTGTATTTGGAGCAAGGAGCTGCTGGTTCAGCTGACAGACTCTAAGCATCAACACTGTTACGTGCCAATCACCATGATGTCTGGGCTACATATGCTTAATAGCCACTGATTTCAGAAGCTGATTATCTAATTGCTCTGTCATGTCAGCTTTGACCTCACGCTTGGCCCAAATCCCCCAGTCTTTGATGTTGATTTTCTAGAAATAGCCTGGCTGCCTTTCCAGACAAGGAAAACCAAGCGCAGGGTAGGTGGTGTCAGGGGCTTGTGCTTTTGACCCTGAAGGCAATATGGATTCAACTGATTCGGGGCACTTGACTCTGTGAACTTGAGCCTGAACCCACACAGCTGGTATAGAGGGGGTAGACACGGCCGGCAGAGCTCTGTTTCTCAAGCTGTAGCAGGCAAAAGTGACCTGTGAGCTTAAACCTCCCCAAAGCAGGAATAGGCTCCCTTTTGTGCAAATGGTACAGTGGACTCAAACCCAATTAAAGTTTTTAAGAGTAATTTGCTGGTGCTCCTTTTACTAGAGTTTGAATGCTGAATTGCTCATATCTGCCAGAGAAAACCACAGAAGAACTTTGGTTTATCTCCTCTGACATCTCTGAGAAACAGCGCTGCTATATGCTCCCCTTATCTCTCAACACACCTTATCAAGGAAAAAAACAACCCCCAGAAAAATGTAACTCCCAGTGACTGACGTGATGGATGTCCCCATGCAGGCTGCCTTGCCGTCGCCCAGGGTATCAGCTGGGACATCTTGGGGGGCTGCTGTGGGGGGAGCCGCCCGCAGCCTGCCCCAGCGCAGCCTGCAGCACCCCGGGCAGGCGGGAGGGTCTGCACCCCCCTCCATGCTGTGGGTTGCTGTGACAGCCACGGGAGTGCTGGCAAGTCCCTCTCCGTCTGCGCAAAGGGGATAAATCTGCACGCCTGAGTCCAAGCACCGATGTCCACCCTCGTAATGTCTCTAACTGGGCTATGGCACCCGCACAAGGGAAATGCAATTTTCCCTCGGAGCAGTCGTTCCCCAGCGTTCAGACTCGCTGGTACTGCAACTGTGGCACGGGTTCACACATAAAATGGGATCTCTTTTCAGCCTTTGGTCGGGAACAGGAACGCTTATTTTTTCAAGTGCGTGTGTAAATTCTTCATCAGTTGAAGGAGGCCACCAGACAGACGCGACTGTTTTAGTACAGTCCTAAGGAAAACAAAGAGAAAGAGGAGAACGGGATAGCAAGGATGAAGGAAAGGACAGTCGCAAGTGGGGACACAACTGGGGGACATGGGCCAGTTCGAAGCCTTTGTCTGGCTACTGGTCTAAGTACAGCTTAGGCAAATCATGAGCTACATCAACACTACTTGAATTCTGTGGGTTAAGAAAAAAGAAATTGCCTAAGCAATTGTCACTGCTTTGTCTATGTCTGACATTTTCACTGCTCAATTGCACAGAACCTGAACAACACCGAGCAAATAAGGCCAAGAAGCAGAGAAGTCAGGGAGGCCAATTAAGCCACCCTGTTTTGGCGAGCTTCAGAGGAGCTCTGATTCAGCTATTTGTACCAATTCTTTTCCCAACATATGTCCGAGTCCTGCCCGCAGATAAGCATGACAGGAATTCAAATAAAGACTACTCGGGGCATAGGTGTTCCTGAAAAACACACATGTTATGCTGTGTTGCTTCTTTCCCCAAGACAAATGTAATATACGTGATTATCTCACTCAAGCAAGTTAAGTTAAAAAAACAGCTTCTTGCTGAAGATTGAACCTTGACTCACTTACAGTGATATCTGCTGTCCTGGCTGCGTTTGTGTCCTGTGATCTCAGAAGTACAGTCTGTCACGGACTTTGGGTTTTATCCCTTTTCTGTTTTCCATTTGTGACCTTTAGATGCATTTTAAATAATCCCTTACCTTTCCAACAATTCTTCCTCTGCTTAAAAAATCTGCAGAAATGCATTTCTCTAAGTGACACTTTATTACCTCTTTAGATAATTCTTTTCAAAATTTTAATGGAGTCAAACCGCTGCCAAGCTCACTGTCTCCGCAACCCTTGCACAATGTGGAAGCAAGTAATGATTGTTATTTTTCACGTTCTCTAGTTTCAGTGTCATATCTCCAGCTAAATCTTCCAGATGGAAATGGACCTGGTCTTCCTTCCCAGTACTACTGGAGAGGGGGACGTATACCTTAAGGTTAACGTTGTACCGTGTTTTATTTCTGTTTGACAGACAGGACCAACTCGACAGGCTGCTGAAGATAAAGCAACACATTGGTACCAAAGTCATTGGTAACCACTTATTAATTTTTTTAAAATTTGCTCTAATCACTGCCCTATGAGGACGTTCCCTGAGAATTCCTGGAATAGGCAAATTATTGGCATACTTGACTTTGAAGCTCAAGAGATCTAATGAAAGCCTACCGCTGGCACCCACTGCTGTAGAAAACTATTGAGAATAGAGTATTTAGCTGATATTTTTTTCATAAATCAATAGAAGTATTCCAGAGCTAAACTACAATAAATTTCAAGCAGCCAGAAGAGCTCTCTGGGGAATATTTAATCCCCTTTGAAGAGAGAGCCCTGTTTCACAGAACCCCAGTTAGTTTTTAGTGAGAATTAATTTTTCCAGTTACTTTGATTAATGCATCTTGAAAGAAATCTCAGGTTTATAAAGCAATAATTAGTAATAATGATCTTCAGCTATAAATGTGCTACAGAAATCGGAGAGTGACAGCAGAAAAAAACCTTATGAGACTGGCAGAGCTCCTCCAGCAAAACCATGCATGTGAAAAGAACTTACACTATTCCGCTAATATATAAGACTTTAAGAGGTTCTCCATGACCAGGAGCTTCGACTGCTGAGGCATTCGTAATGGAGACCTCGGTAAAACACGAACCGGTGAAAAGGACTAAGGGCATTTATGGAGAAGGACCGCCCAAGTTTTGTTGTACCTCCTCTCCTTCCCCCAAGAATAACCCAGTGGGAAATACAGTCTATTACTGAGTGCAAGGCAATGATCTCCACTGGAAAATGGGACACACCTAAATTCCCTAGGACTCGCCTGGGAAGCAGCAGGTGATGACTGAAGCGCATTCACAGTCACAGCGGGTCTCCAGACATGCCCACCTGCTCCCAGGGCCACAGGAACGTGTCCTGCCCCTTCTCAGCAGTCATAACTGCATCTCTGCATTGCCTCAGATGCACCAAGCAGCACGGTGCCGCAGAAGGGCAAGGTCGCACAGCCACGGCTCTGCTCAGCCTCTTCCTCCCTCCTCTTTGCTCTCACCTGCATGTGCTGCAAACAGGAGCCGCTGCCCTCAGGACACTGCTTCCCTGCCCAGTGCCCTGTAGTACAAGGAGCTCTCACAGCGTGTTAGGCGGTTTCTTTTTTTCCCTTGCCGGTTTGTACAACCTGGAGCAGGCTGGGGGCTCAATCAGGTGCGATAGATACACCCAGGAAACGCCTGCACAGCTCCTCCAAGCTGAACTCCACGTTGCTGGTAGTAGCAGCAGCACTGGGAACAGATGGGCCAGCTGGTCTTCAAAAGCTATAATCGTTCCCTAAACTATGGCACGGGTATGCTTCCTAGTGTGCGGGGAGTAGGAAGTCATTATCAACTTACTGCTTATTTTGGTTATTACAGTAGCATGTGGTTGAGACTCTTGTAGACTGGTCACAAGCTACAACACAAAAATCACTTCCACAAAATCTGTGATCCCATGGTGTCTTCAGTCCAACACTGGAAGGCAGCCAGTGCCATCAGGCAGCATTGCAGCTTTGTCGTTTTTGTAAAGCATTCATAAAACATGCACCTTATTAAGCACTTGGAAAGTAATCTTCTTAGTTTAAATTGATTGTTGAACAAAGAAGCAGCAGTTTGCTGTTGGGGAATGTTTTATTTGCTTTTCACCATAGGAAGGTGGATAGGAAAACAAAGACACACAAGTTGGAACTAAATAAATTAAATGCATTCAATTAGCTAATGGAGTGTCTCACAAAAGGTTGCACTGTTAGAAAATTAAATTAGTTCTTCCTAATATGCTGAGATTCTTTAAGTCATTAACACCTTTGTTTTTGGAAACTGTCTGAAATATTCAGGGAATTATTTTTAACTGTAAGCTTTTTGCTTTCTTTGCCATACCTTTCAGTCCTGATTCTCTTCAGTCTTATAATTAGTGCTAATTTGTGGAAAGCATTTCTAAGATAAATAACTTTGGTGAAATTCATGAGTACAAGGAACATATTTCAGATTTTTCTAATGGAACATGGTGTTCTCAGAGATCAGTTTCACAAGCTATTATATGATTTAGTACCACCGGTTACAAAAAGACTCAACTCAAGCATGTTCACTGATGGCTTCTTATGCCTTTTTACAGCAAAACAACTGAAAATGGAAGATGGAATTATTTTGAAATTGCGGTTCTGCCTTTGCAATGTTATTGTGGATGAGCTCCATCCAACTTATATTAGGTTAATTAACAGCAGTGTGGCATTTGCTGGGGACAGCTACAGAGTGGCCAGACGGACCTCTTTGGTGCTCTACCACAGTGGTGTGCTCTGCGTGGTGTAGTGGCAGAGACTTCCCATTCCCTTCACACCATCCCAGTTGGAATGCTGCAGGGTCTGTGGTTAGGAAGTGCAGTGCACGATCAGCCACGTCTTTATAACTCCATCTAGTCCTTCCTGAAGAGACAGGGGGAGAAGGGACAAGAAGATTTCCTGCAAGTACACACGTATTCAGTACACGCATTTTCAGAGCGTACCCCTTCCTCTTTGCAAGCGTATTTGATCTCACCCAAATCATGAGGTGGCGGGTCCAAGGTGCACCCCAGCCAAGCTAGAGATGAGGCTGGAGGAAGGAGCAGTGCTCAGCACTGCCTCTCATTCTCACTGGAGAGTAATCTGTCCCATGGAAAAACCCAAGGTCCGCATTAAAGGCAGCTCGACAGCAGGAAGCACAGGCAAAGGTCCTGCGCAGGGCTGTCAGGGTTGAAAAAGAGGTAGCTAGGGACATAAAGGCACTTTTCACCAAGAGCATTTCTTTCCCAGGCAAGCAAAACAGCAAAGTACATACGGAGATCCGTTATCTTGATATTCACGTGCTTAAAATCAAGCACTTTGCTGGATGAGATCTGGCATGCCCTTATGTAAGCAAATTATTTTTTTCTGCTTCTAGCCTAATAGAGATTGGAATATTTTGAGAACTCATAGGTCTCATTGCTATGGAAACTAACTCTGTATCTTTAGGTCAGTCTTGCTATCTCTGATTTGCAGAGTCCGCATCTGATCTTAAAAAAAAAAAAAAAAAAAAAAAGAAGAAGAAAAAAAAAGCCCTAGCTGTATTTGCTGTTTCAGCCCCACTCCCCTTTGTCTCACTTCTGTAGCCAAAAGCAGAGTCCAACAGCCTTTACAGGGAAGAGAGTTTGTAATAATAGCAGTCCAGTGCCAGGTTACTGGTTTCAATGCCAACAAGAAGTGAGGGGATTTACGCTGACAGTATGGACAACTGACCTCATCCAGGGGTAGACATCCCCATAGGGAAACTGGCCTCATACAACTGCGATCTCTTTTTTTCTCTCTTGCTTGGGTGAGCAAACCAAAATGCTCACCAATGCTCTGAAATGCTAAACAACACTTTTCCAATCCAGAGCTTAACAGTGGGAGGATTTACCACTGCATGAACAAGGAGAACTGCTGCCACAGGAGCGATTGAACTGGTACCATCTCAGTAAAACAGACTGGCCCCATCTTGCGCCAGGACATCTGCCTTATTGTGAAATCTGGGGTTTTCCCTCTCCCTCCCAACCTCTCTCCTTCTGCACAACTTCAGCTATCCTCATCTCATGGTTTACCCAAACTTGGACCAGCAACAAGATACAAGAGAGGTAAACACTCCCATAGGGAAACTGATACTTGACACACCTCAGTTTCTTTATAGTACTGATGGAGTTATAACATGCTTTTGCTCAGAAGTGAGATGTATTATAAATTCTGCTGTAAAAAAAAATTACTCTTTTGGCAAAAATGGTAAATCTACCAAGAAGGCAGTGCTTGTCAGTAAAAATGAAATATTTTTCTCCAAACTGCAAACACTTATACCTGCTTAATACATTTAATGGTTGGACTGGATGATCTTAAAGGTCTTTTCCAACCTAAACGATTCTGTGATCACTTTCTAATTTAGCACATATAATCTATATACCTTAGTACAGGATAAATGTGCCTTCTCCGGGTGGCCTCAGCATCCATGGCTATAGGGGGAGTTCTGTCCATATTCTTCTCTGCTATTGTTTGCTATTTTCCATTTTTTCCGTTTTCCATTTTTTCCCCTTTGGAGAATGAGGTTAATCTCTTCTGTTGGCTCAAAGATGTTTTGGTTTTGGTTTTGGTTTTGGTGTTTTTTCCCATAAAATTAATCTTGTATTCCTACTAAACTGGTGCAGCTCCTTTTTCTGAAATTTTCCCCCAGAGTGAGAGAAATCACTATCTCACCATGCTCCCCTTTTACCCAAGCCAAATATTAAATATATAAGATCATAGGCAAACACTCAAACTCCTGGAGAATCAGGATTATGCAATGGTGGAAAATGAGAAGAAAGCATTTTTTAAAGGTTGAAGGGAATTCAGCTTCAATAGACAGGGAAAAATCCCACAAGTTTAATTCTTGTAATGGATGGCAGTGACACACGCTCTGCTTTCTGGGATGAGTATTATTCCATAAAGGAATGCAATATGAACCAGTAGTTAAACTAGGACAGATGTTACTGGAAATATTTAAAAGATGTTTACTTTATATTATTAGTGATCAAATATGCAATGTTCTTGGGTATGTCATCCTCATGACTTCCCACAAGACATAATATTTTCCTTGTTGGAAAAAGCAAATAACTAAGTTGTAGGCAGCTTTTTAGTAACTGAGATATTTTTGACTGGTGATGTAGCTGCTTAAATATCCACCAGAACCACCATCCCCCAACCCAACCGCTTCCCTGGGCTTGCCTCCCTTATTCCCTCCACACCATAAAAATGCTTCCCCCATCTCCCAGTTACCGCCTCCCAGCCCAGCACTGGTACTTTCCTTGGTAGGATTCCAGTGAGGAATTTCCACCCTCAACTCCCTGGAGCAAGCTGTCCCTTCCTCCCTCAGCCACCACTCAGAATAACCTGTTTCTTCCTGGCATTTACTGGGTGAACCTCTCTGGGCTTGACTCAAGAAATGAAAAGAAATTTTTCTGATTGGAATGTGAAACTGGCAAACGTGGGGTTTTCCTTCACAAAGCTTGCAAAGGTTTCAGGTATTGCAGTAAAACTGCTGCAGTCTTCTCTGAGGACATGCTTGTAGTGATTAAAAAAAAAAATAATTAAAAAATCACTGCAGTTAATATGTTCCTGTGAAGTTAAAGCTGATTTAAGACTGCTCAAAGTTGCATTAATATAATCCCCTTTAACTAATCAGGTGCGAGTTGTGTGTGGAATGTACCCAAATCCTCTGTTATAGATGAAAAAAAGACTGATCAGCTGCAAATAAAAGGGAGGCGTGAACTCTGCCTTCTTTTTTTCTCTCTCTCGAGCCTCCCACTCCTTCAGAACCAAAGCAGACCCTATTGCACTAAAGCAGGGACAGCACAGAAGAGAAAACATTTCTTCATGGTCCCCTTACTGCTTCCCCCTGCTGAACACCCTGTCCTTCATCACCTGCCCGACGCAAGCGTCATCCTGGTTGCCCCCAGCAGCCTCTGGCTTCTGCACCCTCCCGCCCCGCTTCCCCCGAATAACTGCAGCCATGTCACCCCAGGGAGGCCGGACCAAATGTTATTTTTTTAAGGAACAATGACCCATATCACGTTTGTGAAGCCAAAAAAGCAACACCGTTGTCTTCCCCATTTCATCCTTATTATATACTCCCATGTTGTTGAACTCCTCTTTGGTTTCTTAGAGTCCATTTACCCTCCTTTTTCGGTTCCCTACCCATTGCTCAATCACCTCCAGCCACCGGGGCTGGCGTGGTGGAGCAGAGGGGTTGCGCAGTGGGAGGTCACCGCACGGGGCTGCGGCTGCATTGAGGGGAAGGTCACGGGTCATGGCTGGGCCTCGTGCTCCGAGTTTGCCATGCAAGGGGGTTACCCTCTGCTGCAGCAACACGTTTTGTCCCCTTGGCTCCCCAGCCTCCTTCCTCTTTTTCCTCCCGGTTTTGCTCTGCTTTCCTGCACGAAGCACGAAACTGGAGTAGCCAGAAAGGTGACTGCTGCCATTTTCCAACTACCTCTCCCACACATCCATCTTTTATGGGGATCAAACATTTTTGCCTTATTGTGAACTTTTCTGGCCCATTGGCGACGGCCGGTGAAGGAGGCTTGCT
Organism: Pelecanus crispus; assembly: GCF_030463565.1. Taxonomy (NCBI): domain Eukaryota; kingdom Metazoa; phylum Chordata; class Aves; order Pelecaniformes; family Pelecanidae; genus Pelecanus; species Pelecanus crispus. Next base: position 40,218,437 of record NC_134646.1, on the reverse strand, counting down.
TCTAGAAGAGCTGAAGCTCTGTGCTGAGGTGGAAAGGCAAAATATTGGGGAGAGCTCTGTGTACTGGCCAAATAGCAAGCCTTCCTCAGGCTCCTACTTTTTAAATGCTCATCTGCTAAATATGTTGCTTTTACATCATTTACAGAATGTTTCCCTGCCTTTTCTATATACATTTGCTCAGTATGGTCATATATTACTTTTCTCATCAGCCTGAGGGCACAGAAATTGATACAGGTCTTACACCACTGCAATCCCATTGACTTCAAGGGAATTACTTCCCATTAGAGCAAGTGAAATCAGAACGAATAAATACACCATTTCTCTGCTATTCACCGTTAATGCTGTAAAGCCCACTGGAGTAGTCAGAGAAAGCTGGAGACTGACTCTCGCTTTACTCTTGTTCAGTGCTGTTCCTTAGCGTACGACAGGATAAACGACTTGTTCAGATACACCTACAGAGTGAGGTAAGAAAATAAACTCTTACATGTGTATCACTTTCTGTCTCAGGTCTCACTGGCATGTAGATCAGCACCTGCCTGTCTCGCCATGCAGTAGACCAGCTGTGGCACGCAGGGTGCAGGACGGGTAGCGCAGGGCATCCTCTTTCTCACTGAACTGCTCTGGCAGAGTGCAGAGAGCCAGTGACAGAATAATTATCTGCTATCTATCTTAACTATCAATTTGGAAATCCTTTTTTTTTTATTTTCTCTAGCTCTTTCTGTTGGGAATCAAAGCACTCAAGCCATTCAGTCACCCACAGAGGGCTTTCATCCTCATCTTATAAATGGGAAAACCCTGAGACCCAGAGATCTGAAACTATTTGTCCTTGGCCATAGATGTGGTGGAGCCAGAAATAGTTCCCAGTTCCAGATTGCCACTTGAATATATTTAACCACAAGATCATCCTTCTTCTTCATTACTTCATAGTGTTTAATTTAAACACGCAAACATAAGAAGGCAACAAAACAAAAGAAAGAAAACCTCAGGCCAAGATCCACTGTGAGTCAGACACACAAAGCTGCCAAACTGCATCCAGCCATCACATGGTTGCTGTAGGAAATGCTGGCAGTTGCCTCCCTATGCAGAGGTCAGTTAGGATTGGATACCATGGAGATAACCCCTGGATGGGCTGTGAGTTGTTCTGGAAGAGGAAGACAAAGGATCTGTCAAAGCCAGGCACATTTTCGAGACACATCCTCACAAACAGACCCAGAAGCCACCAACCTGAGCTATGTCCTAAGTGGATCTCAAGTCACAAATGCCTTGGGGAGCCCCTACTGGGTCCGGCTGGCCTTCAGTTTCCCTCCACGTGTATTCATACAATAGTCTATGCCAATTTTTTAATCCAGAATTTACTAATGACAGTCTTTCTCTTCCCAATGTTAATGTATTTTTCCTGGTATCTTCCTTTTAGACAAAAAGAAATAATGAAAATCTCAATAATTAGCATCTCACAGTTCTTTGTGATGAAGAGGTCATGTACTTTCCCAACAGCTTCTATCTCCATGGATACAACCAAGGCTACTGATAAGGCTATGGTGGTATTCTTCTGAGCTTTACCTATGTACTTAGCTATATCTGTTGAAGTGAGCCGCAGCAAAATGGTTCAAAACACAGACATGTTCAGAGATGAAGGCGGCAGTTCCAGCTCATAGCTGTCACGTCTCACTGTACACAGTGTTGTTCCCAATGGAGAAGTTAGTTTTCCTACCTTCACACTGTCAGCTGCAAGCTGATTCAAATCTTGAAGGTTCACTTTATGTACAAGACCTAGAACATATTTTTGTTTTATGTGATGAACTACAAAAATTTTCTTGTCTGTGCCCTCTGCTGATATTCTGATAAACTGTCCTCATTCTCGGTAATGAACATATCTTCCATTTTTCTCTAAAAAAAAATAGATTTCCCCTACCCTTCTCACTCCCCTCCTCCAAGTTAGAAATGTCAGAATGTAGAAATTACAATTGCTGACGCTGTGCTTGCTGCAGGACTACCGAGAAGTGGGGTTTTGGTATAAGCAGAAATTTGACTTGCTGTTTTCTCAGCCTTCAGCTGAGGGACAGAGGATGTTGTTTCTTGCATAAAGGGGTTTCACAAAGAACTCACATGACCTGTTCCCAGCCACTGCTGGTTTATAGTTTGAGTTAAAATTGCAGGCAAATAAGTAAGGATTTACTTGGCTTGACTAAATGTTTCTACTTTAAAAAAAAATGAATTCATGAAAACATTGCAGCTCAAGTTTCTCTCATTTCTCATATCACTACCTCATGACTTCAGGCTACCCTGTAGCAAAACTGTGGAAGTTGAGATTTAATATTTGCAGCAACTGATTTGCACAGGCTACAACAAATCCTTTTGCAGATTTGCAGAAGAAAGAGTCACAATCAGCTCAGTCGCTTTGTTCCCACCTTAGATTTCACTGTTGCAAAAGGCAGTTCAATTTCATATAATCACAACAGCAAACAGCTATAACAGAATACATTAAAACCACATTTGTTCAATAAAAGAATGCCATTTCACAAAAGGTCATGCTTTCAGTTTTGAGGAGGCTGCTAGTCACAAGCAAAATGCCAATATATCATATCACAAAGCATTGACTTGTCCATTCCCGAGCTGCCTTAGCTACAAAAATGAGACAAATAGTATTTACCTACCTTCTGAGATGATGAAATATTTGGTCATAAGTTAAAAATGCATACTACTGAATACTTAAAATAAGGCATATGTGAAATAAGACATACAGTTCCATAAAGTGGATAACATATGGGAAATGCACTGTTAAGGGTCTCATCAGGAGAAACAATAATCTTGGAAAAAACGGTAACTATCAGTTTTAGCAGTTTACCTAATTGTGCACAACTTTCCACAGCATCTATTTAGAAGACAGCTACTTGATACTAAACTTTAAATATTTTAGACAAACTGCCATTTTAGGGCGTTTCCTCTCTCCACCTAGAAGACTGCAGCCACAGCAGTCTGTTTCCAGTGATGGTGCAAAGGACACTGCCATAGATATATAACACTTCTGCATTATCTCATCCATAGCTCTAAAGTGTTATTTCCTATCATTTTAGCCTGCATCCTATAAAGTTTCCAACATCTTTTAAAGGTGATTTTTACGCTAGAAGAAAATTTGCTTTTAACCCGGGGTAAATTTATTGCATCATTTAATCTGCAACCTCCTCTTGAATACAAGAGCCTAGCTCTTTGTCCATTTGTCTCTTGGGCACTTAGTTAATTAAGAAGGAGAATTTTGCTGATTGTATTGGCTAAATTTTTGTCTTTTTAAAATGTTGTCCAAGCAAAAAGATGAGTACTCATCAGTCCAGATAGATGGGGAGAAATATAGTACTGCTATGATATTAATTCTTCTCTTTTTTTGTCCTAAATGATATCTTAAAGTAAGTCAGGTTTCTGTATGTCAAGTAGTAGAGGCAGCAGCACCTGTAATTATAATTCCTTTTAAGGAACTAATTTTTTGTGATTTATATCTTTTCCAAAGAAACGATTCCATTACAATGGCTAACAGTGGATGGGCAGTCACATTTGTTAAAAGATTCAGCTATAATGGATCAACTTTATCTCAGAAACTGGGGAATGGAAAAGTACATTGCTTTCCCTTTATTATAAAACACAAGTAAAAGGAATGGATTCTGTTAGCTCTCACACCTAGTAACTCCAGAAAGGACACCTGAAATTCTCCAAGTTTGCCACCATGACGAGGTTGTGTGTTTGCACTTTCCACCTGACCAAGCCCTACAGCTTGGGGCAAGCAGTTCATCACTCTCAGAAGCAATCTATAAGAATTTGTCACCTAAGTTCAGTGAATATCCCCAGTACTGCATGTGCTCCACATCCTTTGAACAGGGAAAAGACAGAACAGTCTAAAGATGAGAAAGTATGAAAATAATGCAAAGTGAGAGAAGGGGGCTGTGAAGATGGAAAAAGATGAGAGCAGAAAAGCCCAAAACCAACAGCAGGAGCAGAGGGTGGGGGAAAAGGCAGAAGCTGGAGAGGTAGAGGTGGGAAGTGAAGAGGTCTTTAATCAGTCCTCTCTCACACTTTGTTTCAGAATTTGACAATGAACAGACAGCTCTTGAGCCTCAACATACCTCTGCTGTCTAGCAAACAGCTACAAAAATCCAGCGGGGAAAAACATGCTTTCTCATTTCCCTCATGTTGTCTTCTGCAACCTTAATTTTATTTTAATTTCTTTTTTCCAATGTAATAAAAAATCCCTACTGTAGCAGCATTAACAGACAATCAGGTTTGACTGTTGGGCAAAGCACAGGAGGAATGCAAATAATCAACAAGGAGTTGACAACCTAGAAATTCTGGTCCCCTTACAGAATAACTGCTGTGTGGATATAAATTCTTCCTCCTATCAGTTACATACAGGCTTTTTTGGCTGTGTACATCTTAAACATCAATTATCCATGCAACTTAGGAAAAAAAAAATGGTAATTGATGCTCTCTTACTCAAAGCAAATTTTGAGAGAAAATTAGTGCTCTAAATGGCAAAATATTCAAACAAAAGCACCGATTATAACTCTGTTATTGATATGAGCTTTTAAATGGCATATGACACATCCAGATTAGTTCAGTAAGAAAACAGGTTTAGGGTTGGATAGTAGCTGAGATTTTTTTTGTTGGTTTTATGGTGAAGGATAGCCAGATGGATAAGGATTTTATTATAGGTATTGGCAAGTTAATGCTGCTGAAAGCCTGACACATGACGCATTGACTCAAAGTTGGAACATTAGATTTTCATCGACATTAAATTCAAGCAATTTTTCTGAAACTGCAGCCTGGATGTGCCACCATGGTTTGCGTGTTACCTACCTGAAAAGAAGAAAGACCACACACATCGCAAATCGTCCTGTCTGAAGTGATGCGAAGAACGTTCACCACAAAAGAGCCAGAATTCTTGAAAACTAGTGTGTGCAAACACGTATGCTAAGCTGTGCTCACCTGCACACCCCGCTCGAGGGCAGGTCACAGAGCACACTGCCCTCTTCACATCACCTGGCCTGGAAAACTGGTTTTCACCATCAGTCATCTTCTGCCTTCCAGTCCAGCCTTCAGACCAGGAAGAAGCACTCCACTAATCCTCAAACCCTGTACTGTAGCCGAACCCCTAATACATATGTGATCTGTTGAAAATACATGCACCATATTCATCAGTTAAATCCCCGATTTGCTAATTCAGATATGAAAACGGTGTTGGCTTGGAATGCCTGAACCAAAGCAATCCGGCTGGACTCGAGCAGTCTCCAAAGAAGTCACCCGTGGGTGACATTTATCTTTGTTTCTTCATTTGTAGCATAGACAAAGGGAGCCATTTACATTCCTGAAAGATCTTGTCTCAGCAGTTTCCCTTTTGAGACCGTACAGTAAGGGAAAGAGCTAACTAATCTATTTGTGGCCTTCAAATAGTACACCAGAAACTTTATAAGCATGGACAGGTGCCTGCCTAGGAAAGCTGGTCATCTAATTTTAGATACGCCAAGATGAACAGGAGGAAAAAATATTATAGAGAGAGTAGGGTTAGCAAAGAAAGAATTCTGGACTGTAAGAGACCAGAGTAACTTGATCAGTGCACATCCACGTAGCATGACATTTTGTTATTAACACAAAGGATAAAAAAACTTTACTGATAATATCACTTGATCTGCAGTGATTAAACATCTCCCTGGAGTTTTTCCTCTCACCAGAACACAAATTCTTCCTAAATTTGGCCCCTTTCTCTTAGCCAGCCTCACATCAGACCTTCTCCAATAGCACAGATTTCAGCTGCAATAGTGGACACCAGTTATCTGAGTCACCACAGTAAGGTCACCTGAACTGAGCCAACTGCAGCAATCGGCAAGGCGGGGGGGCTCACAAAAATGAGCAGAAAGCTGCTGTATTTGAGCTATAGCAGAGAAGGTCAACGTTTTCCTGGCTAATCAGGGATTTGGGTCAGGAGACATTGGAAATTAGGTAGGTTTTGGATGCTGCTTCCACCGAAACCAGGATCTGCTTGGCTTGTGGTGCCTTCCAGCATTCAGCAGCCCAGCTGGAAGCCATAAGCAGCTATCAGCTTGGGGCTCATGACATCACTGTGGCACTGAGCACATTTTTCACATACTAAGACAGCATGGATACAGGCTGTTAGCTGAGGGAGTTTATTAAACAGCTGAACTGCCGGCTGCAGACGCTTCATTTCTGCAGGTTAAGCTTTTTGTTTTGTTGCAGTGGACACATTTTTCAGCTGCAAAGAGTTTATTAAAAAAAAAAAAAAACAACATTGACATTAGCATCAGTTAAACTCTCGTGTCAGAACACCTAAAAACTAATTTTTCAAACGCACACAATGCCTTGTGATTCCTCTTTGGTTTTCTAATGGGGCCGGGGATCTGGTTGTAAATTTTACTCACCAGTAACTCCGCTGTCTTGTGAAACGTGCAGAAAACCCAGAAAGCAGTTTGATAAAGGAAGGCACATATCTAACTTAGAATCATAGAATCCTAGAATCATTTAGGTTGGAAAAGACCTTTAAGATCATCCAGTCCAACCATTAACCTACACTACCAAGTCTACTCTAAACCAATCAAGGGTAGACTAGACTAAACCATGTCCCGAAACTTCAGTAAGGCCAGCCCCTGGGAGTAAGACAGCTTTGTACCACGGCACAGGCAGTCTTGTGAAAGAGAAATGCATCAGCCACGTACTCTGCCCTGTAGCCCCATGGAAGCTATGCTGAACCACAGGCTGAGGGGCCAGCTTTTCACCTTATTCTACCTTTGGGAAAGAGGAACTACCATTGTTGAGGAATTTTGCAGTGTGCTAAGAGGCTCACAGTCCCAGGACAGATGGAGATGGTGAAAGAGGCTACATCTGTCAAGTTAAAGGACTAAATCATTGCTTTGGTCACGTGCCTCTGGCAGCCACCACCCGCTCACCTGCAGTTGCATTGCCTTTTTCTGTGCTGCAGGAGCACAGTGTCACCAATGCAAGAGAGGAGGACTCATCTGGGGGCTCAGATGGGGGAAACGAACATTCACACCCTTACAATGGGCCATGCTGCCAGTAGCCCATGGTCTGGTTTTAGACCTGAGGGAGAAAGGTCAAGCCTAAGCCCAGAGCTCTGCTGCAGCCCTACAGACACTGGCACAACACACAGGAGAAAACTGTATCCTGACACAGAGGCTGTGGTTGGGCATCCACTCTTCATGAGAGCTGATTTAGAAGAGTCACGTCTTTTGATTTCAGAGCTTGTAAAGTCTTGCTCATGAACTCCAGAGTGAGAAATGCATAGAGAACTAGTCTCAGAGGTCTACTTAAGTCTACTGTGTATTGACCAGGTAGCAGTCAGCTGCCCAGCAAAACAGACTTCTGTTAGGTCTGAGCGATTTCTGAAGATGGCACAGTATCAGACCTACACTAACAAAATGCTTTTATTTCAAAGTTTTAGCATTTCAAAGTTCAGATGTGCAGCTGTCACATTTACAGGTAATTTTAAATTGAATTTTTACTGTGCCAGGAAGCATTGGATGCCAGCAAGAGTGAAACACAGAAGGCAGCTTTATTTCTGTTGCTGATTTTAAGGCAAGTTTTTAATAGCTTCCAGTTAGCTTGGGCAAAGGAAGCTAGCTGCAAAGTAAATTACAGAAATTTAAGATTTGCTACACTTAATGTATAACTGAAATAATACACTGCAGAAGGCACAAATAGCACCATAGCGGTTACAAATCCTGAACTGGAGGGACATGCGACCAAAATAACTGAGGACAAGTTACACTGAAGTACAAATCTGAAAAACAATTTAAAAGTTGATATCATTAATTCCAGTTCCAGTGGGACTCCCATGCCCCAAACACAGCATAGCTTGAGTGATTACTACTACTTTGGGGTTTCCTCCTGATTTTTTTATAGGCTAGCTAGTGTGAAGCCCCAATCTCACCTCAGCAAAAAGCTTTGAAAGAGGAGGCAACATTTTCTTATTCTCTGTTGGCAGCATACAGCCACTTTTCCATGCACTGGACAGGAGTTTAAAAAGAGATGTGGACTCTTGTCTTCTACCCAGTCATGACTGTTAGGTTCTGATTTAAGACCTTTGAACTATGGAGTGTTTTCTTAGCTATTAAGGCATGATTTGACCTTGACTTCCAAGCAGCCACTGCTCAAAGCCTTTGCATTCTTCTTCAAATTGTTCCACCTCTTTATGGATTTTTCCGGCCAACCCTTTTGATCCTATTTGAAGAAGCTGAGTGGGGGCAGTTCATTGCATGGAAGAGTATTAGGCCTGAAGAACAACAGCTGTAGCTCCAGCAGAAGTTAGAAAAACTTTTATACGGCATTGTCCTCCTTATAATTCCTACAAAGCTGCCTTCTGAGCGCAAAATACGCTTAGCAGTTCATCTCAATTCTCTAATGACTTTGCCTTTCCCCAGCCAGCAGAACAGCAATTTTGCAGCTGCCGCTACTACACCTAATTTATCAGCAGCTTGCTTTGCCGGCACTTGGAGCACTGACAATTGTGGTCATAACTCACGTGGAACCGGGACTCCACTTTTGAAGGAAACAAGAGCTACATGATGCCCTTCTACAGTTTTCACAGCTGTGGGAGATGCTCGGCTGGATTGCTGGGTCCCGCTCCCACTGATGTCCATCGCCAGCTCCATGTCCCTGTCGATGCTCTGTAACGATCAGGAGGCAGAGTCACAAACTGGAAACACGATTAATATATTCTGCACTTTTCCAGGAGTTACTCCTCTTGTTAGAGTGTTATTAAGGTCAGAAATAATGGCAGCTACCCTCACAGGGGGCTTCTGTGGTGAGGAAGGGAACAATAAGGGTATATTTCAACAGGTTACCTTAGACAGTCTCCGGTGGAATAACAATCAGGTCCGATATGACATACCACGAAGGGTAATAGGTCTGCAAAGCTGAGCTATCTGGTGCCAATCTAGAGCTAGGCAAGCAATCTGAAACCAGCTTTTACACTAACTGCAGCTGGGGAAAAGGAGAATTGACTTGGCACCAGTCCCACAAAACACGTGTTTCGATATTATAGCCAGCTGTAGCTCTGTTACTTCACCCATCCTTCGGGGTGCAGTTTTCATGTTACAGCTAAGCAGAAGTAATGGGCAGGCGATGCTGGAAAGGGGAGTCGTGCTTCTCCCTCGCATTTTCAACACCTGGCTATGCATTCTCCAGGCATCAGTAGTAGCTCTCATCTGACCCCTACTGCAAGCAGGTAGGTAAGGGTAGATTTCCACCAGCAAGCACGAATGATCCGCAGTAGATTAGCTTAACTAATGTGAAACTCACTGCCCAGGATTCCCATTTCACCCCTGCTTTAAGTGAACTACGCTGAAAGGGGCAGACCTGTTGTCCTCTTCACCTGCTGCAGCCACTTCCCTTGCACTGGCAGTAGCACCCGCACACTTGGGTGATGAGCTCAGAGACCCAAACTCATCCGATGAGCACAAAGATCAAAACAATGTGCTTATTGGTTGGACAGGGCTCTGAGCAACCTGATCTAGCTGAAGATGTCCCTGGTCACTGCAGGGGGGTAGGACTAGATGACCTTTAAAGGTCCCTTCCAACCCAAACTACTCTATAATTCTATAAACAGTATTCCTTCCCATCGCAGGTGCCTAGCCTTCTCTTTCTCTCGCTGTCAAACCTCGCATTTCTTCCCCTTGACATGTGAGAAAAACTCGGACTCCAACTGGGTTTGTCATTTGCTGTTCTTCAGAAACAAGTGGTGCCTCTCAACCACTCATTTTTACAAGAGCCACTACTTAATCTCAAGCAGCAGAAAGAAATAATTTAATATCCTTTGTTTCGAGACACAGTTTGTATGTTTGTCTAATTATCCAAAAGGCACCTTATCCTCAAGGGCACCCACCATCTCCAGCTACCCAGCAGCTGGCCAAAATCAGCCAGCTCCCCACCAACAACGGCCAGGATTGCCATGGCAATTTATCCCCTTACAGAATGACAGTCACATCTTGTCTGGTCATGGTTGCTTTTCATCTTCTGATTCCCACCACATGGATTAAAATAAAATAAGCAGCACCAAGACTGAATCAGGAACTCATAACAGACACTGGTACAGAGTCAAGTGGCATTTATGACCCATAATTTTACTTTTTTGCTCATTCTTCTTATATTTCCTCCTGCCTCTATCCTTTCACATAGTTTAAAGCGATAACACCGGTTCCAGTATTTCAGCTCACGTGCGTACTTCAGAGCCAAACTGCATTATATCACTCTTTTATATTAAAATAGACAGATATAAAGACGCTACATTGCCACAGCAGAACATTCATTGCAGATACCTGCACATCAATGCATAAAAGCTAGTGCAGAAACTGTTTCTGCAAAGGAGTGAGTTAACATCTTGTACAGTCCACATGCTTGCCTGTAACACCTTCCCACTGCCTCAACAAGAAACTCACTCGGAGACAAGTTTGATCTTTCAATTCTGCCTTTATTTTTCTAAAAACTAGCACTTCTCTTGAGTGGTTACTGACTCCTGCTATTTCTCACGAAGTGTTGTTCTGCAGCTTGTCATGAGTTACTTTTCCCCACATCATTCATGCATCCCAAGTGAAAAATAAAGATGCATAAGAGCAAAGAAGCAGGTGTTTGGAAAACCAAAATACATTTCTTTGGCAGCATCCATATAGCAGATACTTTCAGCTAAGCTATCCTTATAGGCACAATTGCAATTGTACACAATAAGCTTTTGAGGCAGTATATAAGAATGAGAGAACTCTTTTTCTCTTTTTTCTTTCCCAAAAGACAGATGACTGGATGCCAGACACTATGTCTCTGACTCTTTAAAGCAACTGCCAGGAAGGGAAAAGGGAGGTGTATGCATCCCCCCCACCCCAGCTTGGCCAGTAGGACTGTCCAATGACAAAGGCATTATTTTAGGACTCAGAAGATCAGGTACGAACCTTTGCCACAGCCTCCCTGCATACTTTTGGCGAATTGCCTCATCCTTTTTTAATGAACAGTGGTAATTACTAGAATGCTGAGAAAACAAACACGAGCTGCTTTTATGCTGAGCCACAGACACAGGCTGAAAATTCCTGACCTGCCACCAGCCAAGCTTAATCAAGAATTAGGAATGGTTAATCAGTGTGGTTAACTCGGCATGGTACTGAGATTAAGATGTGTTACAGAGTGACTAGAGACAGGTTTAGTGAATCCAGAGACCATCTCACTATTGCTGCGTAGTGCCACGCTGCCAAGCTGTGCTATCAGGACGCTCTGCGCTATATATCATCGCAGAGCACGTAAAACTGCATTTAACTCGAGCAAGTCCTCCACGCTAAAGTTCACAGTCATGTTTCAACCTCAACCACAATGCAACCCAGCTCAGTGTCAGAGCTCTGAGAAAAAGGGCAGCGGTGTGCGTGTTGGCAGCCAACCACCATCAAACCGTTGGAAGCGTTACAATTAAAGCATAGTCTGATGCTGCCAGAGACTTCACCCCAGACGGCGAGCAAGCTCATCTGTGTGCAAAATTGTAGTTACATGCTGTTTAGAATAGTCCCATTTTGTTGGGGAAAGAGTGACACTTAGCGATACTCAGCAACCAGCAGCGAGCCGACCTGCAGGTGCACTTTGCCGCTGGGGTTCATCGGGCCAGCGATTTCTAGGGACCCCTCCTCTAGGTGCCTTGGCTCTCGAGATGGGACCACCCAGCTCTTAGCTCTCCGGCCAGACCAAGGTTTGAAATCTCCTCAGAACAAATCGTGAAGTCTATATCAGCTTTCTCCAGGGCTGGCAGAGCAGTTGCTAGCCACAAAAATAGACATGCAGAAAAAGCTTCATATATTTAGAAGAAAAGCAGAGAATACTCATTTAAAAAGAAGCAAGGGAAGGAGGCGGCAAGTCAGCTTTCTTGTAAAGTTTAGTGTGATCCCAGAGATGAACTAGTTAGATTAGCAGCACTGTAGTTTGAACATCACAAGGCTCAGTACAGGAACCTTTTAAAGATGAGAACAGCGTTCCCGAGTTACCAGCTTCCTCATCTACCAAGAGCATAGGCACTCACATCTGGGACGTCACCACGTCTTCTTCAGAGCTTCTTTAATTCAAGCATATAATAATGCCCAACTACTCCAACCGCTCCCACTAGCCAATGAATTACCTACGACACTCAGAATTTATTTAGCAACATTACAAATGGGCTTTGCATCTTTTGCTTTTGGTGTTTACCCACTGCTGAGCAACAGGAGAGGCTCCTGCATTCTTGTGGGAAGAAAATTGCACATGGAAAACCAGAGGCGGCTGTCTACCTTTGGGGTGTAGCCATAGCTAGGTCTAACACAAATGGTTTAGATACCAGAGGCCTGACAAGCTCACTTGAAATATTGGTGTCTAAGTTACGTCCCCAGTTGTACTGCGCTGACAGAGGTCAGTTCGTCGCTCACTTTGGGCATCGCATCAGGTAGGCATGCAGAGGACCCTGCTCAACAAGCCTTCGCATTCAGTCACCCTTTCACGTTAGGGACGCCAAACCCTGCCAGGAGACAGCCAGAAGTGCAATTATGGTTAAGAGCGGGGCAAAGGAAAAAGGTTAGTTCTCCCTCAGTGCTAACTCCATTTTGGTTTATCTTCCCGCCAGGCAGCCCACTCCCTATATTCTTGAACAAGGCCACCATGCAAGGGACAGGCTAGCCTGCGACTCAGGCAGCTACCATGGCTGTCTTCACCCACGCAGCAAACAGGCTGCAATGATTCGGGCATCCCAGGCACCTCTGCTTCCCAAATCAAAAGATAAGGTATATTTTGTCTATTAGAAACAAACCTGAAGAATTAAAGCGCTTGCACCACGACTGTAGTGCCCTCACATAAGCCCATCCCCTACAGAGGATGGGAGGAGCTGATGGCTTGGAAATGTGATTTTTAATTTCACATTGCTCATGGTGTGGCCATGTTTTAATGTCAAAAAAGTTGTATGTTTTAGGGAATCACAAATAGTTCAACAAAAAAATGCTCAATTCAAAACCCCTATATTTTTTAAAGCTAAAGTAAACAATTTTAGGAGACTTGTCCATCTTAAGGCCAACAGTGACCGTGCAGATCTTAAAAAGAAAAAGGTGATACAATACTGTAGAAAATGAAGTGAAAACATTTATGTCACAGTAATGCACAGAAAATAAGAGAAAACTACCCAGGCTCATTTTACCTAGGGAAAAAGAGATGAGGTAGTAAAATAAAGGTAAAATACTAATTAAACTTAAGGACATATTTGAAACATTTTTTTTTTATACACAGGGTTGGAATTCAATCCAATGGAAGGGAAAACAGTTTTGTGAGCCAAATGTCCCAGCTCTTGACCCCACAGCACTCTTATCAGACAGCACAACCACTCCCTGGGAAGATCTCAAGCAGACCTAAGCATCACTTCATATTTCCACATTTGCAAACATCTCTCTGCCCGTAGGAGGGAGAGCTGGCTTTCTTGGTGGGAAACACCATTTTGCCAGATCACGGTGGAATCTCTCCTGTAGCTCAAAACGGAGGAAATCCAGTTTATGAGATTATATTTATTTTTAAGTGCTTGACTGTCACTCCTAAGCCCTTCGGCCTTGCGTTGACCTTTAGGATTTCAAGACAAGATGCTACTCTACTTGTACTGCTTAAACTGTTTTAGCTTTGGGATTGTGCCAGACAACTGACTGCAACTATTATAAGAGTCATTTTCCAGCATGTGGATTACTAGCATGTGGCCACTTAAGCTAATTTTATATGGGATCAGAAGCCCTATAGGTCACAGTCTCATGGTTTGTCACTCAGCTGCACGTCCTTTATGTCCAAAATCCTGTTTCATATGTTCAGTCATGCTCTCTTCAACCATGTATGTACAGAAAAACCAAAGAATATGGTGCATGGATGATTAGCAGAAAGCTTTGCTGTTATACGACTTCTTCATTTAGAGAGAAAAGGAGGGAGAAAGACTGGCAGAATTCTGGCACAAACCTTAGTTATTTTGTTCACGCTTAATTACGCCTGCTGTAGCCTTGAAGTCATTACATACAAGGAGGATCTCTTCATTGGGTCTGTGATCCTCCTTGCTATTTATATAAGAGGAAAAACAGTTAAATCAGTTGATCATTAATATTTGTATTATTAAGTCACATCTTTTGAACAAATCACAGAATCTGACCGCAGAGTTTGAGAGTTTTTCAAATCTAGGTATTATTTTCTCTTTTGCAGCTGTTGGTTTTAAGAGCTCCTCGGCAGCCCTCTCAGCCATACCACGTAAGTATTTATTAATACAGGTCTCCACCCTTTCCCAGTGCTTGACCATTTTATACTGGTCAGCCTGCGCATCTGGCCTCTTGCTAACCTGCCACAGTCCCAATCATATGAATTCTGAAAGAGATTGGCTAAGTGTCCTTTAGAAAAAAGTTAAACCAGTTGATATGACCAACAGCTTAACTACAATTTTTTTAAAAGTAGTGAAGTCAGAGCAGAGGAGCTTCATGGAGTCCTACAAAGCCTGGGTAGAAGCCCCGGTTGCTGTCCCACCAAATCGCTGAGCCAATCCAATGGCCCACAAGTATCAAAGACAGCAGGAGCTGGAGCAGTCTCAACTCCTTTTCTCTCTTGTTCCTAGCTTAGGAGCCCCATCTCTTCCATTGCCCTTATGCTAGCACTTACTGGAGCCAAATTCAATGTTAACCCAGCAGACAACCATCAGCAGCTTGTTTTCTGCAAACATGCTGCACCTGGAGATGAGTGATTCAACGAGCAACAGAGCAAGCCACTGCATAAGCGACTTGCAGATTCAGCTAGCATGACAGGAGGGAAGACCGGACAGGGTAATGGGGTCTTCCCCTTGTTACAGGGTTAGCTATTAAAGTGTTTCAAGCCTTCTCATGAAAGCACACTTAGAGAGAGGGAGGCAGCTGCAGAAGTTGTCAAGAAGCAAGCTGGAGTGAGGTTACAATTCACTACAGCACCATTGTTCGATGTACTATTTTTCACACTAAAAAACCCCTTTCATTCTCATGAACACCAAATCTAGCTAACCTCTATAACAGGTCACCATTTGTACAGGAGTATTAACAGGAGCACAAATTACACAGGAGTTGTAGTAGACAACACAACAGACATTTCTCCTTCCTTCAAGTGTGTGCTAGCACCTTTGAGCACGAGAAAATAAGTAGACTTATTTCCAAATGCTCCAGTTGATAATTACTGCAGCCAGACCAGAAAGCCAGAAACTGTATTCAGAGCACTGTGAAAAGTCCTTGACGCCAAAGTTCCTGGGCTTTTGTTTTATTTCCAATCTTTGTTAACCTGACCAACAAGCAAGCCTCAAACATTTCAGTCTACAGGTAAGAAGTGCTTACACCCTACAAATCAGACTATACCGCAGACCTGGTCAAAGATGTTCAGCATAATTACAGTTGATCCTCTCTCCTCCATTTTTATTTTGTATATAAGGACTTTCCAGTAAGCTGCAGAATATTGTATAGAAATTCAGGTCATGGAGAGTTTGACACAAATTGAAAACCTCTTTATTTTAAACTAATTCATGTCAAATCCATCAACCAATTCATAATCTAGTAGACACAAGGTGTCACTCATCCCTGTTAAGTAATTTTTAAAATTGGACACATTATGTAAGAGGAACGCATTTTTCAGATAGCTCTTTTCACATGCACTTGAGCTAAGTACCAGCCACACAGGTGCGTGGAACCTTTGCAGGACCTATTCCAACAGTCAGCATCTTCACTTTCCATTGCTTTTTGCAGTTAGTTTTCACACTGTAAGAGCTCTTGTTTACACATGTAAGTGGGGTAAAGCTTCCAAAGATGCTAACAGTGTTCAATCAGGTTTGAAATTTTGTGAAGCTTTCCTGTTAGACATTTCTTGCAACATTTACTTACTCCGCTAATGAGTTATCAGATGTCCATGCACTATTAGATCTCAGCTACAACAGCTATTTCAGAAGTAAGTTTTAAGAAGGAAGATACAAAATACCACTTACATTCATTTCAGAAAGTTTATTGCACCAAATGCCGCAAAGAAATAGACCAAAATGATAGCGTACATAAACAGCTATAAGAAAAAAACCCATGTAGTTTGACATTGGTATTCAGTCATTCCTAAAAAAGCCTATGTTCTCCAAACATGCAATAGCAACACACATTGTTTTTTCTACTATGGAAAACCTGCTATGTATGTCAAATTAGCCCACTTGACCTCAAAAAAAAAAGTCTACAGTATATTTGACAGTTCAGACTCAATTTTGATTTGTGTCCTTTTAACTGAAGTAGAAGTTATACTTGAGGGATAAGTGATCATTTTGTGTAAACTTTATATACACGAGTTTGGTGTGTCTGAAAAGGGTTTTTGACTTTAAGAGTAAAGATACATATAGTAGGGAGTGGGGAAAAGTATCAGTCTGTAACTCTGGAGGATGCCATTAGAAATGTGAATTACAGAATCAGTGTCTATTGGTTTCTTTTGGTCAAAAGAAAGTTGTATACATTAGTTCAGCGAGTACCTACCTAAACTAAAATGTTTAGCTCTCAGTATCATTTGGGGTTAAAGAATTCATTTAGATTAAATACTACAATTTCGCAGTTCATTCCTCCCCTCTGTGTATGAAGGTTTAGCCTTGCCTGAAAAAAAAGCATACATTCTTTAAATTGCACTGTGTAAACTGCATTTATGTGGGATTTTGGAAAGACTGTGCACTCCCACTTATCCAAGAAAGTATGTATTTAAGTTTACAAAAAACTACATAATACTGATAAGAACAACTTTGGAATCTTTGAAAATTAAGCTACATTGTCAATTTTAGACACATCTGTACATTCATATCACTTTTCATCCTATTAAAATAAAAACAGAAACATGCCCTAAAGATGTCTAACAACACATCTGTAAATACTTACTGCCCTGTCATGCCACACTATTTTACATAAACAGCAAGATGCTACCAAAAACAAGTTAAAGACTTGGAGTCAAAAAAAGCCCTAGAAGGTGGAATCCTGTCAACTGAGGTAGTACATTTGGTGGAGGGGGAAAACATGTATTTAACTTTCTTTAGTCTAAAGCCTTTTAAAGGTAATAATCAGCTTTCATTCTGGATTTTCTTTCCCCCAAAACTAAAACCGTGAGAACAAGATAGTTCATCACGTAATTTGTGAAGAGCAGCAAAATGTTAGAGAAAGCAGCAAGAACTATGAAGTTTTAGCCTGGGCTGAAGAAAATCCAAGTGCTTTTGACCATCGGTTAATTTGATGTCTTGCCAAAAGGCAGACTTTTTTTTTTTTAATAATAGTTGATGTAGTAAAATCAGGTGTTACTGATCATGGTATTAGTCTTGAAATCACTGAATGTCGGCTGACCTTTGACTTCCCTAGTGCACTCTATAAAAACAAAAGCACATATTTCTATGTTAGCACATACTTCTTTGAAGAATTGTCAGTCTGTTCAGATAAAAACCCAACTAATAGTTTAAGAGAACTGGAATTGACTTTTAATGAATTGACTTTTAATGAACTCTGCTACTATGTAAGAGTGACATGAAATAGAGAAAGTACATGAGGTTTCTATATACACTCAGGGAAGCGGTTTCATAGTCTTACACATGCGGACACACACACTCTCCATCACAGGGGTAGTTTAGGAATATGTGACTTGCTCTACGGTTCTTACTTTGCCTTAACCTTGTGGAATAGAGAGTGATATCTGCTAACAGCTATATGCAGAGGTAAGTTTACTTTCCAGCAGATAGAAGGATTCACAGACCAAAGATATGAAAAGTTTGCTTAACTATAAGCAGTAGGAGAAAACCTGAACCATAAAAAGATTTTAGCCTTTTTAGGCAGAATACTAGGGACAAGTATGAAAATGCGATAAAAGAAACATCTGGAATGTCAGGTCAGAAACCCAGCATATAAGGAATAGCTTTAGAAGCATTGTATCAGAATAAGTATCCCTCCACTTGGAAACAACCTCTCTTCACAGTAGGTCAGTCTACCTGTTTCCCTCAAAAAGCAACACAAGGTTAATCAAGACCCCCATCACATTTAAACAACTCACAATATGCACATTTCATTATTTCAAATCATTGAAAGTTTACTGTAGAAAAGTCCAAACATCAAGGTAGTAGGAAATAAAACCACTTTTAATAAAAGTGTGTCCCTTCAGTGTTAAAAATCTGTAATCACCAATGAGGAGAAATCACAACCGGTGACCAGGAGTTTCTTATTAGTATTCACTATTCCCAAGCAATTGTGTTACTAGCAATTTGCTTGCAAGCTGACAATTTCAGACACCTCATTCCTGCTGGCTCACAACAGAACAGTCCAACATTGAGATTTCCATTTCTTTAAGAATGTTTGTTTTGATCCTTTGTTCCTTCCTCAGTCTGGTCCACAGTTTCATATCCAGCTTAACAGTGCTTTATGCAATAAAAGTAAATTTTTTTTTTTTTTTACATTCATGGTATCAACCACATGAAAACAGTAAAATACAAAATTTTATTTTGCTTTCTAGAAACACAGAAGGCCAGTATCAACTAGTGGAGAAGTAGTTTCTGGTCTCAGAGTAGTTAACCCATTAAGGAAAGGCACCCAGATGATAGTTCAAGATTTCTGTAGAATCAAAAAGGGTAATGGCAAACATTCATAGCACTATCAAATATTGGGGTTTGCCCCCTACATTTCATTTTACTTCAAACAATGCTGTTTTTTCATTCCTACTTAGAAGTAACAACTAGTAGCTGGAAAAAAGTAATACTTTTGACTACAGGTTTGGTGGGGGGTTGTTTGTTGTCTTTTATTTCCCCAATAAGACTGTCTTCAGTTTGTGCCAATTGCTTGGTGTACGTGTGCACAGACACGCGCTAACAGCACTGGTATCACACAGAAGTTTGTCAAATTCATACTCCTCGGAGATAGTAATACTTGATGACACCAAGATACAGGTTTAGTTCCCAGGATTACAGTCATACAGAAACTCAGAAGAGTTATTGAAGTTGCATCAGCAACAAATGTAAACTTGTAGCAGAAATTCCATAAGGCTTTCCCACAAAATCCCTATCTCAGATGTCCATTCCATTCCACTTCTAGCCATGGCCTCATTCGAATGCCTCCTCATTAAAACAGAAGCAGCCACAGCTTTCTTAACCTCTTGTCCTTTAAGGGAAAAGTCACATCACCTCATGCACACCTCCATTCCCACATAACATTCGGCTGCTGAATCCAGGTTCCTTGTTCTGAGCTGGTCAGTTCCAATATACAAAATCATGCTTATGCTCTGTGAGAAGATCATGTCCCATCTAATACACTTGTGTATAGAAATGCTATATACATAGTTTACAGCTCCTCCTCCTCAGCAAAGAAACATACACCACACCACACACACAAGCATAGTATTAAGAAATCCACTCTAACCCACTTGTTCTTTTAACAGTTACTTCATGGTTTTGAGCAGCGTTTTGGATGGCAGCTCCTGGTCTGCCACATAGTGTTAACTTTTGTCCTTTGAATAAAAATAAAATGCAAGGATGTAGTCACTTTCTTGATTTAAGTCAGAAGTGCGATTGTAAGAAAAACCTGAATGCCTTTTACATTATGTAAACTGAAGTCCTCTGATAAAACATCCGGCTGAAATCAGAATCAGAAGGTGGTAGAATGTACAGTCATCACCTGCTTTCCTCAGTGTTCCTCTTTACCAGTGTTTGGCACCTCTGTTCTTCATTCAACATTCCCATTTTCTTTATTTTACTTTAAGGGAATGACTATCCTGAGATTTGAATTTATAAGAGTATTTGAGCAACATACGGGGAATGAGTACTTGCTATAGCAGCCAACAAAGGCAAGTCATTGGATTCAATCCTAGAAATTAAAAAAAAAAAAGACAGACTTTAAAATATACAGTCACCTTGACAAAAAGAGAAACACAAGAGGATATTTTTCATCCACTTTAAAGAAACTGGAAGTGTGTTCCTATAACCCAGTTCATTGTTTAATTATTATTTATTGCCATTACTCATAACATACCAGTAAAGGTAGGTAATAATATTTAAAACCAAGAATTAGGCTACCATTTAAGTCAAAAGATAGCAGCATTACTCTTTGTGGTATATAATCTTTTCTGTTTTAAATAAAAACTTTTATTTATTTGCTAAACCGTAAGACTTAGCTTGTAGTCTTGCCAGTCAGTAGGCACCAATAAGCCCAGTTTAAGAAAGTACTAAACATCAGCTTATGGAAGACTGTGCATTTCATGTTTTGAATATAACTGTTCCCCATACAGGAGCACTTTCTTACCAAAAATGACCAAAAGCTGGAATTATTAGTTATTATGCAGTAACAGTACCAGCAATGTCTCTCAAATGCAATGCTCAGTTTCCAACCATTTCCAATGTAAAGCTGCTCAGAAGCCAGAATGTATGTGTGTGTATATATATATTTATACTCATATACACACAGTGAGAAAAGTGCTTATTTCAGGGTTTCACTGTTTACAGCTACATTTCTCAGCATGAAATCTTGAACAGTCTGGATAAAGATAAATTAAGTTTTACCTACAGTGCTAAAAACCATCTTCTTGGGAACATGTACTCACTTCTTCCCCCTTCCCCCTCTTCTGCTGTCAGCAGGTGCATCCCTAAAGGTTGTGTGCCAATCAAGCACTATTATTAGAAGACAGTTGCCAAACAGGACACCTGTCTATTTTCCTACATCTGCTTTTTGAGAACCCCTCTTCCCTCAAGATACAACTGCACCACCTAACCTTCCAAAGATTCTCAAGTATTTGTTGGGATGAGTTTTTATTAAGGAGGATCAAGACAGAAAGAGTGTGTATGAATGTGTGCATAACCTCCTAATGACCAAAATCCAAACTTTCTTCATTGTGAAGATTTAAGAATGCCAAGTGGTTTGTTCTTGTTGTTGAACCGTGTCTCCTCCCAATTTCCAGATAGCTCAGTAGAACCCATTTTTACACTTTATTAGGCACATGAAAGAGGAGAGTGCTAAATATGAAGTAAGAAGCAAGTCCCCGTGGGAACAAGATGCCAATATTCAGAAACTAAAAAGGAAAATAACTGCCCCAAGTTTTGCCATTGGTTAAGACTGATATCTGCAATACTCACCCCAATACAATTCCTAGTTCTTTTACATGCACTCTGGTATGTCCTCGCAGATATTCTGAAAGCATTTTGCTTTTGAGATACATTTCTTGTAGTCTATCCTCAAGATGCATTATGCACTGTAAACACAGACCAAAAACCTCAGAATGGCTTTAGCAATCACATGCACATTTTACAGAAATGTAAGCATATCATTTTAGCTTCTATCTTAGCTAGAACATCTTTCAAACTACATCT
This sequence comes from Pelecanus crispus, assembly GCF_030463565.1. Taxonomy (NCBI): domain Eukaryota; kingdom Metazoa; phylum Chordata; class Aves; order Pelecaniformes; family Pelecanidae; genus Pelecanus; species Pelecanus crispus. The sequence goes on along the minus strand of NC_134646.1, from coordinate 40,197,064 downwards.
CCACTCCAAAATCCAGAAGAGGCAATTGGTTTTGTTACAGCTGTGCCAGCAACATGAAAAAGTTATACTACCCCCTCAAAGAATTGGGACATTCCAGCTTCCTTGGGCAGCAAGTTTGTTGCACAAACTGCACATCCATTTCCCACTCAAGTCAACCATAGTGTTTCTGCTGACTTAAATAGTTTTAACCAGATTCAAAGACACTCAAGACATCTTTCTAAGAATCAAACCAGAATACTCGGACAAAGTGTCTTTGTTATAAGTCAGCACTATTTTTTCTGAAAGACTCAGCCTAGACAACAGTTTCTAAAATTAGCACTCTTTAGCTTTAGGGATCTGTCATGCAAAAAACTAAGACTCAAGAAGTGGAAGACACAATTATCTTATCTTGTCATAAAATTATAGCTCTTTTGCTCACTGCTTTACTAGAGAAGGTAGGTTACAAATACTTTTTAGGCATTTGTTTTTATTAGTCCTAGGTACTTCTAGTTTAAAATTGCTTAAACATCTGATGCTGTTTCCCAAAAGGTAATAGTTCAACTTGAAATACCAATTTAATCACTCCCCTTTTCTTTCAGCAGCAGCATGATAGAAATGCACATTATTTTTAAATACAGTCATATGATGCGTGGTAATTTCTCATACACCAACTGCAGGAGAGCAGATGAACCTTAGCTTCAAAGAGGGAGAGGGGGTTTTTTTGGTAAGACAAGGTCAGTAGGTAGGATGTCTTCACAAGGTGAGTAGGTAGGATGTCTTATCAGGTATTTTGTTCTAGGACAAAAAGTACACTCAATTTGATATATCCCTTCTTTCCACAGGGATGACCACTTCAAAAAAATTTAATTAGTTCAGCTCTCCCAACTCCAGGAGATGAAAGCAGGAAGCGCATGCAGAACCTCACATTATCAAATGTAATAATCATCCAGCAGGTGTAGACAGCAATCAGAAACAGTAGCAGCAAATAGCTTCAGGCCATCATCCAATGTGCTTTTCAAGTTGAATGAAAACCATAAGTATTAGAAACGAGATCCTGTGAAACCAGTTTTGCTAATTAAAAAGTTATGAGAAAAAAAAGACTGATGCTTGTAGGTAGCCTACCATGTATTTTTCTGATGGTCTGGAGCAAGATTTTTAATGATTCTCTGAGCTTACATCAGATCTTAATCATGGAAGATAGAGGCATTTTAAAAAAACATGCTACATAGTAGTAGAATAAAATAACTGCCACCAGTGGAGGAAAGGCAAAAGCTTTTTGAGAGTAGTTTGATCTATTTGCTTCAAGCAAGTTTTCACTCAAGTCATTATAATCATAACACTTCTGATTCTAGCCAAAAGGGAAACATTCTTATCTTTTCCATTACAAGTAACTATGAGCACTTCATTGGTGCAGGGGAGCATGCAGCTGATTCACAAAGTAGCAGTTCAATTTCAATTCCAGTACTCGTACTAAAAGTTTATGGACCTTTTTTTAAGTTGTGAGGGAGCAAGTAAGGAAAATCCCACATTATGCTAGAAGAGAGATTCTTTACATGAGAGTATCTGCTCCTCCTGAATGCCAGCAAAGAATCAAAAGATTTTTCCTCATAAACTCAGTACATGAATCCATTTTGTTCAAAATGTCCACGTGAAGTGAGGTACAGAAGTTTGGGTTTTTTATGTTAGCTTCCTCTGTAGCTTTTGTCATTGACTAAATGAAAAAAAAATAAATGTCAAGTCACTTCTAAAATTAGAAAAGTAGCTTCAAATTAGTTTAAAGGTGCAGGTGAAACTTTTGACATATTGCTGACATGCAGCAGTTGCAATCATCACTTCCCTCTCACCCTGGCATACTGCAAAGCTCTCTGCAGTATGGTTACTAGTCTGAAGTGCCACAAGGATATCACCACTTGCCTTTCATCCAGTCTCAAGCTGGGTTTTGTTTTTTGTTGTACCACAAAAAACCAAAAAGCTTATCCATCTGAACAGTAACTGCATGTAAAAAAATGTACACTCATAAAGGAAACTTCAAACATAATGCATTATGGTCACCTCTTATCAATATCAGTACATATGTTTTTGTCAAAATTTAAATCAAAAGAATCACTATGATCGATATTAGTACATATGTTTTTGTCAAGATTTAAATCAATAGAATAGCTACAATAAAGTCACACTTCTCCCCCTAGAGTTTAGTGGAACACTTGACTTCCATGTACCCATGTTTCTGTTTTAGCAAAGAGCTGTAAAATCCACCAATAGGATCAAAGTCTCTCTAACATGGATTACAGAAAATTTACAAACTACTAGCACTGTCTCTTCACTGTTCCTTTTTGTAAGAAAAAGGAAAGAAAAAACCCCAAAAACCATTCCACCTCCAAACCCCCCACACCACACAAAACATCCAGAAATCGCATACACAAACCCCAAGGCAGTATTGGAAAGAACACTTCAGTTGCAGAATCAACTATTCAGTTTAGAAATGCCAGAATTTAAGGTGTTACTGTGCAGTGTTAGGATATAATTTTAACCAAAGTTGCGTATTTTTCAATGCCCAGAAGAATCCAGAGACAACATTGACAATGCACCCACATATTGTGCCTAGCACTTGACTTCAAGAACTTAGCATAATCAATACCACTAATTTTATCCAAAACAGTGCCAGCTAATACTATTTACAGCTGTTGGTGTTTAGCTCTATCTTCTTCTTTCATCTGCTAGCACAGTCATTACACAGGCTTCCTACAAAGCTTCTCAAGGCTATCTGCTGAAGGACAAATCAGTTTATTGAAAAAGGGGTGACTATTGAAGAAGATTCCCTCATCTTTCCTCATCTACAATCATGCAGTAAAAACTGTATTATAATTACCACCGTCAGACTTATAAGTAACTTTGTTGTAATCAGCAAAACCAGCATTACTGATTTGCTCTGACGAACTCCACTACTAATGAGGACAGGAAAGGATGCTGTGGGATAGGGAGTATGCAATATGGCCAAGTAACATCCTCTGCTGCAACCCACCCACCCCTAGGGGTTTTCAGGTTCCAGTCTCCTCCCAGCAATCCTATGCAGACATCATCAAGGCTATCTGAGACAGCACTTGCTGACAGGGCTGGCTGAAATATGCCTAAAACAGAAGGGTCAAGTAAACACACAGAGGCACAATTATTTAGGAAGGAGAGAGAAGAGGCATCCACTGTATGGGGTTGGATAGAAAGCCCAAGAATAGAAAGTTGTATGCCAGAAACATCCTTAGGTAGATAGAAGCTTCAACAACATAGAGAAGTGTGGAAGTTATACAAACAAAAAAAAAAAACCCCAAAAGCCAAATTTAAGAGCCCTAATCATAAACACGTAAGGACCATGCTAAAACTGCCTAAAACACTTCAGTTTTGGCATATGTATTTTGGATTAGTTAACTGTAATCTGACCTATTAGATGTAAATTACAGATAAAACAGTATCTGTTACTGGACTGTAGCATGCATTCTTTTAAATATGTTGTACCAACTCTGCATTATTTCAAGCATTAGTTCACTGGTTTAGCACCACAGTGTACAAAACTCTGCATTTGCTGTCTAAGCTAAGCAATTTTAATTAGCTTCAGTCTTCAGTAAAGAAATACTTACAAAGTCAGCTGGGACGTTGAGTTTGTAAAGCTGTAAAATAGACTGCAATAAACTGGATACTTGACTCGAAACCAAAACATCCTTGCCCAACTTCATATTGTCCATCACCTTTCTCTGGCTTGTAGCTACTTGTACGTTCCATTTATCTGTGTCTGCAATAATACAGACAGCTTCTGCTATGGGCTCATCTAGCACTGGATGCTGCAACAGATACAAAATACAAAGGTTATGTGACACTTTCATAGACATTTCCACAACTTAGCTTGAGGTTCTACTTTTATTCACACTGAGGCAGGGAATAAAAAAGTGATCCAATGAAATGTTTTTGTCCAATAGGAAACCAAATGCATCTCAAAAATGGCAAGGACAGAGTGACAGAGTTTACATTCAGCAACACTGGGTCAGTTAAGTCTTAGCGCCAATTTGATCAAGGCATTTAATTTTGTTTAATTAGTGCTTCAAAATCACTACCCAATATTGTTTTCTTTAAGTATTCCACCACCTTCCCCGAAAAGATAATTTTCTTCCAAAATAAAAAGAGTAATAATTATACTGATCCAGTGATGGCAAAAGTATATTTAATGTTTCAGAGATATGTGAGGGATTTCATTATGCACAATCAAGGCAGGGTATGTATGAAGAGAGAGTATCGTATTAGACCAATCTGGTGTTGTTTAAAATAGTTACATACACATGAATCACTGTTTCGGATAGTACATGAACTCATTCCAGCAGGATGATTCTTAATTGCTATAGAGAGAAGCTGTTGACAATTACTAGATAAACATTTAAAATTGCATACTAAGGTCACAAGTTACTTTAGTGAAAGGTTAGTTATAGAATTAATTCTATAATTTAGGAGTACCTGAAGTAGAGTAGGAACATGGCAAAGTTCTTACCTACAGACAAATACTTTCTGTAGTCAGTCATTTCTGCTACAATCCAGTATAATAGACCTCCACAAGACTTCACCTCCCTTGCAACCATGCCACTAAGTGGCAAAATAAGATATTTCAACTTGCATATCATTTTTATGAAAAATAGATAACTGTCTGCTATTGTGACTGAAGAGAAGCAGTTTGAGGTTTTTTTCCCTTGTTTGTAACTTGAAGTTGCAAACAATTTTCCTTGTGTTTATCTTTGAAGAGAAGACTTAGAGCATAAAGGAAAGCACACATGATTCTTGTGTAAACAGGCTTGGCACACAATTAATTAAGGGCTTACATCTTTCAAGACAGACATCTCAGGTATGGCTGTTAAGAACAGGGAAGTAGAAAGAAACAGGACCTATTCGAAGGACCTGCTTCTGTAGATCTCAGTAATATCGCAACTCCTACTATGACTCAGAACAGTACTTTAACTCACATGCATTGCATGAAGTAGGTCTGCTAGTAGACACTGCTTGAGTTTTTCATCATTATTTATTCCATGTAGCACTAGATCAGGTATATACGTATGACAGTAACCACCTAGAAGTGATCTTCCAAAATTTTTCACACATTGACTGCTGATTGTATTTGACCTGAAATACAGAAATACAAAGCAGGTAAGATTCTTGCTTGACAGACTGCATTCAGATTTTAAATGGATGCTATGTTTGGTTTATCACCCCTGCTTCTACTGCAAATATTAATCAACAATTGTACTCAAACTACAGTAAACCAGTTGCTGGTGCTCTTTGAAACAAGGATTTTATAACAATGTTTTGATCCCTTCAAATTTATGAAAAGGCAAATTTAAATGTATTAGAGCTTGTGGTATGTATGAGCTCCCTGTTCTGCAGCTAATAGGTTTGCTAAATTTTCATTTTCTCAAACTCAGCCCAAGCAGCAAACACCTTCTAGCTACCTACGTTACCTCAGCAAGCTCCATGTGCACCTGTAAAGCTAGAAAGTTTTCAAATAGGATGCCCTATTTATTTCAAATATGTCTTTGTCAAATATGTCAAATCTAAACAGTTATCAGTTTAAGCAAAGCTGACATTTTGCTTGTCCTCAGATGTTCTGTCTACATACATGTCTACATCAAATGTTTCAGGCAGTTTATATAAAAAAAGTTTGGTCACTTTTTATTAGACATTTGAAGACCACCTTTGTCAGAAAACTTCAACACCTAAATCTGCTCAGTCTTGGTTTTCTTTTTGCCAAGTCTGTTTACAAGAATCCTAACCACATCAACGGTGTCTGTTATGGATTTGTTTGCAAGGAACTTAGTCAAGATCTCAGAGGATTTCAGACTTGAAACCCTGAACATCTCTAAAATAGCAACAGCTTTTGACTCCATTTAGTTCTAAATTAATTTAAGCTTTTTTACCTTGGTAAAGGAAGTTCCACTTCTGCAAACTCTTCAGGTCTTTTGCTGACATTATCATGATGCACTTCATCAGGGATGCAACAATCACCTTCTTCATCACTGGCTCCGAGAGCACTGTCTGAACTCTCGTTCCTTGGAATGTCCCCTTCAACTCTGAAGGGGATTTTCCTTCCAGCATCCCCATAGGGGACATCTTTAGCACCTACTTTAGGGGAATCTTGTTTGACAGCAGAACTTAATTCTACACAGCCAGGGGAATAGTTCTCCAGATTGCCAGAGCATAAAGTTCTAGTTTCTTTCAAGCTTGGCAATTTTACAGTGTCTATGTTATCTGTGGGCAAAAATGGTTCACTAGATACTGTGTTCACTAAATTCATTTCAGTTCCTTTACTTTCCCTATGTTGGTTATTAAGTATACTCTCCTTCCCTTCATAAGGTGGGATTTGTGCATAACAAACATTATGTTTACTGAAGGGTATAAATGCAGCTTCACAGCTTTCTTTTTGATTCTGGGAAGCATCCACAGTCAGATTTGTGGAACTTGAGGCACAATGTGTCACCTCTAGATTTTTTCTGAATGCCTTCAGATTTTCTTCCATTTGACTTCTGTGAGTTTCTAAGTCTGACTCTGGTGACGCAGAACTTCCAATCTGAAAGGTCACTTTTTCTAAGTGTGAACTCCTGTGGCCAGACCTTTCAGGACAAGGTAAGGCAGATGACCTACTAGACAATTGCTTTTCCACTTTTCTTTCATTCTGGTTCTTGTTCTTCTTTATATCCATTAAATCCTCCAATTTAGATGGCTCTTCAAAGTGGTAGGATACAATTCCCATATCAGTGACGGTTCTTTTCCTACCATCAGCTGCTCCTTTAGGGAAACTGCTAGTTAGAGAGTCAACAGATGCTTCAGAGTTCTGACTGGCCTTTCCTATTGCTTCTCTCTTTTCCTTTGAAGAGGCTGGGACAGCATGAGTGGTTTCTGGGTCGTGTACCCACTCTGCAATACTATTGTTCTTACTTCCATCATTCTTTGGAGGTAGGATGGGAGGCACAAGAGCAGGTTCATTTTTAACAGTGACAATCACATAATCAGACTCCTCTACCTCTCCCTTTTCTAGTGCAGTTGTGATCTTGCTTCCATTTAGCACTTGCTCGCCTTCCCCAGCCTTCTCACTCCATGTCATCTGATTTTCCTGCAGCTCAGAGCACCGAATGAAGTAAGTTAGAACATAGAGCAAGCGCTGCACCAGCTCCTTGCGTTTTCCAACAATAACAGTTCGAGTCAATCTAACTGGAGAGCCTATGGCACCATACAGATCACCTATACAGGAAAACAAAAATTTCACATGCTTACCTTTTGTTGTAATATAAGCTATACCATTTAAATTCAACACATTTTGAAACATTTGAAGCATTTACTACAGACACAAATCAGACAACTAATTTCTTTCACGGGAAGTTCATAAGAGTTTAAAACAAAGGATAACAAAAGAAGTTCCCTAGCACTTCTTATATCTGGCTTGTGTCCAGAAGAGTTTTGGTATTTTTGTAAAGGATTAACCACTATTACTCAGTTTCTTTCTGTTCAAAACCACTTAGGTTTTTATTTACATGATGCTTACAAGATATTATCACTTGGAAACTGACACAACAGCAAGTGAAGGGGAATATAGATCCAGCTAAACTCTGAAGCTACCTATACTATTTTCTACTTTCCTACTCATTTTCTTTCACAAAGTTATTCTGTTTTATTGCAGTCACTTTTTCTGTTCAACACAGGAATTTTCATACAGATAAAATCTAAATTATATTTTTCAGGACTAAGATATCAAAAAAGCAAAAAAGGATTCAATATTAGTGCAGTAAATAAAAAAAAAGAGGCATGTAACTACTTTATCGGGCAAGGCACATGCACTTCTATGTACTTGGAGTCAACCTCACTAACATGAGCATTTGTCTTTGGCAGGGAGTGGCAGAGAACTAGAAAATATATTCCCTACTTAAAATACAGCTGTAATATGAAGGGTAGGTACTACAACGTAATCCAAGTCCCCCCCAAGAACTGCTTATTTGCTAGCTTACTTATCCTGAAGAACTGCTTTTTTTTAACAGAACTAAGGTCATACATATCCTACTTTCAACATTTGTTTGGAAAAGTGGTAACTATCTTCCAGCTGCCTATAATCCTCTATCAGCTGCAGGGTTTCTGCTCCAAAGTTCTGGGAGAAGTAAACACAGATAGCCAATAAGGGAACATTCACATGCTCTATCAGGCAAAGATGGGCTAACTCAAGAAATGTCTATTACCAGGTTGAGTTAACCCAGTTGTCTTCACTTGACACCCATTACAGAACACCCACTAAATTGTCTTTGCCTAACCAAACTGTGGCTGATATCACCAGCAGATGGGACACAATCACCAAAAGCTCAATTTTCTTTAGCCACCATAAGTGTTCACCTTGAAAGCAGGCTTCTCTGGCTTGAGGCTTTATCAGCTACCTGTTAATCTACCAGATTGTTTCAGGTGCTAAGTCCTTGCTCAGGGCTGCTCAAATGTTCTGGACTGAATTTGCCACCAGGATTTTGTACTAGACCTCAAGAAGCAACACTAAATGAAAGTTATAATCAGAGTTTCAGGAAGTTTTTTACCAAGGGCAAGAGGACCTCTAGCCTCAACAGGAGGGGACTAAAACAGCACAAAAACCCCCAAACAACCCCAAAACCAAACACATTTATGCCCAGCCTCCTCTTTGCCATACAGAACATGAAAGAAATAAGGCTCCTGACTCCGTCCTGCAAAACAAGGGTCAATGAGACAGTAATTCCACTGCTCTCACTCACAGTCTCCCCTGTCAGAATCACAGAATGCTTTGGGTTGGAAGGGACCTTTAGAGGTCATCTAGCCCAACCCCCCTGCAGTGAGCAGGGACAGCTTTAACTGGATCAGGTTGCTCAGAGCCCCAGCCAACCTGACCTTGAATGTTTCTAGGGATGGGGCCTCCACTACCTCTCTGGGCAACCCATTCAAGATCTGTTAAGATCTGCCATTTCCCATGATGCTAGCAATGCACTGGAGAGGCTGCTGCATGGTGGCACCAGTGTGCTGTCTTCCCCCACTTAAGAACACCCTTGCAACTAGCCCCATAGCCTAACATGCCAACAAACTCATTCCTCAGTAATGGAAAGTGGGCTTCAGACTACTCAGCTGAAATTAACCTCAATGCCTGGTGGGCCACAAGGACTAGCAATTTGGAAAGGAAATGGGAAGATACCTCTTTACTTTCAAGTTGAGCACAGTTACTATGGAAATCAGGTTCAGGCTTCATGTTCATTTGCACAATTGACTTTTATATAAAACCATTACTAATAAGACAGTACAAAACCTCAAAATTGTGGTCTTCAAAACATACTAATGCCTGCTGTTAAGACTGTTAGATTGAAGATGATGTTTAAAAGACAGTCTTATGTCTTCCTGACAGTGGTACTTACAGTTGTATCAGTGTGTAACTGTAACGGATACATAATATGTAATGAAAACATAGGTCTGAAGGTGGAAAGACAGGTATGTCAAAATCCTTTCCTTAATAAAAAGTCACTTCCATTTTAAAGCACTAAGTCTATGAGTTTTTAATCCATCATTTCCCCCCCTTCTAAAGAAAGAGACCACCAGAGGGCAACATCTTACTTTCATTATCAGTTACTGCAACCATCTGATAGTGGCTTTTAGACTTTATAATAAATGAAACAAAACCAGAAAGCATTTTGAGTTCAGGAACTGAGAACTTGGCTAGGCCAACGCTGGTAGCAACATACAGCCTGGGAAGGCAAGAAGAGAAACAGATTCTTGACTAGTCACCAGTGCTGGCTCCTGGGAGTGACCACAAGAGCTACTGCCGATCTTACGCCTCCAGTCCAGCTGGTTTTTTTATAACCCCAGGCCTGGCTCCATCCTCAACACCCTGAGCAAGCTTCTATTTTCCCCTCCAAGTCTAATCCATTAGTCCCCTGCATAACATTTTACAGACATCCTAAAACAGGAAACACTTCTACTACAACTACATGACCAAGGTAGCAATTCTTAAGTTTCATGAAGATTGCAGAGAGTAACAAATGTAACTGAAGCAATTAGAAAGAAACACAGACAGTAGCACAGTATAAAACTCACATTATTGCTTTAGTGTGCATGTGTGTTACTTTATATGGCAATATAGTATATCAGTTAAAGTTAAGGCTGATCTGATGTCAGACTCACAGTTGCTGCCAAGAAGAGTAGGAATTTTCAAAGAGCAGCATTATTCTCTCAGCGCTCACTCACCTACTCATTTGGCAACAGTTATTTAATCACCTATATCAAGATAACTTATAAGTTATGAAATATTTGTCAGAGACCAGCCTGAGGAGCTGGGCATAGAAAGAAAATCTTGGCCCAAGCCCACTCACGTAACTGTGAATGAATGGAGGTACTGCCAGTTGCCAGACTTCTACTCTGTTGTCTTGGTGTCCATCCTAGCTCTGTGAGAAAGAGATAAAAGGAGGTAGCCAAGGCAGTTTCAACTAAAAAGGGCCTCCAAGGCCCAGAGAACTCCCCTCAATCCAGTCTGTTCCCTCTTGTTCTTCCCAAACTGCTCAGATCATTCACAGCACTTGCACCATCTTAATACTTCTATACCAAGTTACTTAACTAGGCAGTGTAACAGAGGATGACAACAAGGCACCAAGGAAAAAAGCAGAGCACTCAGGCTATGCAAACAGGCCTCCAAATGCTCTGGTTAACCAGGCGCAAGACATCTGTTGGTAGCTCTGCCCAGCTTACAGCAAGGCAAGTCAGCAAACATCATCTGGATAACAAGTAGCTCTTAGATAAGGAGAGTGGATCCAGGAAGGTCCTAGTTATAGAGAAGTTTGAAGTTTTCCATTTCCTACTGACCAAGCTGTGCCCAGAGAGGATTATACGGATGGGATTTTGCCAGCATGTTCACAGACTGTGATGTACGCTTCTCAGAGAAGGCCTTTATGGGAGGATGGTCAACCGGCATTACTGTTGGGACCCAAGCCAGATGATATGTCAGCACCGCGGTTAACAAAGCAGCAAAGAACCTAGGAAAAAGAATATGACCAAAGTAACACCAGCAGAAGAATATCCCATTAAGTGCTTTAACATATCCACACGCACTGTGAAGCACACAAGTTTTTTTTAAGAAAAAGGGGATGGGGGGTGCTTACTGATTTTTGTTGATCTGTTCTATCAGAAATGTAAATTCTTTAAGAAAACGCTGGCATAGCTGATTCTTTTCCAGGGTGCTGGACATCATATTAAGCCACACAGGTTCTGCAATCCTTGGAACAGAATATAGGTTCCAGATGGTAACTCTGCTCAAACAAAATTCCCAAAAAGTAAGCGTCAACATGCACATTTCAATCTTGCAAATACAAGATTTCCTCTTCTATTGTCCCTTAATTTTTTTTTTTTTTGTAAGATCTAGGACACTAAACAAACTGGAAGAGTTTTCCAGACACACTATTTACTAGTGTCCCAGAACACTAGTCTGTTTAACTCAGTGTATCAGTAACTTAGTGTCTTCATACGAATTAACATATTTGTCTTCCCTTTCTTGCATTCCCCTGTGTATTTGTATTCAGAGAAACAATTCAGAAACAATTTTGAGGGGGGACAGAACCCATTCTATTCATTGCAGTGATTCAATTCCACATTCCAGACATCACAGAAACTCCATCCCACCAAAGTCTTGTCACTCTCTCCTGGGCTGCCTTTCTTGGCGTCTGGCCATTCCTTCCTCTCCTAGCTACCAAAAAGAGAGCCTGTGACAGCAACTTTCTTGTCAGTTAACACTGTTCAGCATCTATGGCTAGGAGTAGACAACTTATCTACCTGAATACAACAATCCACGTGTCTGCGCAGGCATCAGCAGAAGCCAACTCTTGATGAGATATTAAAGATTTTAACTGACAGTCCCAGGTACAGGTGAGTGCAACAGAACTACTTTTTCTCTCATTCTGAAAATGGCTGAGCTGGTTTTGCTAAAGTTTTCTAAAAACATTTACCCACAGAAAATTCATTCACACTAACACTAAAGACTGGCTAAATTCCAAGACCCAGCATCCAGCTGCTTATAACTAGAAGTAACAAATATATTTAGAGGGGCATGAGAAGCGCTCTCCTTGTAATTCAGAATCCCACTAACTCACCTGAATTCTTCCAGGGCATCCATGACACGGCTGATATAAACCTGCACTCTTTGGCTGGATTCTGCTATTTTTCTACAGGAGATCATGGCCTTGATTAAGAGTTAGAGACACAAAACAGCTTCTTAAAGGATTTGCATTCTCCATCTTTTAAACTTCATTAACACGTCAATATAATTAAGATCTAGCCCCAGTGCTACACAGCCACTCAGGACAGCAATAGCTGCCAACCTCCCTCTACCTCATGAGAGGCCAATCCCTAAGATTAGACATAGGGTAAGAAAAGAACATTTGAGAGAGTAAGGGGAAGACAGCAACAAATATTTTGTGTGTCTCTTTTTAGTGACTGCATGAAAGGATAGAACACCATCATTTCCACAATCACCAGGGAGTCAAGAAAACCTCATAGTGAAATATGGTGAGAAGGAAAGAAAAAGAAAAGCCACCCATAGCATAAAGCTCTCCATTCTCATTCTGACTAGAAAAGAAACTGCACCCCTTTTTCAGCAAATGCTGAATTCCTACATTGGGCTCAGGCTCAAGACTACATGTGTAAGGAGGGAGGGAAGCTTGAAACCACGCACCTTCTCCCACTCTTCATCTATCAGATTCTAGAATACTTCATTCTGCTTGACACTTATTTTTCCACATTAAGCCAAACTAGTATTCTGTACCTTTTCTATTGCATATTTCAGCTTGTTCATGTGAGATTCAAAAAGAGGAAAGTGAGAGAAAAAGAAATCCTGGAAGTTTCTCTGTGCTTCTTCTTTTTCAGGCAGAGAAAAGATTATGCTGATTGCAATTTTTTTCCTCCGAACCATTGCAGGATTGGAGCTGCAGCTTTCATCAGCCATACTAAACATTTCTTCAGTGGACCTGTAAGACAGATTTGTTAGGACAGTTATCTATGTACTGAGAGGTAATTTGTCTTCTATCCATATCTCTCTATACAGAGAAGGTTATTCATTCTTAGGTGTCCTTTGACTGACTACGTAAGACTTTGCTGTCACCTGTCTCTGAACAAAGAATACCCAACGTTTTGATGGATAAGACCTATCTTTGCTCAGATAGGAGAAAGGCAACCCACAAGAGGCCAGCTCCTAAAGTAATGTGAACACTTTCCTCTGAAACAGAGCTACTACAGAATACCTCCTTCTGGATTTCTTTAAGGGAGATTAAGAAAAGGGAATGGAGACATAACACACAAAATCATTAGCAAAAAAGGTTAAAGGTCATTTCAGAGCTCTGAACTGCATCCAGCACTCAAGCTCCTACCTAGGTGCTCAGCAGGATGTCCATGATGCTCTTGAATCTGTACTGCTGCTCACAAGGGAAGTTTGGAAACGTGCTACCTATACTGTTCCAGCATCTTAGGATGGGCATTTTAAGGCACTAAACCATGCACAATAAAACTTTCTATTTTAACTGAAGACAAAATGTCACCACTTAAGTTTGTGTTTTCACAGTAATTACTAACGCCTACATGTGTGCCTAGCTCAAAGTTGGATATACTTCAGTTTAAAATGCTTTGTTTTCTGCTAAAAAAAAATACACAGTGGCTATTTTACAACCATTATTATTCCCCCAAGTTCTGTTGATTCACTTGATAATTCTGCCACATTTCTTTCAACAGTTATGCCACTTTTCAATATTACACATGGGTTGATACTGTGATCAATACTGCTCAATATCTTTATTATAAGCCTTGCTTGTGGATCAAAACACACCTTCACTGAGTTTGCAGAGGATGCCAAATGGGGGGAAATGCTCAATACACTGGAGGGCACTGTCCAGAGAGGCTGTGGAATCCCCATCCTTGGAGATTTTCAAGACTCAGACAAGTTCCACAGCAACCTGATCTAAATTCCAAGCTAGTCCTTTGCACAGGCAACTGATTTGGATGATATCCACAAGTCCCAGCCCAACATAAGTTTTTCTGTCATTATACAAAAGGGCGGCAATCCCCTCACCCTGTTTCTCCACAAATACTTGCATTGCAGTGCTAGATATTGATGTTGCTGGATTTACAGAACTATTATTTTTTCTTGCTTAAAGTTTCTTGATCAATTTCACTGAAAAAACATCTTTAAAAAGTATATACATCAATAAGTAAAATAGTATGGTCAAAATGTCTTTTGGAAGGAACTTTAATTAAATAATGGCTTTTAATCCACTGAAAAATTGTAAGGGGAGAAGGATAAGAACAGACAAGAAAGCCATTAGAATACAAATGGAGACATTCAGAGCAGCAGCTCATATGGAAATAGCTCGGTTTTGGAGTTTCTTTGTGAGTTAAGACTGCAATATCAGTGAGTAGTAATTAAAAGCTTGAAGGCTTTTCATATCAGAATTATCTTGAAATGGAGCCTATGACATTTATAGACCACTATGAAGCAATTAACAAGAGGAAAGCCTGAATGCTAAGCATTCATTCTAAGTTCATTCTAAAAATAAGTGGTTTACAGTTTAACTGGTTTGAAAACGTTAAATATACAAAAGTTTATCATCATAGAGGTATGAGTCCAGGAATACAGGAAAACACACACACCATAAAACCCTAGCAAAAAAAAAAAAAACCCAAAACAAAAAACACCCAAAAAAACAGCTTGTGGGAAACCAGAGTTCAAGACAAATAACATAACCTCATTTGAACTTCAGGAACTTGCATGCAGAGACAGAAATTCCCAAGGAAGTTGGGAAAGGACGGTCAGTCAGCATCTAAAAAACATCACAAGCTTTTGTACTGCTTCCCAGGAACAGAAACTGAAGAATTTAGGTCTGTGAGAGAACCCTTTTCAACAAAGCTGCTAATCTGGCTTGCCTGCCAATTGACTACATGGAGTTCCAGCTAGACATCTCATTTTCTTTGAGCTATTGGCCTCAAACACCAGTCACAGAGACTGTAGAATCTTGGCTGCACAAACTGAAGTGCAAACTCTGCTGTCACTGAAGCATCCAACCAGAATTCTACTGTTTCTCTAGCGAGTAATCAGAAAACAAGTATCTGAAGAGGCTTTTTGGCTTAGAAAGAATCTCATTTCAAGAGTAGTTCTAGATAGTGGAAATAACAATGTCCTGCTTCCAATATCTTTCCCCAGCATAGATTCTCCAATGTGGAAGAAACACAACCTACTCCCTACAGTGAACAAGCAGCCCAAAAAGGCTACTTTCCTCTAAACAATTTGTTACTTTCATAACACTTTGAGGAAATTTCTATTTGTGAAACTTTGGCTACTTCTTAAGCTGGGCTGAAATTATCTTATTTACCCTAAATGTTTTAATTTTTTGCATGCATTGCTCTCAGCCTTATTTCTTTAGGAAACTAGACTAAGAAGTACTTCGATTTACAGAAAGCAAAATGCTTACTACCTTATTCTAAACTGCAAGCATGATGCAGAAAGCATGACTGCTACATTAGCATCACTGCATGATTCTTCATGTTAAAAATGATTCAGTAAGACTATCTAGGAAAAAGGTGCAAGTGTTGACACAAGGAAAAGAAGTTTCTTCAAAAAGGTTTTGTTTTTGTTTATTACTGACGACATATTTTAACTGGCAGCTTTTAAGCTTCTCTTAACTGAAAGAGTGAAGAGGGAGAGAGGCCAAACAATAGGAATTTCTTGTGGCTCTCTACTAGTTCCATGCTGTCTCTGGGTGCAGGTGGATGAGTACTTATGAGCAGATAATGAAGAATCATTTGCTATTTTGCAACTGACAAGGGAAGAATTTGCTTATTAGCTATGAAAGGTCTGCCGCATTCCATGCTTTGTTATGCCGCTAAGCTACAAAAGCTAATAAAATTCCAAACCAGAAGCCAAGCTTTTTGATCATAGCTTTCTTTTTTTTTCTTCCTGTTTTGGCAGAAGTCACATCTAGAACATCCTATACCAGCCAAGAGAGTCATCATAGACTATTACTCCAAAATTTCAGTAACTGCTCACTAGTCAGACTTCATCACAGTATAATGTAATTATGGCAGCAGTGCTATTACAGTCCAGTCCATTTCATTTCAACAGGATGCTCTGCTCCTTCAGAAACACTTTAATTTGCTTTTCAGAATGTGGCTTCAGACACAGCCTATACGTTCAATAAAAATAAGTATATTTCAAATCAGGCCTTGCAGTTCATAGTCAGTGAAAAATTGATCTTTCTTCATATTGGCAGTCTTATATAACATACACAGAAGTCAGACTGAATTGAGAGCATTCAATAACAGGATTTGTCCTTTTAAAGAAAAGAGGCTTAGGGTCTATTTAGCTTAAATTACTGCCAAACAGCTGTTGTAAGAAGAAAGGTGTTGCACTCACCACCTTGGAATAATTCCATTCTCTAAACTGGTTGTCTGACTTCGGAGCCAGCGACGTTGGTAGCTGCTAGAAGATGATGATGAAGAGCTTGGAGATGGAAAAGGAGTCACCAGAAGACTGCTCAGAGATGCTATCAAGAAAGCAAGAAACCCCACATATACTGAATTACAAGGAGCACTGGTTAAATATTTTTCTTCATACTCTAACTGGGAACAAATTCCCACACATATTGCTCTTGCTTACTAATCTTTTTCACAAAACTCACTTGCAACAGGAGACACAATTATTTTAAGTAAATCATGCTGCCTGAGGACTTTCTTATAAAGTCAGAGATCTTCCCTGCTAGAACATACTAAAAGTCATCTTACTCTCATTAAAAGCATTCTGTCCTAAGAGGTACTGCCCTCCCATTACAACAGACAGGTCTCCTGGCCTCCTTTTCCTATTCAATGCAAAAACATCTTCTCTTCCCTTGCTTTAGTAAAGGCTCCAGCCAGTTCTTTCTCCAAATTATAAACTGGTTAAGAAACCAGAAAATAATGGCTGTAAACAAAGAATATCATTACAAATATTCTTGCATTGAGGCTTGGGGCAAAAGCAGATGGAAAACCACTTAGCAGATCCAAAAAAATTTGGATTTATGGGTCATAAGGTGCTTATATTTCAGGTGAATAACTGCACCAAAGAATTGTAACATAATTACAAAAGCAGGCAAACAAGACAGACAGCAGATACCTGACCGAGCAATGCCACTGTCTCTGTCCTCATTTTGTCCTCTGCTAGGCATATCAACAGGCGTGCTGTGTGCTAAAACAAACAGATTAGATCAATAGTATAATGAGTTATGTAATATTTTCTATTTGTCAGCATTTAAAAAAAAGTTAAAGTTTAAAGGTCATAAAACAGCAAAGTTACGTCCTGTACTGTTACTCCAAATAAGCAGTATGGTGTGAGCAAAGGTGGCAGCAAACAGTATTCCATGCTAAGTATCCTGTTACTAGAGGAAGTTGGTTATTTGCCCCAATCTAAAAACATCTCTAAGAAGCTTAAGAATGTGAATACAGTCTACATTATCAGAAATCAGATATGCTTTGAAAATGAGAGCTGGTGGTACCCCCATCTGTCACACTTGACACTTTTTTTGTATGTGCAAGATTGTCATTTTACATAGGTCAACATCATAATGAAATGGTCAAATAGGTCCATTAAGCTTCTGATTCACTCCCCAAGCAGAAATTTACTATCCACAAAGCATCACAGTAAGAAATAGTCAACCTATGTTGTATTACATTAAAGTGTTAGTAGTGCAGAGTCACTCAAATTGTAGAGCATGCAAGATTTGCAAAGGCTGTGAAGAAAATGCATTGGTATTCCAGTTCACATTTTTGCAATTAACAGAACTAATTTGGCCTAAGATCTACCCACCTGCATGGGTCATCAGTATGCCTGTAAAAAGAGACTTTGTGTAGTTTAAAGTTTTGAAAATTAAAGTTGATACTGTTAAAGAAAAAACCTTAAAGCCTCCCAGACTTAGCTCAAGAATTAATTCTGCATGTCTGCCATCAAATTATAAAAAAAAAAGTAGCAAGAGGTAAGAGAAGAAAAAGCTGTACACCAGCAAGACACCTGCACACTAGCAAGAAATCAGCTATAAGCCAGGAAACATAAGTTCTCTAAGAAACATAAGGGCTCGTTTATTATTAAAAACACTGCATAAAAATACCTTTAAAATTAAACGCAGGAACTGGAAAAGAAATATGAACAAAAAGCAATTAATTTAGCTATTTTTTTGGAAGAAAGATTTTTAAGTATAAGCCAGATACATCTGTTGTCACCATTTTAGCCCTTTCTGTTTCTAGAGAGTAGTTATGTATGTCCTGCAAGGATTCAGAAGGAGCTGGATTTGTGTGTGCATACAGATGGGTCACACTGTGGTTGGCATTCCACACAAACCTGCAAAGAAAGAAGCACTGCGGATGAGCCGGAGGCGACCTCCTTCAGACACACCCTGCAGCAGTTTGCTGCTACACAGCTGTAACACACCTACGAAACAAAAGCAATGTAGAGAAAATGCAATGCAAAAAGTAAAAAAGAAAAAAAAAAAGAAGGTGATACACAGGAAAAAACCACCAAACTGAACAAACAGATGGCCTCATGTTGTCACAAAGACACAGAACCTGGAAATATTTACCTAAGTTACTTCCACTGCGACAGGTTCCCAAACCATTCGGATTCGAGCTCAACTTTCCCAAGCTAGGATCTTGGTTGATGTATTCAAAGCTATCTTGTAAGCTAAAAAGGGGGAAAAAGCCAGTGTTCCTTAAGAATGTGATCAATAGGTATTAACATTAGTTGAGAATTAGGCTCGTTTTATGGAAAAGAGAAGGCTGAAGATTAACTTTACAGTCAAACTCAAGGACCAGTAGGTTTTCTGCAACTGTAAGGAAATAGGCATTTATTTTCTATATAGGCTCCCTCTTTGAATTATTGTAAGTTTCTGTACGTCACATTTGGGATTCAGTTTATTCACATTTGCCCATTTTCGGGACAAGGAAAAAGGGAACAGATGAGAAACAGTATACCTTCTGTCATTGTTGAAGGAAACAGAAGTGGGGTACAGGGACACAAAGCCTTCTCATCATATACCCCTTCTTCACCCTTCTGGCAACAGGAAGATATAGAGGCTTTGATTATCCAAAGCACCTAACCTCTGAAGTTTATTGCATGCCCCGGACAAATTAAGAAGCAGAAACTCAGAGATTTTATTTTTTTTAAACTTGGGTGACCTGGCTGGGATCTATCAAGAGAATCCTTCGCCACAGCCACCACTTCTGATTTTCTCCTAGACTTTTCCACTTTGGCTAAGTCAAATTTACAAGCAGTGACAGAAGGACTACAAAAGGAGAAAGAAGGAAAGACAACTGCATTGGATGGGGAAGAAAAAAAAAAAAGAAGAAAATCAAAATAATGTTCTTACTTATTGTTGCTTCCACTGAAGCTTCCTACCCTGGCTGAGAAGACTTTACTTATCATCAGCTGTGGGGGAGAGCTGAAAGGATAAACAGTCATTTCAGTGAGTCATCAATTCCAAATGCCTGACAAGAGAGTGCATCACAGAAAAGGACACTCACCGTATATAGTGAATTTTCAAGGTGGAGCCTTTGTAACTCATTGCCACTGAGCCAAACATCATTTCTCCCAACATGTTGACATCAGAGGCTGGTCTGGTGTACTACACAGACAAGACGGGAAGAGCAAAGTCAGTAATAACTTGGCATACTATTTCAATTTTATATAGTGCCATAGTACTACATTTTGAATGGAGAATACAAGTAAGTTCTGCTTGTCCATGCAGACTAAGATCCTGTGTGTTTCTAACACACTGAATGCAATTACAAGCAAGTACAGCTGGAAGACATACTCTGTTCTGCTCATTAGATGGACATTGTTACCCTTGTTCCCGGGGGACCTCCAAAGGCAAGAAAGAAGAAAAGACCTACTGCATTTGCAAAGAAATAGCTGTGTCCAGCAACATTGCCATATAACAGTGTTTGATGAGATCTGTAGGTGTTCACAGGACTTAGTCTAATGCTTGGGGATCCATACCACAAAACCTGTCTTCCTTATTCAGATGAGTAAATTCTCCTTCCCTGCCCTTATCGAAAGCTTCTCAGAAACACTTTTGACTGGAAAATACTTTGTGAAGACTCTGTTTCTAAGTATAACGAGACCAATTTCTTATTTTGTTTCAAAGGCTGATCATCAATAGCAAATATGGAGAGAAGTTTGTCAATTTTGAAGGAAATCACTTTACCTTCGAAGTTAAGCATCATTTTTTAATACCTTAACCTATACATGCTTCAAATTAAATTTTTCTAGATGAAATGTTTATGCTTTTACTGAGAAACAGCCAGAGTACCTAAAAAAATAGTTCTTTTAAAAATTTCATGTTATAGTAAGAGAGACTAAAGGGATTCTTAATATACCATGTTCAACAGCTTCTTCAGAACTGACCTGAAGCATAGGTAGACATCTTTCAAACCAAGAACAGAGAACAGCATAGTGCTTTTTATGGCCTTCACAAATAATAATGCTATTAAATATTTTTGGTAACTCTTTCAAAGACAAGACCAAGACAGACCAAAAGCTTAAGACGTACCCACATTTTCTTACTCTACAAGACTTTAAAGATAGGGTAGATATCTCAAGGTTCAGATTAACTTGTAATATACTGGAAGTATAACTAGTCTTTCAATGCATATAAGTTAAGGCTTTTATATACAAACTTCTTCAGTAAAATGGATAAATACAAGCAAGAAAAGTAACGAACATTACCTGATACTTTGGTATCTGTTCTTTGATATTTTGCATACAGCTTATTGAGGGACTATGGGAAGAAATATTGTTGTTCCCATTGCTTGCTTGGCAGTTCTTGGCAGAAGTTTTTACAGAAGCATCCTCTGCCATTTTCTGTGTCAAAACAGAGCAATATGATGAAAACAACTAAAGCAAACATAAGACCTCCCATCTGTAAACATATCACAGCAAGATTTTTCTTAAACTACAGGTAATCAACAGAAATAAAAGATACTGTTATTTGGTTCAAAAAATGAGTTTAAGATTTTTTAAAAAGGCCAGCATCAGAGAAAGTGCAGAATTACTCTCACATTTATCTTGTGAGACAAGTTTTCATAGTATTGCACATAGTCAGAGTAATTAGTCAAAAGTTCCACTGGAAGATCATCCCCAATTGTCATGAATCGCTCTGTGCAACATTTGCCAAACTTGACATAAACAAAATCTCAGCTTATGGGTTGCTTATAAACCAATTTCTGTAATCATTTGCACAATTAATCACTCAAATTGCATATAAAACTTTTGCTCCCCAACTGATTAACAGATTTCTTAAACAGAACAGCCAGCGAAACCAAGAGTTGAATAATTCATCATTTGGTAGAACTACCAGGTTATAAAAATCTATTTGTTAAACTTGTAAAGGAGTTGTGTAAAAAAAGGCAAGCAAATAAATGTTTAAATCCAGATGACTGTTTAATTCAAAGTTTACTCCCAAGTCACTATATTTTAACATCTTAGATCTGATCAGAAAGGTGTAAAGGAAGTCTTGGAAAGATACTGATGTACATTAATGCTATTCATACATGCTTCAAAAGACAAGCTGCATTTAATTAACTGGGATTTGCTTAATACAATTTTCTTGACTTGGTTTCTTTAATGGCTGCTTCCCCCCCCCCCCCCCCCCCCCCCCCCCCCAAGTTGAATGTCCATTAGATGTCAGTTAAAAGGTTGACATTATTTCAAACACACTTCTCACATGCATTTGAAATGATTTGTATGAAGGGAGCAAAAGTGTAACCTTGCAACAATGAAAACCACTTAGAAAGTCTTAAAAGCTTATCTCGCACTCTTTTTATATGTTTAATAAATTCAAAATCCCTTAATGAACATATATTTAATGTGTATTAATGTAAACATTCATTCATTTGGTGCACATTGGAATGAAGTGTATTTTTATAAGTCTCATTTTGTACCAGCATGGTTTACCTCATTGAGAACGTGCATTGGCAGAGATCAACCAATTTATTTTAAAATGCCAACAAGGTACATGTAGATAGTTTACAGAAAAAACAAGCAAGTAGGCAAAAAGAAACAGTAATAACCTAGATGCTAGTAAAAAGCAGCCATAGCCAAATTTACATCACATATTTTGGGTTCAGCAAGACAAGAAAAGAACAGTAACAGGAAATTAAATTGAAATAAAAGTAGAATATTCCACAAGACTGATTTTTAAGATGAACACTTCTAATA
This sequence comes from Pelecanus crispus, assembly GCF_030463565.1. NCBI lineage: Eukaryota > Metazoa > Chordata > Aves > Pelecaniformes > Pelecanidae > Pelecanus > Pelecanus crispus. The sequence goes on along the minus strand of NC_134646.1, from coordinate 40,174,806 downwards.
CTACAGTGCAGTAACTGTAGCAAGTTTTAGAATACTCAAGTCATGATGACATATGATGAAATGGGCAAAAGGAAAGATGCAGAAGAAAAAGAAGAGCAAGCCAACAAAAGTGGTGTAGATGATCTGTCATTTTTTTTAAAAGTTGAGTTTAAACTACAGTGATAGTAGAGCTCCTTTACTGATTTAAAAATAAGCCTACTAGCATGTTAAAAAAAGTAAAATCCTGGACTTCTATATTTTACCCTATATTTGCACTCCTTTTGTGCAGTTTTTCCTGGCATAGTATTTATGTGCCATTGCTTATCTAATCCCAATGTGACTGTCATTAAGGGTTTAGAAATGCACCAGTGTCAGTAGTCACATGTTTAATGAGCTATTGACAAAAAGTGCCTAATAAAAGTGGTCTGATATATGCCATCTGCAGAAAGAATTGGAGATTAGATGAAGAACACTGAAAAGAAATGCAGTATATTAAACAAACATATGGTGAAATGGAATACAGACCTGCTAGTTCTCCCAAGTAACTTTACTGCATACTTTAAAGACCATGTGAATAAGCTTTACTCTATTTCAGGAAAATGGATAAATGCACAGTATACACACACACACACTTTCTTGACTTCAGTTTAAACAGGACTGAGCCTGAGAGTAATTTTGCTTTAACTTTAAATAAATCAAGTTTTAGGCTCACTGTTTGATAACATACCAAACAAAAACCCAAACATTCAAGATCACTTATTATCTATGCGTTTGCACACCATTCAAAGTGCTTTGGCTATTTTAAAAGGGTACCTAGATTAGTGTCTGGCTAGAAAACAGATTATAGCCTGTACCATGTGTTATGAGGGAGGTTATAATCTGTTTTATGTCAGTGTTGCACAGAGTTTCCAATAGGACATTTTGTAGTTAACTTCTAAAGTATTCAAGCAAGTGGAGTAATTTGAGCATTTAAATGAAGCCAGAAATGTATTTCTTCTTCACATGCTGTGTGTTTTAAGCCAACTTTAAGATACAAAGTAACAATTTGGGGGTGAGGGCGGGGTGGGGGGTGGGAGCAAGATTAACAGACCAGTCTGACCCATTTACCCTCTTAAGTAGATGCTCATCAGTCTTACTGATTTGGCACAATGGCACACATACTTGCAGTGTGACTGAAATATAGATTGCTGGTTTTTAAGCATCATTGTAAATAATTTCTACAAGTCACAACTATTCGTATATAGCTAGTGATTCTACAACAAGCCATGCTAGTCCAACAGGCTGAAGCTGCTGGTTGTAACAAAGGCTTCAAAACAAACAAAACATTGAAATAATTCAATGTAGAAGAGAAACACAGAGCTAGTAGGAAAAAACCCAACATGACCACAAACCAGAAAACACTATTGGTTTACTTGTCTTAAAATCACCTAAGTTTGCTGGAAGCATTGCTCCACAATTTGTGTGCCTGGAAAGCAGCACAAAGAATTTGCATCTTGACAGCACCTACTCTTGCTTCTATGTGCGTCACCAAAACTTACTGGTCTTATATTGCCACGTGTCAGTCTTACACATTACAGCATGGTTAGCCAAAGTGGAGTTGTTTTAATTCACATAAAGCCAACACCTTTTACTATTCCAAACACCAAAGGAAGACAAGCACATTTAGAGACATGCTAGACATCACTGGAACAATGGGACTGCACAACCAGGGCTAACAACAAAAAACAATACCAGTTGACATTAGAAAGGCTAAGGAAATACTCAGTTTAAAGGGGTATAGATTGCTTTGCTTGAATCAGCTCTAAGTTATTAAGTTTCAATACCATATTTATATTATAAATTCCAAATACCAGATATGTGTTCATAGGCTTTTTGGAATCTAACACATTCTTGTTGCAGCTATCACAGAATCACAATCAAGTGAGAGATTACAAGTAAGATTAAGAAGTTGACGCTGTCATATTAAAATTCCTGGTTTTGGTAAGGGAAACAAAAGAGCAGTAGGACAAAAGCAAAATTAGCATTTCATACCTGAACCACAGCTTCTTCAATTTTGCGGACTGCTTTGGAATCAAATAAGACCTGTCTGCCTCTCCTCTCACAGTCTTGGTAAACTATCAGGCGGATTTCATTCAAGTCAAACTCTGAAGAGGACCAGCTGGAGATGATAAACACAAGATGTTAAAATAGTGTGCTTACTTTGCAGGCTTATTTAAGTGAAGAAACAGGTATTCAGCAAATACATCTTTTACTCAGCATTTACAAGAATCAGGCTGTTATCACAGAACTCTTACCAAAAAGGAACTCAAAGGAGCATCTAAGCCCAGTGTCACTGATACAGAGGCAGGCACCGCCAGACCAATTTTCATCCATCCTTTCTTCAAAATTTTCCATGGAGGGAATACAAACCTTTGTCTCAGCAATCTGCTCCAGGGCTTAACTACTCTTAAATTCACTCTCTTCTCCGTACACTCTGGATCATCCTTATTGCAAGGTAGGTGTACTATTTTGTGCAATTCTCTCAGTGGCAAAGAACAACAGATTACCATCCCTTTTACTATAGCCTTTCACAAGCTCAAGGCTTACACCCTCCCTCATCCTTCTCTCCTCTAACCGACAAAAACCCAATTCCTTTTGGCCTATTCCTGTCAGTATGTTGTGATTTTTCCAAAGTTTAATTCTTGTAACTGAAAGACAAAGTTTATGTCGTTCCATTATTTTTCCCCTTTCTTTTTTGAGATGCTTCAGGGTTTACAGAGCAGTCATGGATTACCGAGGCTTGACCTCTGACTACGATGAAACTCATTTAGTAGATGAAACCAAGATACCACTGAGATTCAGCCTGAAGCAAAACAACTCTCTCAAGCCAGAATCTGCCCATTCCTCAGAGATATACCATGACACACAACTTGCCTCCTTGCGCTACTGCAGGAGGCTGAGGAGCACAGCTGATCACGGCTGCAATGGCATGAGACTTTATTTCTTAATTCCGAAGGGAGCTGGTCTGCACATGAGAGCTTGGAGGTTTGCTTAGCCTCAGGTTCAGCTATGGAAAATGCTTTTCATGTTATGTAGCAGACAAGCTCAAAGTAATGGAGAAAAAAAACCTACTACTGCATAGAGCAGTGCCACACAGCACTGGTGCTCAGCCTTATTGCCTCATCCCTGACCTGGATGGACCACATCTTGGGGGTAAGAGTACAACTGTTATTAATAGTTGTTGGTTTAACAAATTGCATAACAGACTTTAGTCAAGGCCACACTGATCTCCCACCCAAAAGGATGTTTCATTTAGGAATTTTCCCAAACTATGCCTTACAGAGAAGGAAGGCAGACAATTGAAAGAAGAGCACAAAAACTCTATACAGCTGAAAGACAATAATTTCTGAAACTATTTCTTTTATTCCATGCCCTGTTAACAACCATAAATCAATAGCAAGGTAAATACCATCAACTCCTGATAAAGTCAGTAAAGTAACCATGGGCAACTGCTTTAGGAGCACACTCAGAGACTTGCAAATTTAAAATTGTTATGAGTAAAGCCAGCTTAATTTCTTCTTTGTGCTTCATCTTGCATTTCAGAAATCAAACTCCCCTTTCTATGTAGCTAGAAAGAAAAGTAAGCCTCAACAGGCACCTTTTTCAAGCTGAGAGACCTCAATCTGGAAAGTTTTTTTCTGTTTTTAAATACCTTGGGACAGAATAAGCCAGATACCTATCTCCACTGTAAGGTACTCTGATACAGGTATACTCTATGTACACAATATACAAGGGTCCGGTACACATCAAAGCCAGATCATGGAATGATGCTAAAGGCTGTTTTGCCATCAACAGTGAGGAAACTTGTTGATGTGTTTGTAACATGCTGCCTCCAAAATGCCAGAAGTGCCAGGCAGATTTCTTTTAAAAAGTCTTGCCTTCAAAGGGAGTCACAGCACTAGGTTAACCTGCATGAGATCAGACCTGATACCATTGTTGATAGTTGCCCAACAAAGATCCTACACACCTCAGATATACAGAGCTGCAACTACACCATCTGTTTTAAAAGTCTGTTACTAGTTTCTCAGCCCACTGCCTGTGCAATGCTATCACAAAATCCAGTTATACAGAATGCAAGAGAAGTCAGAGCCATCAGACTTCATTCTAGTCTGCCACATGAATCTGATGCTCTTCAGTACCAGATACTCTGATACCTCTTCAGTTATACAGCTACCTATTTACTTGCACACTTTCTGCAATAGACAATACCTGAAATAACTATGCTGCTTTCTCAAAAAGGCCACAGGTCTTCCCTCCTTTTAACAAAAACAAACAAACAAAAAGGTACATCTCTATGGCCCTGATTTAAATTGTAGGCAAGAGCAAAGCCTTATTTATCTCCAGGACTGGCATAGCAGGATCTGTATTTCAGACCACAGGACTGCAAGCCTAAACTGAGACAGATTCATTTCAGGCACAGATTGAGCCAATCCAGCCCTGCATCTGCCCACTGATGCTAAAAGCATGCTCACTCAATACTTGCTTGCATGAATTTAGGTTTCCTTATGAACAGGTGAACTCCCACATTCTGCACTAAAGCAAACTTCATGTTGTTTGTGCAGTGCCAAGTTCTGTGTAAGATGTGAACTGGGTTTTATAACAAATGCTTAAGTACAAGCCAATTTAACAGGCTGCTGAGGTGCCTTTTCCACATAGCACGCTAGAATGAAAGATTGCTGCCATCTTTCAGAACTTCAAACAGATTCTAGTACCAGACAGCAACAAGCTAAGAAGTTACATAAAATCTATCATAGAGCTTTATATGACTAATAGACCAAATCTAGGGAAGTAACTTCAGATAATGCTTCTTACAGTACTAACCAAATATAAAACTTATGTTAAGAAGTCTTTGCTTTCAGGCTTTGAATTACCCAGAACACAGAAGAAGTTCCTGCAGCAGTCCTACCCATTACAGAAGAGATCCATCCTACTAAAACATCATTCAATAAGATCAAGCATATCTACAGGCAAGTTATAGAGACATATAAACCCATAGTCTCATTAGTTCAACATGGAATGTAGCACCAGGCCCAAGACTAGTCAGATGATCAGGATGTTTTTCCCAGTCACAAAAGCTGATGAGCAGACTGCTTACAGTACTTCCACCCTTTATTGTTTAAGCCAGCTTATATAACATACAGCCCCCAAAACAGGGACAGCAGGAGTATTCAATCATTTCCTAAAGCCAGAGTGTTGAAGAATACAGACAGTACACAGACTTATTGGTCAACTCTGTTTTTACATGCATATAAGCCAAAACCCCAAACTATTACTTACTTATCTTTATATCAGCTTCTTATTTAGCAATGCTGAAAGGCATGTGCTTTTTGTTTCTTCACATATAGTTTTTGAAAAAGAGGTAAGATTCTCTTACACAAAATATCAGTTCATGGAAAAAAAAAAATCCACCACACTTTTGCATTGTATAGCTTAACATTTCCCTTAGATGTTAGAAAATAATAGCGTAAGGGTTTGACTAAGAAGAAGAAAAACCCCCTTCACTCTTCCATCAGTTGTTTCTAAAAAGTAAGACCAAAATATCTGAAATAGGCAACAGAAATTTTAGCCTGTTTTCTCCTAAGGAAAAAAGGCTCCCATGCTCACAGGCAACCTATATGCATACAGGTTCACCTCACCCAATTATTTGTTAATTCACTAATCTATTACAACCACCAACTTTGACCAAGGGATATAAATTTCTATCCTCCAAAAATAAATAGTGAGGGAGATAACAGACTCTTTGCCCTCCCCCTCCAAGGCCACAATATGAACTAATGTTAACTTTAAGGCAACAAAAAAATCCTCAAGATTCATCTGTGGGAGATAGGTAGAGAATGGGGAAATAGAAGATTCTGAAAGTGTTATGTGAAAAGCTTGCACCAGAATTTGTACATTATTAGACTGAATTTTCTATTTTTCATTGACAATTCTGTAACAAAATTATTAATTCTTCCACTTCTGGAGTAGAAAGCAAACCTTCAACATGCTTACAAAAAGCCCCTTATTTTCCAGCTGCACCACATTATCAGATTTAACAGTCTACTCCATGTCCAATTATAACAAATATTGATTTTTCTTTTTTTATATCCAAAGTGCCCTTCTAGCCCTTCACCACCACTCCCAATACTCTCCTACTTTATGTCTCAACACTCAGTTGTTTTCCTTATCCTCATTTGGTAAAGTCTAAACTGGCACACTGTTGATTGATTCCTTTTTCTCTGTTTCTGTCTAAAACAGCTTACCCAACCATATATAAATACTGAAGGAAGCTATGCAAGAATTATATAATACAAGTAGTTCTGCGTATGTACCTACTACTGAAAGTATTGCTTCTGATAACAAAACTAGGTAGTCCCCAGGTTAAGCTTCATATTTCTTATGAATGTGCTACAATCACTACTTTTGGATAAAAACTGTTGCTTCTTTCAGTCAGCTTAGAAAAAGCCTTCAAAAATAAGTTTTGTTAAACACTAAATGAAACATCATTTGCCTTAGCCCTGTTTATATAAAAATCTTCTCATTCTGCTTATACAAGAAAGACCTTACAGGTTCAATTCCTGTTCAAGAACTACTTAATAGAATGACAAAAGATCCATGCTGAAGGAATACATATTGCTAAATGACTTATAAAACAAATGTTACAAATAAAATGAATAAAATTATAGTAGGGTTTTTTTTAAGCCACCCGAGTGTCAATGTACTGCAAAATGACAAAACAGGCAGGCTTCTGATAACATTACACCCTAGAAAGGTAAGGGAGTGAAGAGACTGACAGCTAACTGAAATGTTTCCCTTTGGCTTAAAAACAATGCATTATCCCAGGTCCTGCATATTCTTAAAAACTGGCTGAATTAATATGAGCTTGTGCAGATGTTCATATTTCAGGTTAAACGTGGCTATTTTAACCAAACATAATGTTTTCTCATTTGACCACAAAAATAAGAGCCCCATATATCCTTTCTCCCCTTTTTGTAACTACATGACCCTTCCTATTACTCATGTCTGTTCTGGTAATTGCTGGACCTTTCTGTAAACTAACCGAATTCTCTGCAGCAGCAGCAGTAGTCTGTCCCAGCAAATGAAAGTGGATCAGAAACATCGCTGGAAAAAGGAAGAAGTAGAAGGCAATGGAACCTCCACCTCTTGGTGGCAGCACGAGTTACACTAACTCACTTCATCCATGGAGCTATATACATTTAGGAAAGGACACAAAGAAAACATTCCCTATACACTTCAAATAAGTATTGAGGCTATTTAGAATGTTAATTGGGTTTTCTTGTTCCCGAGTCAGTTTTCTGCCTGCTTAGTGAGCTGAACTGACTCCCTAAGGGGAGCCAGTTCCAGAAGGACTGGAAGGGCCAATGCCAGCACAAGGGGAAAAAGGACAAGAGCACGATGCCAGAAAGCAAAGGAAGAAGAGGCAATGTGATTACTCCCTTCAGCATCAGCAGTCTGTTTGAAGAGCTCAACTTACTTTAGCCTCACATTCAGAGCAGATCTTTCCTGTATCTGGAAGATGCTAGAACTAAAAAACATCACCTTCAGGTCAAACAAATAAACAAAACCAAGCTGTCTATGTTCATACAGCAGGAAAACCAGGTCTACTACAGATACTAAAACACTACAGGTAATTTTTTTTCCTGAAAGCAAGCCACAAGTTTGGAACAGCTTACAGATATTCTGGCAAGTTTTCTCCCCAGATTCCATATTAAGCTTAAGTTTGCTTTATTTTCTCTTACATTGGCATATAAGCTACTTTCCTTTGGCTTGTTCAATATTTCTTCCATTACAGATAGGGGACATGGAGGCAAGGAGATCTCTCTCACTTAGGGGAAAGCAGACTCATTTGTTTCTGGAAAAAAGCTGCAAAAATTTTGCCGCGTTCTGCCCTGAATCAGTATTTTCAGTTAACATAGATCTCCAAATCCTGATCTTTACAAAGAAAGCTTTTGGTTCACCTTTATAATAATCAGCATGCATGCAATAACTGAGGAGTGACCTATTTACTTATATTCAAAAAACTAACTCAGCTGACCTTAAAACATTTTTGAAAGTGACTAACCACTCACTACTTCAGTGCAACATCTATAGGCTAGAGAAATAAAAAGGCTGAAACATATATATACCTAATATATCTATCTATATTTTTCTGCTTCTTAGATCAGCAATCCTGAATGTAGAATATTTATTCTAACATCCTTGGGTGTTAGAATTTGGAAAAGGCTGCTCTGAACTGTATTTACAGCACTGTTACATAGCAGTAGAGACTCAGACGTTGGAGACATGCTGGCATGCACTTGACAAAGACACCACAAAGAAGTCAAAGAAACACTATTTATGCTACAGATTACTTTGATGTAATGTTTGATCTAGAGGTCATTTACAAGTAAAGCAGAGGGTTCCCTTCTCCATTCTTCCCCCATGTCACAGCATTCTCTCCTGTCTGCTCTGCAAACTATTACTACTTGACCCACTAACACAGGTGGCAAAAAAACAAGAGAGGGGAAACTTATTAGAAAACTGGAAAGAGAAGGTAAGATTATTTAACCTTAACTGAAAAGAAAGGCAATTATCCTTTGCTCCTCAGTTTGCATATACATAAATCTTACACATCGGAGTCCAGAATGTAGATTCAGCTTCAAACAACAAGGAAGACTTTCTGGAGTATCAGTCACCATCATCAGCAAGAATAAGCTTCTAATAGAACTTTTCCAGTTATTTACAAAATAGCCTTTTGGGTACATGGTTATAAATCTAATATCAACTAAAAATGTCCATTCTCTGTCAAAAATCATATATATGTCAAAAAAGTTACATGCATACCTGTTTTGCAGCAGTCTAGTCACTTTGCTCACACAGCTGACACTTTGGTCTCTCAAAGATTTGCTAATCCTTTCATCCAATTTGGTACAAGAGAGATTATTTCCAAGCGGTACATCGTTGTTGTTTCTTGCTCTTTCTATTTGTCCCCCTGTGCCATTTGTAGCTTTTGGTGTACCCCCACACATTTTCTTTTGCTACAAATCCTCTTGTAAAGCTCCCTCAAAGAAACTAAACACCCACTGAAGAGACACAGCCTCAAGCGGATTTCTTTACTATAGATCAACCATTAACAATGGTAGTTTACCACCAGCTTTCTTCCCTATACAGGAACACAGTCTGCTGAATTTCCTGTTAGGGGAAAAAAAGGCAAAGAGTTCTTCATATATTCTATAAGCCATTAATGCAGAAAGACAGCTGTAGCTAATGTACCGCTGCAATTATTCCAGACAGAGGAGTAGGCATGACTTTCAAGTTTCAGAAGCCATCGTAGACTTGCTCTTGCTGCTGTTAGAGTTTTTTCTACCAAGCCTGGCACAAAGCTGTAGCAGATACAACAGCTAATATTGACTTTAACTATGTTTGTTTCCTGGTATGTGATTAGGTAGCTGGCAATTATGTAGTCACAAGACTGAACCATATGGCCTCTTAAAAAAAAAAAAAGCATAGTTGCTTTTGCAGTGACTCGCCCTTAGTTGCAAGGTTGTTCTAACACTGGCTACAACACCCTGTTAATGGCTCTCATGTGAGCAATTGTCATCTGACAACCCCTAGCAACCTCATATAGCTTAGGAGCAAATAAGAATCTGTCATCATTGCCATATGGTTATCACTTAAAAAGAAAAAAAAAAAAAAGACCAACACCAAGAAACACACTAGATATTCTGCACTGCAATGCTTTTACTTTTAAGGACAAATAGTATTCACACTTGGCCAAGAATCTGAAACTACTATTTTGAAAAGCTTTTTAAAAGAGTAGAAGGGAAAACAACAACCAAAAAAAGTTAGTCACAGACATCAAGTTGATGAGAATTTATAGTCATGTGCCTATTAAAATAATTTAATGGCAGTAATGATGACAAAAATATCTAATAAAATACTTCTGACCAAAAAAATTCAAGTTTTTAAACAGAATGAAGGAACCTGACATTTTGTTCAGGCTCAGGTTATTCCACTGCAAAACAAAGTCCTCTTCCCCATCCCTGCTTTAAAAAAAGTTATCCATACATGTCTGCTCATAATTCATGTCTTACATAGCTTTCTCCCCATCAGTAAAGTTTTAGACATAAGATAACAGCCATAGTGCTAGTTCTCTTCCAGATGAAAAATGGAAAATAACTTTGCTAATGGTCACCCAGAAATACAGCAGTAGAATTAGAAAACACAGTAAGATTTCAAAACCCAGTGCTACGTGCTACATGCTAAATAGCACAGCACCTTTCTTAAAAGGATTTTGTAATCTCAGTAAACCCCAACCTCTAAACACTGGACAAAAGTCAAGCAGGAAAACTAGAGCAAGGTTAGGTTCAACAACTTGCTCAGTCGCAGAGGGAAGCCTATAGCAATAAAAAAAAAAAAAAGGGCTCAGTTTCAATTCCCAGAGTAGTGACAAGTACTAGATCACACCTACTCCTCCTCCAAAGTGAAGAAAACAAGTGAAAAGCTTTGGCCTGTTCACAGGTTATTCAAACGATCTAGGAGAGGCCAGCTCCTAGCCCTCACCTCATTGAGGAGGACTACTTTAAACATTGTGTTCCTAGTTCACCTTTGAAGTGCGAATGAAACAAGCAACTGATGGTCAGGTTCCTACACTTAGACCAAGATCAGCCACTGATAGCATTCACTTCTGTCCTATCTTTTTCCCCAAGTAAAACCTAAAACAAAATTCTGAAACATTCAGTTAAATGACCACAGTATTGGATTCACATTTGAGACTAGAACTAGGAACTCCTGTAAGCTCACTAAATAGACGTGCTTCACCACACTACCTCATCTGTAGATGAGGTCATCTGTAGAATACTACAAATCCCAAAATACCTAGGGAATTACCACCAAAAAATCCACAGAACAGTTTCTGAAAGAAATGCAAACCCACACATGGAAAACACCCTGTGTCCAAGGAGTAGATAATACAGAAAATGGAAGACAGTGTCCTGCCCTCTAGATATAGTCCTCTGGGAAGCAGAGTTTAATCACTCTTTTTCTAGGCTATATGACAGCATGTCACCTGCTCTGTTTGTAGGTCATTTCCTGTCCTTCATCTCCACTGCAAGACAACTGTCTAAATGATTTCAACTCAAGGTAATATTTTAGCATTAAAATTTGGGGTGGGGGAAAGAGGACAAATATATGATGGAGTTATCTAATTAAGAATAATTTTCTGTAGAAGTTATAGCTGTCCACTGAAACTTAAGCACTGTTTTCAAATCTAACAGAATATTTGCAGAGCCCCTAGTAAGGTTTTATTTTTCCAAAGAGCTTTTAGAAGCAGGCTAGAGAAGTATAGGAAAACAGAAAGTTTGAATCATACACACTGTTTCAGTAAGCATTTGTTTTTGCAAAACATACACTTAGCAAAATTGATACACAAAAAATGCCTACGACCCAGACATTCAGGATGAGTGCCAAAACACATGTTTAAAGGTGAAGTGGAATCTATTTTGGATTGCTTAATTATGAATTTCCCTCTTTCAGTCTGTTGAATAGCTTATGTAGAAGATGTGGGTTCCCTCCCTCCCAATTTGACGTATTTACCCTGCATTGCTCCTCCTCTTTTTAAAACCTTAGACATGGAAGAGTTGTACTGACGCCACACCACATTCTTTTTCCACAATGATTTAAAGTAGTCCTAATATGGTAAAGCACTAGTAACCTCAGATGAACCACCTTGTTCAAGCATGATACATAGTTACTAGTTTCACACAAGTTAGGCGGGATACGTTGCAGATTAGTCATGCAACAAGTGAAGGAACGTGTTATTTGCAGCACTCCTCTCTCTCTGTTCAGGTTTTCCTGTAGAAAGAGTTCTGGCAGAGCAAAAAAGTAAAGTTCTCTATATCAGATCACTGTACAGAAAGGTTACTTTTTTTAAAGATAATTCTGTACGTTACTGTATGAAAAGCAAAACAACACTGGACATATTTGTTCACTGAAAAGCTAGAACTCCACAGACTCCATGCTTAGGGGACGAGAATGTACTCGATTTTTGCAAGATTGGAAGCATTTTTCATCATCTTTGTTGCTAGAAAGCAATACCGTCACATGCACACACAGAAAATGACCACAAAACCCACACACACACCTGATAGAAGCTAACAAACAGATCTATACAAGTTAAAGTCACCATAAATTGCACACATCAGCTTTCCACAAACATCAAGAACAGCCTATTAAACCACTGTTTCACAACTCGGCCAACTTCCGTACGTTTGGATTCACTGTTCATTGGCTTATCTACAAGTCAGAAGTTTGGCAGCTAGGTTTCATACAGCATCTCAGTGATAATGTAAAAAAAACCCAAAACAACCCTAACCAAACAAAAAACCCAGTAAGAACAATGCGTTTGAAGTAGTACCACAAACAGCACAGACAGTGCTCTCAGTTGCTAGCCCCAGAAATGGAATTCCTCATTAGCAAAGAGAAGAGCTCAAGACTTGTAATTGCATGAAAAAGTGCATATATTTAATTGTGTTTTACCATTAAGAAAAGTGTGTATTTTTGTTAAACTAGGACTTTAAACAAAGAAAGGTAGAGTGTGCAATAAGGTTAGCACCCTAGATCCATCACCTAGCCCTTTCCTCAGTACAGAAAGCCTTATTTAGTCTTAATAAACTTTCCTCCTTCCATCCCACTTTCCCCCCTAACCTCTAACCATAGCTTCTAACAGCTAGGAGAGCTCAGTTATCTAAATTAAGTCAAATATTTTGCAGAAGTTGTTTCATAGTAATAATCTTTATCATTTCAGAGAACTTAAAGTTTGTTAATTTTTAATTTAGGGTTTGGGTTTTTTTTTCCCCCCCTCTTTATCTTTTTAAAGGCACCTCCAGTAACCAACTTCCAGCTTTCACTGGAGCCAAACAGATTGAGCCAAACGGCAGCAGCTGGACAGGAGCAAGCAGTGCTCAGTCCAGCGTCTCTGCTGAGCACTGGGCGCAGGCCGCCTGGCCGGCAGGGCCACCCCACCTCCTCCAGCACGCAGTGCTGGGTCTCAGCTAATGCATCATTCCCATGTCACTTGTTCCAGCAGCACCATGTGACTGGGCCAGCGTCCAGGAACACAGCTACTGAATACAGACACTGCCAAGGCACGTCTGAGAACTGCCTCTGCCAGAAAATGAGATGAATAGAAATCTCTTATCCTACCAGCTTTACTGCCTCTGCCTTTCCCCACCCTTCTCTTGAACAGAAGGAAGAACTACACATTGCACATCTGAAGGAGAATTTTGAGCAATAACGCAAGGCAGAATCTGGCATTTATAACACTGTACCAGCTCTTGTTGCATTTCAACACTGTATGAAAGTACTGACGGATCTCAGACCTTAGTATCTCCTATGTAAATAAGCAGCCAGTGCAGATGTTACCACCACACCTTAGGGGTGGTATCCTGAGGCATGGGTTTGGTTGCCTACTCTTTCCTGTTCCTTCTCCCTCTTCCATAAAGCCCTGCTTTTTAAATTTTCTTTTATTTCATAAGAAAAATTCTGTATGCAGCTTTTAAGCCTCTCTTCAAAGGAGCAGTTTTAGAATATGAAAACAAAACAATATGACCAAGAAACGATATTATTTATTAGACATAAGTAAATACATCTTAATGCCAACTGATAGAGATGTGAACACCACTGCTGTTCAACACCTCTCCCCCCGCCCTCCCCCCCCCCCATTTTTTCTAGTTAGCTGAAAAATAGTCCTTTTACGAAAACAAACACCTTCACTCAAAGTAACTAAAAACACCCACTTATTAAAAGAAACAATTTCATTACAAATTTCCTCCACTTCTGCTATGAAAAGGCTACATTCGCAAGAAGGCTTTGTAAACTTCAGAGGACATGGCATTCTCTTACAAACTTTACAGCCAAGTTTAGGGTATTCTCTCCAGGCGTGCGGAAAGCATTGCAAATACCCTCCTCATCCCTGTTCTGAACATACACTCCCACCGCACAAGGCAATGCTCTCAAGCAGGGCTTGAGGCAAGTGCTACCCCATGACCTTCTTCCAAGGCAAACTGATTCAGAAGGGGTCAGTTTCAACTAACCCAAGAGTGCATATTCAGCAGTATGATTTCACTAAAAAAAATTAAAAGTTACCTGGTTCTAGGTGCATCCTCCCAACTTCATAATATATGAAATCAAAGATATCAGATGTGGCTCTCTAGCAGTGCTGAGAGCTGAAGCAGCCCAGTTTTTTTGATCAGCTAACATAATATTGGTGAGCACTCTGTAAATGGTTACGTTAAACTGTTGTAAGAGCAAGACAGTTTTGGATTCTTTTAAAATAGAGATTTATCTGAAAAGTTAGTCTGCAATAATCAGGAAGGGAATGAAGAAAAACTAAGTATGTTGAATATTTATGAAAATTTACCGATTTTCCCAACTGGCAAGGATATGTGAAAGAACACACACACAAGAAGCCATGCTTGATCACCCAAAAGTTACTATAGCATGAACAGCAAAGTCCACTGCCTCTGTCTAGATGAATGCCAGGAAATCCTGACTTAGATTGAATGAAGTGATAACACAGACGGATATAATGTCAGCTCCGGCATTTTTCACTAGTTATAGCCAAAAATATGTTTTGCTCCTCTTGTTGTTATGATAATTTGTCTATTCCATCCAAAACACTTTCTTTAACCCTCTCTTGTAGACAGCATTGAAGGTAGCTTTCCAGTAACTAGCAGTGAATCTTGAAGGCGTACTTACATTTACTTTCAAGTTTCACTGGAAAGGGAAGGAGAAACCATGTCTTAGGATCCCATACAGAAGATCAGGACAGTTAAATCACTCATACCATACCTTCTCAATGAAAACTACTACACACAAAACCAAACAAACCACAGTCCTGCAGCGTGGGCAAACCTAAATTTACTGCAAGACACTATGCAAGGGAGTTACGTTCTGTTTACCACCAATTGTGTAGGACTTTGAATGTATAAATAGTCATTAAGTTATGAAATAGCCTCTTGCTTAAAGCAGGCCAACTGCTCTAACTGCTTACGTAGGATCCTAAACATTTTCTCAAAAATACTGGTATTATATTAGACTTAAAAGTTTATACAGCCAGGTTGATACATAATTACAGCTGACCACACCCAGTAACATGCTAACATTTGGCTGGCAAATAGCAGTCTGTCAATCATGAAATGTCTGGACAAAAAAAAAAAAAATCAGAAAAAAACAGCAAAGTGCAAACTTGTCATGCAATAGGAAAATGCTTCACACATTGAGAAGTCAGTGATAAAAACAAACCACAATTTCTAAAATGTCAATAGCAAGCTTGTGCAGTAATTACTTATTTAGACAAATTAGAAACCTTTCTCCTCGTGAGAAGGCAAGAATTGGTCAAGCTCCTTCAGTGTTCCCCAGTAAAACTTTGTATAAGAAAGTCCTTTATAATGGACCTGACTTTATTCTGAGATGAAGTCTATCACAGCAGACTCACTAGGAGCCTTCTTAACAATTACAGATCCAGGACAACTTCATTTAAAAACAAACAAAACTCTCACTTTCTTTTCTAGTCAAAACAGGGCCCAAGGACACAACTCTAATAAGGCCTATGCTCCAGCCAACTTCTAGTGCTTCAGTAATGCAAATGAAAAGCCACTGTTTCAATCAGATTTCTAGTTCACCCAACATCATCACATTTCAATACAAATATACAATTATTTATTTAAGCAGGAAACAAAGTTTAATTCAGAGGTTCAAGTCATCTTTGATATTCCACCTAGGTGTTTTTTGCTTAAAGACAAGGAAAGCAGGCAGATGTAGTGTCAACGCATACACAGGTTCATTGACTTGACTGATTGTTTCAAAAAATCCATGTCCACTACAAAATACAGTGTTCTGTTCTCATTTTCCTCTCCATTGCATACCTACCCCTGGACTCATTATCCAGTCCAGCTATCCATAGGCCTTTTACAGTCACCAAGTGCCACCGTAAAGTGACAAACAGAAAAAGTTAGTTTTCAAATATGCATTATTTTCCTACTTCCATTCAAAAGTGTTCCCAAACATATTCCTATCTGTAAGATAGGAACTTCTGAACATAAGACATTTAGTACCTGAATGGTTTCTAAACTAAACTGTACTCTGATCTAGTCCACAGTGGATGCCTGACTTATATACTCAAGTCTCCTAAATACTGAAGCCATCAGGTATTAATCACTCTAGAACTTGGAATCATATGTGAAATGGTGTTAGCAGTTAGTAAGCATGCTGTATATCCACAGCCAGATGTCATAAATATCTTTATAATCAGAGAGGATTAGTCTTTCCAACTCTAACTTGATATTATTTAGAAGCTCTTTTAACAGTTGGTAAGGCAGAGTTTGGCACTCCTAAAGATGTTTCTACCAGGTACCCTGTAAGAGCAACCTTTCTCCAGGCTAAAAGCCAAGACCAAGTAAGAGCTCAGATGTATGTCACTACAGTTGTCTGCCAAGCAAACTGAAGTGGGTACCAATTCCCAGCTCTTTATTCCAGCCCTCTCAACGCAGCTGCGGACTAGAAGATACGAGTCCTCCATAACCATTTCTGCATGAAGTCTGACAGCTTAACACAAACTACTGCAAGAGACATATCACTGACCTTTACACAGACATGACTGAGGAAGGCTCCAACACTCTGTATTCTATCAACACTACCCTGGAAGTGACAAACGTCCAGCAAATCAATTTCAGCACAGCATGGGAGAAGGCAATAGCATCTTGCACCACTGCAGCCATTTGCCAGGACTAGAAACTTAACACACATGGACTAACCCTGCTGCTGTATGGCTGGGCAAAGTGGTTTCTGCACCTAACTCACTTCTTCCTTGTGCCTGCATCACAGGTCACAAACCTTCCTTTCTGGCAGCTTAACAGGTCTCTGCCCAGCTTGTTTAATCCAGTCATGTTAAACAAGCCAGGACTTCAGAAACAAAAGGCCCATGACCTTTCCTAGAGCAGGTTTTGCCTTAAAAAGCACAACTCATTTTGAAATGCAAGTTAGAGAGCAGCGCGTTAAACGTGAAGATTTCAGAGGCTCATTTTGTGGGAACGTGAAAGAAAAGGCAAGGAAAGATGACAGACACAAGCACTCAACTGTTCAGCAATAGTTAGATGAGTTCATGTGTCTGCACGTAGAAACACAGAAGACAGACACAAAGATTTGTCTTAACATAAGCTAATTTCTTTGAGTTGCAGATTTTAAAAAACTTTCCTAACTGCCTTTTCCAGACCAGGGAGGGCTTTAACATTACAACATTATATTAAATTCTGTAAAGTGATCCACATTCAGTGAAAGAATAATAATTTAAGAATAACCTGCTTAGAACTATATATTCAACAGTTTGTACATCATTCTCTCTGATATTTCCTTCAAAAACATCATCTAATGTACTCTACTGAGATTTGTACCCCTGAAGCCATGCATTCACACACCCAGGCCCAAAAGTTGAGCAATTTTGGGTGTTGGATAATATCCAGATTCAGAATTCTGTGCAAAGACTGCACAGAAATCCAGAGCACTGAGTTAATTCCAGACACTGTTTTCTTTCATAGAAGTCAGTAAACTTAAGGACAATAAAAGCTAGGAGTTATTATGTAAGAAATTTCCTGACTTCATTATAAAATGTAAAGTACCATACTACAGTAAAGTGTTCAGTTTTCTAATTTGAAAGTGCTAATACCAAATTCAGCCTGTTAGCACCTCTATTAGAATAGTAATTATATATTGTCAAACTGTTTACTTAATACAGCTGATTTCATTAGCACATGTGAAAATCCACTGAGCACCTTGGAGGAGAAAATTCGAAGTGTATTGCATTGAGGTCAGAATATGCTGCAGAGAAAGCTCTATACTGATTCAGTAACTACATCACATGCAGCTCAAGTTTCACTTCAGACAGTCTATGGAAGGAAAATCATGAGTCACAGCAGCAAGTATGATGTAAAACCCTCATGCCCATTTATCAGTACAGTTCTAAGAATCTCACCAATATCCAGGAAGCGTGCTGACTGACAGAACAGAGGTATTTTGGCTGTTGGTCATGTAAAAGCACCCATACTTGCCCTAACTGAAGTGGGGAAGGCACAGGCACTATAACTGAAACTCCTAAGCCAGTCCTCTCAGTACCTCAGAAGAATGCTTTGCCTTGCAGTCTGTGCCAAAGTTTGTCTTGTGACCTCAGTCTTGTACCTAAAAACATGACATTGCTGCAGTATTTGAGTGACAAACGCATACAAATAGGGCAAACGGAGTGAGGCAAGAAAGGCAGCGAGAGCACTGTTAAGATAAGGGCAAAGCAGAATGGAGAACTGCAGATTAAGAAGCGGCGGCAGAGCACACACAGGAGATGATTCATGACAGGCAAAGGTGAACAACCAGGTCCATGCCTGTTAGTCAAATCAGTAGTAATCTGACACTATCACTGGAAGTGCATGCAAAGGTGCAGGCACATTTGCTGCCTTTACACAAGAAGTGCCCAATTCAAAGTCCTCCTTTTCTCACTTATTCTTTCTAGCAAGCCTGTTAATCACCATCCTACAGAGTTGCATTCCTCATCTTTTGCCTAACAAGTGTACCCATGGAAACCTTCACATAACAAATACTGATAATTAGGATAGCATAAGAACATTCTTCTTACAACACTTTGCCTAAGCGGCATGCAAGATGACAGTGTGCTCTTAATCAAGGGTGTACTTAGTAGAAACAACTGTTGACAAATATAAAACACAACACATGGCTTTAAAACTGAGTCTTCTCTTCAGAAGCTATCCCTGAACATCACTAAGGTGCAAAGTAGATTATAGATGAAAGCACATGATTGTTAGTGTCAGAAGGAATACCTAAAGGAACAGGTATTTCACCAAGGTTTGTAGCAGTATTAATCCAAAGAATTCTCTTTGGAAAAGTCCTCAGCAGCTTCAATATTACTGAAATGCTGGAACAAGAAATAAATTGTTTTTATGAAAACAATTACTCCATTTTCTGGCCCCTCTGACCCCAGCTATTTTGTCACATCTACTGTTTCTGGGCTTTTGGTCTGCTGTTACACACTGTTCAGACCAAAGCTATAGCAGAAGGCTGCTACCATGCACTGGAACACCTACATCCCACAATGTCAAAGTGGGATGACATGGTGACTAATGATTACAACATTTTGCCAAACCTTCCATCTTCCTTTCCTCTCAAGTTTTAATAATGCTATTGAACAAAGCTTACATAGGAAAAGTTACAAAGTTTACATTAAGTTTACCTGAAGCCAGCCTCTATCGGCAATAAAGCTCTGCATCAGCTTTTAAAAAGTTTCTCTATGAATTCAGCTTTTATGAATGAATGTCCACATTTTTCAGCCCCAAGCAGCTCTATTTTCTCACTCTCATCAATCCATTTAGGTCAACAGACAAGTATTCCCCTACAGCATTAGGTTTAGATTGCAGTGTATTCTGCTTTAAGTTGCGCTACTGACATGGGAAGGTAGCTCCAAGGCTTTCTATCACTAGTATTCCCCAAATCACTTTCTACTGAGCATAGTAAGTGGCGGAGTACTCACCTACACAGTTTTGGACATGTAAACAGCACAAGTACCTTAAGAATAAGGAATCAAGCACCTACTATCCAACTGTGTATCAATTTAAGTCAGGTTTGTAGGAAATGCACTACCAGCTGGTTATGCCACATGGATACGTCACTTGTAAATCGGAAATAAGATAACCCACTGGCAAAACCATTTGATCAGTCAGATAAGAACACATCTTTTCATGGAATTAAATTAAATAACTAAGGTACATCCATCCCTCTCAGAACATCAGTAGCTTATGCATTTCCACACAGTTTTTTAGCCATCTGTGGTGAAAAAGAAGTAAGAAGGGGGTGTCTTCTTGCAACTTTAATAGAGAATGAGAATTAGTCTCAGAGCAAAACTAGAGGAAACCAAGAGGTTGTTCAGTGACAGAAGTGTGTAGGGGAGGGGAAATCAAAACGGCTTAAGAGGGAGAATGGCCTTGGTTCCTGCAAAGCTCAAAAGCAGGAGGACTTGGGGTTGGTTTGTTTTCCTTCAAAACAGCCCCAAGCTGGATGCGTAGTTTCCATGTCAAAAGACCATGCTTTCAATCACTTCCTCTCCAAGCTGTTTTCTTGAGTGAGGCTGTAATAAATCTCTTTCTGCAGAACCTACTCTTTAGCTCTCATTACTGAGAAAAGGCTAATGCCAGAGCAGAAGTATAATACTGCACCTTAAGGCTCACCTTCAGCTGTCAGGGAAGAGGTACGTGGCTTTGACTTGCTGTTTAACCTTCCCTGCCCCCATGCTCAGATCTGGCCCTGGGCTGCATCACCCTTCCTACAGCATACAAAATAGTGATTTCCTTTGAAATGCTTTTTGAAGGGTTTACAACCAGATGTTTAATGATATTTCCATGTAAAGAGGTACATAGGTGCTCAGTAGTGTTATTGCTGTATGGACATCTACAAAGCTGCAAGAAGCTCAAGAGAAACCCAATTAGGCTTCAAGAATTTACTGAGGAGTGTTTCATTTTAACAAAGATATAACAAACTGACATGCAAGCAGACTCAAAGCTCACTACCGCTTTGTTTCCTTTTTCAGAAGGTGGAACATTGCCAGGCTGGTAATAAATGCTGTGAAATAATGCTTAGCAAGTAGGATCTCACCAAGCATTTCAGCGCTATGACCAAAGGAATTACTAGTATCAGCTGCCAAACAAATGATCTCATATACCAAAGCTAACAAACTGTTACCAGATAGATATCCTGCAGTTACAACATGACATCCGCTCCATTATAGACACCAGAAGGAGCAGCTGATACTTAAAGCTGAAGAAACAGCTCGTTTCCAAGTTTCAGACACAGCTGAAATAACACAATCTCTTTTTTTATAGAATCCACATAAAATGAAATTATTCCCTGTTTTACAACATTCCTTCACTAAGCATACCGATATCAAAGAAATTTCATCAGAGGTTACAATGCAGAAATCACACATTCAGCAGTGAAAGCACAGTCTTTCAAAAACTCCAAGGCATTTCTTCTCATTCTTACATTGCTGGATATAGGCACTTCATTTAAAAAAAAACAAACAACAAAACCAAAAACCACCAACCAACCAAAAAAACCACACAACTAACCAAGACTGAAACTAGTGTGAAACCTTAGCCCTCAGTTTAAGGATAATGTCAGTCTTCCATGTTGAAGAGTACAGAAAAGCGCTGGTGTGAAATCTCGTTCTAGAATCAGGTAAATACAATTACAGAGGAATTGCTAAAAATTTAAGTACAATCAAACTATCTGCAGCCCACATCCATTTCCTTAAAGCCATCCCCCAATACCTTATTCAAATATATGCTTAGCACTCGAGACATTCTAGTCTTGAGATACCACGTGCTTATAAAATACTCTACTTAATCCCCAAAATTCGAAATTCATGGGGAGTAAAATGCTTTGTTTTTGCAGTAATAGCTACCATTCTGCTGAGCACATGACCCTGGTAGCACCCCAAAAGTCTGTACAAACTACTCTAGATCAGTCTTGTAAGGGAAGTAACATTTGACAACGAAATAAGAAATATTAGGGGAATTTAGCCACATAAATACGCATTTCTCACACACAAAGTAATTAGGATTTCCTCAGAGTGTTAGATGCTAAAATGTATTTATATTGAACTACAGTAACTCAAATGTCTCTGTTGAAATGTGTGTGTGTATATATATGTGTATTTTTATGTATGCATTATACACATATACACACAAGCACACATAGATATTTTTAGATAAAGGAAGCAAAAAGCAGTAGTAATAGAAACCAGAAGCTGAAGATATGTGTACAAAACTGCTTAGAACAAATACAATATCATGTCACGAATACCCATCTGTTCTCCAGCTGGTTTATAATTTCTCTTTTTAAAAAAGAATTAAGATATTCTACAGTTCTAACTACTACCGTTCTACCACTTCATACTTCCATTATTTTGAAGGGAGATACAGGCCAGTAGAAAGTCTTACTATCCTAATAGCTCTGTATTGTTAACATCTACACCTCATGTTTACTTTCTCCTCACCCAGCAAGTAAGGGTTGTTTTTACATGAACATGTAGTGCAGCCCAACAGGATTAGATCCACAGAGTGAATTAATTGGTACTAAGGACTTGACACCCGCACTATACGTGTTCTGGGGTTTTACTTTTGACCAGCTGTAGTCTGGTCCCAGGGACTGGATGCCCATTAGTGGTTGGAGCACACTTTCTAATTTCATTCAGTCCAACAGGAATCCAGTTTACCCACCAAAGCCACTTGGCTGCGTGAGCCAAAGTGCAGTAAGTGGAGACAATTGAGAGGTTTTCTAAAGAAGTGCTCCTGATCCAAATTAAGGTGTTAATGCTGGTGCACCCAAGAAACCATTTCCTGTGGCTCCACATTCGGCTATAGGCACTGTGTCTCTTTTTCTCTTTGAGGCTGTGCCAGTTCATCCTGGTAAACAGCATGGACCTTGCAGCTTGCTGTTCTCCTCAGAGCCAAAGGGAAGAAGCAGTACGGACATTTGGTCAAGTTTTAGCTCCCATTAACGGGGAGGGCAGCAACAGAACAAGCACACGCAGTACTCGTTACAGGCAAGTCTCAAGCTTGGTCTTCTGCAACAGAACTTCTCCTGGTGTTCCTGGGAAGACTGGAAAAACACAAAGCTTCCTAGTGATGTATTCAAAAAAAAGTTGGCAAATCAAGTTAATCTGAGGAGGTATTATCTGCTAAAGAGATTTTTGGCGATTCTGCTATTGCTCTGGGTGAGGAGGGTGTGTGAAAACACTCAGCCTTTCAAGACACTCATAACAATTCAAGGTCCGGGGATACAGATTGTTATTGGTCTCACAGGGCCGCTTAAGAGAGCTATACACAGCAAGACATACTGAGCGTGGAGAGACCTCACCAACAAAAACACAAAGAGGGAATAAAAATAACTAAAATCCCTAAAAATACAGGCTTGCCATTAGAACAGAAAATGATCCTGCCACTTTGCCTCTAACAGCAACCAGCAGCATACGCTTAATACAGAGGCTACCAAAGATTAAGTCTTGCCTTTTACTTGGGTCTAATCACATATCTCCAAACAGAGATTACTGCTCAACAGAAAGTCTATTAATAAAGTTGTAGTAGAGCTTCTGAGACCCAGTAAGTATGCTCCTGCAGGTCATCAGAAGATCACTGGAAAGAAAGAAAAAGCATTGCAGCACATTTGAAAGTCATAAGGAAGAAGCTTAATGCAGTATTAACAGGCAAAAAACCAAACCCTCCACATGCAAAATGCTTCAAATAAAGTTACTAACCTTAAGTTTGCCAAAAACTAATCAGACAGCAAAGGAATGGGGGAAAGTAGGGGATAAAAAGAGTGATGAGTACCTACAATAATATTTTAATTATAACACTTTTTGTTTAAAGTGTTACATTATTTAAAAGTTATTCAAACAGAAAACTGTGTGTGGAATATTTTACCTAAAGAACAGGAAGAAGAAAACAAATGCAAGCCCTAATGCCACAAAATACTCCACAGATGGAGCTATCTTCCTGATTTTAATGGAGGACACACTGTGCAAGGCATCTGCCTTCATGGAGATCCCTGACGAATCCAATAACCTTAAAACTAGAACTAACAGCATTGGTCTCCGATACAGAGTACTTGGTAAGATTTTAAGTACAAGGCAAAAATAATAGAGTTACCCAGGAATTGCCACTTATTTTAAATACGGAAAATATGCTTGTGTTCTTTCAAATTAAAGGAGATATTTAATTCACGCAGAGAGTAAGCGCTACAAAAAGGAACCAGCCAAGTATAGCACATAGACTTTACAGCCTCCTGAAATTCACGAACCCTTCTCTAATACAAATACACCACCAGTACCATGTCCTACCATTTTCAAAGGAATCACCTTATAACCCAAATATCTTAATGCCATTTCAATGTTACTCCATTTTTCACCATGATCTTGCAACTTTGGCCATGCATAGGGCCATGGCCCACAAAAACCATCTTAGAAATCATAATGGCTCCATGACTGTGATCTTTCCTACTTGGCAGTATGGGACTTTGTGAATTGATTTTTCCCACCCCTCTCCCTTGCCATTCTTAGCAGTTTCAGCAGTGAAAGCCCAGATTTCAATTCAATCCTGTACATTATCTGATCACAAGACTAATCAACCCATGCCAAACAGAAAAAAAGACACAGAGCTTACCGGACACGCATGTGACAGTCACTGCGCTCACCAGGACCGGTTTGGTCCTGTGAGCAGAACAGATGCTAAAAGTAACAAAGCTCCAGACCGCCAGCCTGAGCAAAATGCTGTTCCCGAGGGTTTAGAAAACGGGAGTAATTCAATATCAGACAGACATTACACAGTCAAGCCCTTAAGTAGCAATAGCTACTCAATCTCGCCTTTAAGGATTTGCAGCATCACAAGCAAAGGCAGCAGTGAAAGGTGCCTAACGCTCAGTGGGTCACCAGACTACGCACGTGTATTTAGGTCACAACAATTAAGCCATCTTTTTAATTTTCCTGTGCTGATGAGAGCTGAGCACGAGTTATCACAGCAATCCCATGCAAACGCAAGGGAAGAGAAGGCCTGGCGCCTCTGCCCCGGTACTGCCGGGGGGCCGGGCGGGGATCGCCCCGCGGCTCCCGAGCCTACCACTTCCAACTCGGATATAAAATGGCTGAGACCCAACGAGAGGGAAAGGCGGGGAAGAGCCACCCCCGCGCGGCGGTGCCCCCCGCCCCGCCCCGCCCGGCCGGGGGTGCCCCCTCCCCGCGGGAACTTGGCGGAGGGGGCCCGGCGGGGGCCGCGGCACACCTGCGCCGCGGCCCCGCAGCAGGCGGCCGGCGGCAGCGATGCTCTCGCTCCCCGCCACCTCCCCCGGCTGCCTGGCCGCCCCTCGCAGCCGCGGCGGCCCCGGGGCCCTCCTGGAGCCGGCCCCGGCGAGCACGCACCCGCCCTGCCCCCGCCGCTCACCTGAAGGCGGGCCCCTCCCCCGGAGCCCGGCCGTGGGGGGCCGCCGCGCTGCCGCCCCTTTTGTTGAAGAGCTTCTGGAGCAGGGTGGGGGCCATGCTGCCGCCCTGCCCCTGGCGGCGGCCCCGCCGCGCCTCTCGCAGCGGCTCAGCGGGCGGCGAGCGGCGGCGGCGGCGGCCGCGGCAGCATCCCCGCCGCCGCGGAGCCGCCCAGCATTGCGTGGAGGCGAGAGGAGGGAGGGGAGCGCCGGCCCGCTCAGCCGCGCCGCTGCCGGCGGCCGCCCGTCACCTGACCGAGGGGCCGCGCCCGCCCTGCCGGCGGCGCTGCCCGCCGCCCGCCGGACGGGACGGGGCACGGCACGGCGGGGCACAACGCGCCGCCAGCAGCCGCGGACGGGGACGGAGACGGGGGACGCGAACGCGCCGCGCCCCTCCGGCGCTCCCCATTGGCTGCGCGGCGCTGCCGGCCCCGCCCCCAGCACGTGGTTGAGGCGCCGGAGGCAGGCTGGAAGGGGGCACGCGCCCTGGCCCGCGCTGGGCGGGGGCGGTTGGGGACGTTGGCGGGGGGCGGGGCAGCGGGGGGGGGGGCGTGCGCCGGGCGGGGGGTCGGGCGGCCTGCGCGGCCTCTGCCGGCGCGGCCTCTGCCGGCGGCCGGGCACCCGCGGGTGCGGGTGCGCATACGTCATGGCACGTGTACATAGCAATAGGCACGCACATGCACGTATATATGTGTTTCTAACGTCTATTTTACAATACATTTCTCTCTCCACAGATACACGGGTGCACACGTACACCCGTGCCTACGCGCACAGGCGGCCCCTGTACGTGCGCAGGTGCGGGTCGCGTATTCGTGATTTACAGCGACGTGTCGGTGCGCTGAAGCCAGCGCCAACACCCCGAGCCCCCGCGTCCCCTTCGGGCCGACGGTGACGCCCACGGCCTGGCAGGCGTCCGTTGGGTGGTCAGGAAGCTGACGTCGTTGGCTCCACGCGCAAATTCCAGTCACCAGGCCGGGAAAGTTCTAATCTGATTTTTTTCCCTGTAACAGAGAGACCCCCGCCATAAAACTGTAGAAGTGCCGCGCCATTCCCTTCAGGCGGCTGAACTTTGACTTCAGCCCTTTGACCAGGCAAGCACAAACATTTTTGCAGGAAGGTGGCTCTGCTGGGGCGGCGCCTGTTTTCACTCATATTTCTCTTTAATTGATCTATTCCATTCACAAAATACTTAGGCAATGCTACAGCATGTGGGGGTCGTTTGGAGCTTTATGGTTTTTTGTTTAACGTGGGGGCAAGGGCTGTTTGTGTGGTTTTGCCCACCAGCAGGATGATGCCACCATGCACCCACCAAGAGAACACAATTTCAGATGCTCCTTTTTAACCAGCTAGGTAGCTGCGTAGTGTGGTGCAGAAAAAAAAACAAGCAAAAAAAAAAAGCAGAATCACGATAGCTTCCTGCTCTTTTCAGGAAACTTGGAGACGAGACATGGAGAATAGCGATCGCTGCAATAGTTGTAATGGATCACTACAATAGTTGACTGCATACTCAACACCTAGTAGTGGCAGAAGAGGTGGGGGCCATACTGGAGCTTTGGAGCCAGCCTTTCAGTGGCTGGAGAAGCTAATTTCTCTTTAAAATAAAAACCAAGAATTGCCTCTCTTCTGGCCTGATAGTCTGATCAGCTCCTCCCCCTGTAACACCAGATTGAAATTTGTAACACTCAGCTAACCTTGTCTGGAGGTCCATTCTCAGAAGGGATCGCCATTTTGAAGGCTCTCAACTACTTCATCTGTGTGACTGAATATCCAACCTAAATCTTTCTTCTTGGGTGTTCTTTTGCTTTTGATTCTTCACTTCCACCATCATCACCAAATGCCCCCGGTCATTAAGGTCAATCCACTCAACCAAAGCTGAAGGACAGAAAAGTGAGGCTACAGTGACGATAGCACACTGAAAGGAAAGCGAATAGCAGGGTGTGGCTGGACAAGATGAAAGACATTATGGTTGACATATGTAATCAATGCAAATGAGAAACTAGGCATCCAGCTCCAGAAATAAGCACTGGGCTGTATTTCTCACAGAACAGTCTTGAGAAACTTGGAAGTTGCAAACGCCATGGCTGCCACTCTATGGCTACGTCTGCATTAGCAAGTAGTACTGACCAGTGGGGGCAAATTTTATATTTACCACTGTAAAAAACAGTGGTCTTACAGGGCCCGATGTCCAAATCATGAACATTTTACAGGGTTTTATTTTGGACTAGTTGTAATCTGGTCCTGTCAGCAGAATGAGCGTGAGTGGTTGGAGCAAACTGAATGCGTTTCTGAAAAACATCTGGTTTAATTTAATCTGAAAATGATCCACTTTGTATGCCCAGATGCCACCCCAAAATGTGAAGCAAGACAAAGTGAGTACAACTGGGATACCGGCTTTAAAAATGCACTTCTGATCTGAGCAAAAATGGCAATGTAAACGCACCCTACATGTTGGCTGATGCTCAGTGCAAAATTAGTTCTCAATATTTTCTGTTAATGTCTGTGACAGTCACTATGGTCTGAAATTGATAACAAAACATTAAGACACTAGTGTTCTGAAGGTTATTTCTGAAAAAAAATAATGGGGAAAACACAGCAGAATCAGCAAAGGACTACAAAATAACTTTCACAGTCAGTACGCACTGTCCCACCCCAAACAGAGTTTGGCTGTAAAGAACACCTGGCAAAGCAAACGTGGTGGTTTTTCACTAACCCATGAGTGCGAAATACGAGTATATGTAAAGAAAAAAGCCATACCACCTGTCAAGCAAAGGCCATTTACAGCAAGATAGTGTGTCTACAGCCCTCACTCTTCTAGGAAATACAGGAAATAAAAAGGTGGCATATGAAAATCAAAACCTTACTCATAATATTCTAAGGGGCAGACTCTTTACGTGCAGAGAAGGACTATGTAATTGACAAAAATTCAGTCAGAAATGGAGCCAGATTCTTACTGTAGAAACAGATGGGACTGTTAAAAATTTGTCAATACATAAAAAGGATCATTCAAATCCTGGAACAGCTGAATGCTTGGATAAGTATTTCTGTGTTTCATGGAGCATAAATCTCTCTGAAGATCCTCTCCTGAGAATGTAGGAACTAGGTTTTATAGCCAGGACAGGCTGGGTTAAAAGCCAAGTCTCCTAAATCACACTTTGCCTCCCCATCACTTAAACTTGGATGAAACTTTTGAGTTCCGTTACAGCTGCTTCCCTTCCACCCCACTCAGTACTGAACACACAAGTCCAAAATGCTCCTAAACCTCTGTTGTCAGAACTAGGCTTTGGAGGAACTACAAAAAGAAGCCAGAGGCCAGAACAGGTAAGCTCTGAAGATTTAACAAAAAGTTTGTTAATCCAGGATGCTCGTTAATGACTTGCTGCATAGTGTGGTGACGCATGCTGTGTATGTGAGTTACATGAACACAGATAAGTCTTGCTACACTTTGCAATGCATCAGCGACATTTTGGATTCTGTAAAATAAATAAAACCTGATTTTTATTGCCACTTCAAACATGCCAAGTAAAATGTGATATCAAGAAATGTCTAGAATTACTCCCTCTCCATATTGTTACTATTACTATTTAGCACAGTAAGTCTCAATTACTCTTCACAAAGAATTTTAAAACCCATTACAAAATGTATTCCACTCTGCAAGCAGGGACAGAAACTGATGGCAATGGAGAGCTTGGGATTGCAGCCCCCTGCAAACCACCTTACTCATCCTTCATTGAATGGAGCGTTACACCACTGGCGCTGTTGCTGCAGCAACTTTTCCCAGCCCCCGAGCAGTGCCACAAAGGTGCTGCCTTAATACAGATAAGCGGTTTCACTGTCTTTTTACACAGAAGATACAGTCAGTTGAAAACAAAAGACAGTTTAAGGGAAATAGTAATTAAATTGTTTCAAAATTACTGGGAAGTATTGATGTAGGAAATGAAACATTTAATTTTCAACAGTCTTTGGTGTTA
The DNA here is from genome assembly GCF_030463565.1 of Pelecanus crispus. Lineage (NCBI taxonomy): Eukaryota > Metazoa > Chordata > Aves > Pelecaniformes > Pelecanidae > Pelecanus > Pelecanus crispus. The sequence goes on along the minus strand of NC_134646.1, from coordinate 40,145,761 downwards.
AAACAGAGAGAAAGGCCAGATAAGGGATGTCTTCTTTTAATTGCCACAATTTAAATATCGAGTAATATGGTGAGAATTGGATTGTGTGAAGGTAGTAGGTATTTACAATCCTCTGAAATCACTACTGTTACTTATGTATCTTGTCAGATTTCCTAAAGCAAAGGTACACTACTTTTTCCTCCAGAAGAGCCACAAGTTGTACATACCTGTGAATGTTCAAACACTTGCTTAGAACCTGGTTTGGTTCCTCTCTACAACAAGGTTGTTAGCACTGGTGGATTGTATTTCTAAGGCTCCTGCCCAGGACTCCATCCAAAGCCTAGCTGGAAATCCTCATGTCCTGGATTTTCAATGGTCAAATCCGTTGCGGGACTTACTATTTGCTGGTTGCACTACTGTCTTTAAATCCATGCTGATGTAGTTCACCTTGGACTCCATCCTACCCACATTAGATGCAGACCAAAATTACTTTCTACATAATAAAGAATACAGTCATCATAATTGATATTTTAACACCTTTTGGTGGTAACTGTGATAAACAGCATTATACATTTACATGAAATTGCAGTAATATACAGGACATACATTTGTATCAAAAATGAGGGCAGGAATTTAGCAACAAAGCTGACATCCCACATCAGCACTGTGGCAACAGCGGCCAGCAGTTAGCTAATACTTTGGGCCGCTCCTTCTTGCAAGCCATGGCTTGTACTGTTACCAGAAGTCATAGGCACTCTCTGCCACACCTCCTCATGTCCTGAGGTCCTAAATGCTACTCTGGTTATTGGCCTCTGGTTATATGACCAACATGTTCTAAGCAGAGCTGAAATATATAGCTAAAAAGTCTGCTTATTTTTGCTTGGTTCTTAGCTAAACCATTTCTTGAGGGATCACCATATCTGAAAGTTAGTGATGAGTAATGCATGACTTTTCTTTCAATTTCTGTCATATTATGTCAGCTCTGTGTAGACAATTTTCTTTTTAAAACAGCCTGAGACAAGAACATATGGTTGTTTCATTGTTTAACATTGCATTTTAATTCAGCTTAGAGGAATCAACTCAGAGTCAATAACTGCTCAGTACGAGTTTAATCTGGGACCTCTTTATTCAGCTTTATGCAGAAAAAGACTTGGTGCAGATGGGGAACAATAAGCCTGATGATAAGAAAACAGATTTATTTCTCTCTCTCCTGTCTCATGTCTCTCTCATGAAGGTGACATGCTTGACGTGCCAGGTCACATGGGAATAGCACATGATGCACCCTGTGTGTCACATGGCACAGGAAAAGCTGAGTGGCTGCTGTATTTCACAGCAAGCAGTGAAAGCATCCTTACCAAGACTGTAACAAAAATTGCATGTTGGAAGCTTCTTGATAGCTGTTCTGAAAAGCTGGTGAGGTGTGAGCTTCAGTCTCTTGTTAGGTGGGTGCCATCAGTACTCCACTGGACCATACTCTGAAGCTACAATTCAGCCCAGTGAAAACCCCGAACGTACGATTACTTCTATGCAAACCAAAATGGCTTTTAGTATCCTTAGATAAGGCAGTTCTGCACTGAGCCAAAGCACTCACCTGCTGGTGAAATGAACACGTTTAAGCTTCTATTTTCTTCACAGTGTCAAATACAGATTTAGAGGTGAAAAAAAAAGAGCAAGAAAATGAAACAGAAAGCAAAATATCCTAGTCTGAATGTGTACGTATTTGCCCATCTTACACAGTCAGCAACAATTATAAATAACCTTTACTTTACAGTTTATTCTTTCACGAATGCTATTTGACAGGCTGGAATGATTATGAAATAAATTTGCTCATGTGTCTTCCATCCGAGTACAAGTTTTAGAATGATATACGCATTTCTATGCATTTATCAATGATAGCTTCTTTAGCCAGGGAAGGAAGAAGAGGTGAAAACAAAGATTTTATAACTGGCTGGACATATAAGATCCACATCCCTTTCTCTGACTGATCTTTGAGTTCAATTAGGCTGGAGTGTCATACTCTAGCAAGTATGACGTACTTGGTGGAGGGGAGACCTGTACTCAAAGCCAACGGCTTCAAGTTTTTAGCACCCCCAACACATGTTTATCTAATGATAATACTCAAACTGATTTTACTGGGTAGCCAAAGCTGTGTGTGCAGAAAAAATAAATATCTGAATTAAAACATTTAACAGACTATTCAGTTATAGCACATATTTTCAGTGTACTGCTTTACAAGTATTTACTACGTAAACTATTGGAAGTATCTAAACATAAGTGATATTTTGGTGGTAAGAAATATTTTTCAATTATAAGATCACAAAGCATTAGAGGATCACAAAGGCTGTTTTACTGCTTGAAAACGGAGATTTTAGAGGACTTATAAAGTAAGTCTGACTTTGAAAGAGCTTATCTATCAATTCAGTGTATAACAACATATTAATTTGAACATAAAATCACTCAGTAAATTCTTGACAGAAGTCACACTATACTTGTTTTTTACAATCTCTCAATGACTGTAAATTAATATGTATAGTAGTTATGCTACTGCAGGGCTTGGAAGATACTCATTCAGCTCACGTATTTTCCAGAATCTCCTACCGGTGCTGAGCAGGTTGCTTAATTTCTCTCTTGTTCACTCACATCTCCAAATTAGCACAGGGATTGCCTCTTCCTTTGTACCTCTAAAGTACCTTGCACATAGGGACTTCCGAGCAACTACTGTAATATGAATTATTAATCTAGAATCTAGACTATTCCAACTTGGCCAGGAAAAAAAACCTGCAGGGACTGCGTAAGTCTGCTCCTGGAAGAATGAATCACTACTTCTTCCTGAGAGGAAGCTGCCAACAGCTCTTGCGGGGGACACACACCGACAAAATGCACTTTACTCTGATGTCTGCTAAAGAAATCTCTTCCAGATTGGCTTGGCTAACAACTACCTCACAGAGATCGCTTCTCCTACACCACTGCACCTCACCTATGCTAAACGTAATGATAAAAATATCTCAGCCAGTGACCATGGCCAGATGCCTGGTGACTTACAGATGACACAGAGCTCTGGTGGCCTCTCTGACATTGTGGAACATGCAAAATCCGACACAGTTGCATGACCTGGCTCAGAGAGAGAAGTGTCTTAGCGTGGTTCCACCGATTCCTCACTGAGTGTTCCCAGATGGCAGCAGATGGCTTTTCCTTCTGTTAAGGGTTCCCAGATGCAATATGCAACAGCACTCGGTGCTGATCACCTTTTCTATCCAACATCTGTACAGAAGCTGCAGGAACGATCATGATGCAGTATATGGACTGCAGTGTTATTAATATTAATGCTACTTTATCTTTTCTTTCAATCTGGGAATTACAACTGCCCTCTGACACGTCCAATACTGAGAACATACTGAGAGAGCGATGAAAACCAGCTTGAAGAAGCTCAAGTCCAGACATGAAAAGATGACATGAATTAGAGGGAGAAAGCCTTTAGAGGATACAATGAATCAAGGAATGCGTGTACCGTTTTCCGGGATGGATTAGAGAAGTCCGGGGAAGAGAGAGGTTCATTTTGATCAGTAGCGTTCCCAGCAGGAATGTTAAGTTCGCAAGAGTCAGAGCCCAGCACTCTTTCTGCCCCTTCTGCTTTTGCCTCAACACACACCTTGCCTTCATGATGCCAGTGAGCACGGGATGTGACCACGCTGACCGTTCATCCGCTCGGGAATCCTGCATCTTGAGGAGCCCCAACAATGGTTTTCACATCCCTTGGTGTGGCTGAAAGAGACTGTTTGCCTCGGGGCATTTACCATTACAGTCATTTTTTGGGAAGAAACACATTCTGCTTTCAGACCTTAAGACGACTGGAGTTACTCACCGTTTCTAAACATTTACGTGGTGCTCGTCGCTTTTGACAATTTGCCCATTTTTCCATGGGTCACCGCTTTTCACAAAGCCTGCATTTCTCTCATAAAACTATAAACCCAGGCAAAATCAAAAATCCCTCTCCTCACCCGGCTTTCCGGGCCTTCTGTATACACATATACCCTCAAGGCAGCCAGGTTTTTGCGTTTGCCGATTACCCCCCGAGTCATTTAAGGCCGCTCGGAGGCAGGCCGCGGAGGCAGGCCTCTCCCGCAGCCACCTGCGGGCCCCTGGCTCCGCCGTGCGGCACCCCGCGCTCCGCCGGCCCCGCCACCGCGGGCGGCCCTCCCGCCCGGCGCCGGGGCGAGCGCTGCGAGGCCGCGCCGGGGCCACCGGGAGCCGCCCGCGACACAGCCGCCCCCGCCGGCCGAGGCGCCCACGCTCCCTCGGCCTCGCCTGACAGCGACGGCCCCGCCGCCGTCCGCTCGGGGCCGGGTTTCTCCCCCTCGGCGGCCGCCGCCCGCCCCCGCCGGTGGGAGGAGCGGGGAGCGGCCCCGACCCCGCGGCGGCCGAGCAGGCGGGGCCAGCGCGGCAGCGGGCAGCTGCGATATGTCGCACCCGTCCCCTCTCGCCCGGCCCAGCAAGGCCTGCAACCCCCGCGCCTTCTTCGATGTGGACATCGGGGGCGAGCGAGGTGGGGAGGGGAGGGGGCGGGACGGGGCCCTCGCGGCGGGGACCCGGCCGAGACCGCCGGGGCCGGGGCCGGGGTCGGGGCCGGGAGCGGGGGGGGCCGGACCGCCCCCTCTGCGCGGAACGCGGGGGGCCCGGGCCGGGCGGCGGGGAGCGGGCGGGCGCGGCGCGGCTCATACCGCGGCGGGGCGGAACGTTCCGGGCGGGGAGGGACCGTGGGGCTGCGGGGGCGCCGCGCCGGGCCGGGCGCTGTCCCCGCGGGCTGCGAGCGCACCCACCCGGCCCCGGGGAGGAGGAGAAGCACGGCCCCGCCGCCAACGGGCCCGCTGCGGGGCGGAGGGGCCACCCCGCCGGGCCCTGCCCGCTCCCTCCGAGGTTTCCGCGGCAGAACGGACAGGCCCGAGGAAGCGGAGAGGGGGGCAACATGGCTGCACAGGCGCCCCGTTCCCCGTGGCCTCCCCGCTGAGGGAAATACCCGCGGGTGTTGCAGGGGAGCGGGCACAGGCAGCGCCATCAGCGAGCGCTGCGACGCCTTCCAGTGCAGCCGTGCCCTCCCGAGCGCCGCAGTGCGCCGCGCCGTCGGGGGCCCGGCCTTCCTATGGCTGCCGCTGCGCCGAGCTCGGCCCCCACCGCCGGGAGCCGCCGGTCGGGCGGTGACCCCCGCCCTCAGGCCCGGCCCCCCGCCATGCCCTGGGGACGCGCCGCAGCCTGCCCGGGCTGCCGGCCTGTGGGGCTGCGGCGGCGAAAGCTGAGGCAAACCCCGCCGTCCCGGCCATTTTCTGGGCGCCGCCGGTGCTGCCAGAGGTCATTCAAGAATCTGGGCAAACGGGCAAAATGGAAATAAGAAAGCAGCAACGTGGAAGCTGGGGTAACATTCGAAAGCGTAGGTTTTCAAAATTTGCGTGGGTGAAGATAGGCGCTGCCCTTTTCTCGGGATATTGCCTCCGATTTATTCGTTCTGCTACTCCCAAAGAATGAAAGAAGAAAGCCTGTAAGATCGTTCGCCTTTTATTGACTTTCAGTTGTCTAATTTGTTTTCATTCCTGTATTAATTGGAATTAATATATTTACATTTAGCTTCCGGTAGAGCGTAGTTATGTTAACTAATTGACTGTGAGGCTGCTGAGAAAACAGCAGCATCAACTGATGGCAGCTGCTAGGAGTGAGAAATAGCTCGCTGACAAGCCAGTGCATGACAAGATGAGCATTTGACACAAAATCCATATATCGACTATTACAGGATCTGTTAGGTACTCAGGTTTCACTTCCTGTAGTTAAAACATGCACATTTTCGGTTTTAACGATTGCTTGTAGCGTGTGTAACTGTAAATAGCCATTATTCACATGCATGTTAAGTAACACTGTGTCTTAGTAAAATTGGGGTTTAAGAGAATGAGGAGTAAGGTTAGTGTGCATGTTTGGCATAAGCCTTTTGATCAAATAAAAGTCTCCACAAAACAGTCTTTTTTTTTATTGTATCTATTTTTGATTGAACAAGCTACATATGTATGTTAGAAGAGACATAAAATAAGTAATGCATGTTAAAATACATAATTTGGCTTCAATATATGTGTGTGTGATTTCCCATGGGCATTTTTTTTGGCAGAAAAGGTATTTGGCATTTTTGGTAGTTTTTGGCAGAATCTTATCTTTATTCCCCCTAAGTTATTCTTGATAGTGGAATTCATTGCTGGTAATAACCTTGCTAAAAACCTAATATAACTCTGCCAGCGATTGCCATGGAACAACCCCAAAATGTAAATTTAGTAGTAATCTAAATAGAAATAATCAAGTCTGAAACATTAATTTCCTTTGCTCTGTAATGCTCAACACATCACCATGCCAAGGACGGGACTTAAAAGTGTGTCTCATTCTCTCTTTGTCGTTTCAGTTGGACGCATTGTCTTTGAATTATTTGCTGACGTTGTACCGAAAACTGCTGAAAATTTCCGTGCGTTATGTACAGGAGAGAAAGGAATAGGGCCTACCACTGGAAAACCTCTCCATTATAAAGGATGTCCTTTCCACAGAAGTAAGTTCTATGAAATCCCCTGTTTCCCTGGTGGTAACAGAATTCCTCTATTATCGGTGTTTGAAATAATGTTAAATAATATTTTGGAGCACTTGTTTAAGAAATAACTTGACTGAAAGTAAGTTTTTGATCCTCCTGATGACCAGATGTTTTTACCATGCATTGACAATAGTAAATTATAAATTTACTACTAAGTTAGTAGTAGTAAAACTAGTTTACTATGAGTTGTGAATAGGTTGAAATGGGTTTCAGGTAAAGGGTTAAATATCGAGTGATGTCCACTTAACTGAAAAGGAGTACTTAGGGGAGACTTGATAAATAAAAGGTGGTTTTCGGTTTTATTTAGGTGCAGGTGCTGGTGACAGGGATTGCTCTTCACCTCTGAATTTTTTTTTTCATGCCTTTCCTGCCTTGCTGCTGTATTTTATAATTATTTTCTTTTACAGTTATTAAACAATTCATGGTCCAGGGTGGAGATTTCTCAAACCAAAATGGCACAGGTGGAGAAAGTATATATGGTGAAAAATTTGAAGATGAAAACTTTCATTATAAGGTACTCTTGAAAAATACTAATTGTATTCAGTTTTTGAACTTTCAGTGATTTTTATTTTTCTTCAAGTTCAGAATTAGCACTCTTTAGTCAAGATTAATGTATTTTTAAACAGTGTAAAGAATGCAGCAGAAAAGCCCCAAACTACTTTGTCCTTAAAGTCTTTGTTGAATACAGAGCAAATACATGTATGAATACATACAAAATGAGGTCAATCTCATTAAGACAAAGACAACCATCATTTAAACTTTCAATTCCACCATCAGAAATTAGTTTGAAACAATCTTTCAGTTCTCACTGAAGCAGGGGTATTATTTTAAAAGAGTAGCAAATTTTGTCACTCTGAAGCATATACAGTATGTTAGCATTAAATGGATTTTATGCTGCTTTTTCATATTCTAATAACATTCAGAATAAGATTAGATGTGAGAAACACCTTTCATATTTAAGAAGTGGGGAATCCATGGTAGATTGCAGAATTAATCCAAAGGAAAATTTGAAAGAAAGCATTTTCCCCACTACAGTTATTTTCAGTGATATGAGAAGTAAAAGGCTGTTTATGGATGGCTTTTTTTTCCCCCAAAATGTTGGAAAAATGTGCTGTGAACACAGCAAGTTTTTGAATATGGAAAGATCTCAATTGGAGGATGTCATTTTAAGAGATGCTGGCTTTGATGGCAGAAATTCCTACCCCTCCCATTACTTATTTCCACTCCTGTATCAGAGCTCACTATTTCATTACTAGCAACCATTAGTGCAGTCCCACAAGCAGTTTTGTCAGCTGTGGGAAGAGAGGAGGGAGCTGTGTTGTGAGAGTAGGAAATTATAAAACTGTCTTTGTCCTTGAAATCAACATCTAGTGACACCAGGAATACTGCAGATGCATGTGCTTTAAATACACAACTTGCCAAGTACATTTTTTGAACAACAGTTTTCTCAGGATGTGTCCTGTGTCTTTTGTTGTTTGTTTTGCAAAGGCACGACCTTCAAAATGTCCATTACCATTCTTTGGGCTTCTCTTTGTCATCAAAACCAGATGCAGTCGATGCCTCCAGGTTGTCTTTTGACATAAGATTGAATTCTTTTTTATGCTTTTGAAGAAGAAATGTTTGCCTTTTGTATTTTTAAATCTTTTTTTAAGCATTTTAGTTCTACCTTTCTTTAAAAATGGGTATTCCAGAAAGGGAAGAAGACTGCTTTTCACCATACTGTACAGCAGGTCTGTGTACCTTAAGCCTGCAATTTATACAGTATTTGAAGACGTCCAAATTTAAGTATTACCTGTATACTGTGACTTACATGTTTTGGCTAGCAGACTTAGCTATTCTGGAGAAAAGTGGCAACCATAGTAATTGTTCTGAGTGCTCATCTGTGTTCTCAGCTGTACATAAAGGGCTGTGTGGGTGGAAAAAATCCCCTGTGCTTGAACTGTTCATAATTGCATCTTGAACCTGGGTGGGAGTACTACCTGGAAACAACAAAAATAACATGTTCTGCAAGTACCCCTTACAACAGCCAGAACACCCGCTGTTGTAGGTGTAACAATTCTCAGCACTGGCAGTTACCATTTTCATATTGCGTTATTGTGATAGCATGTGAATGACTCCTCAACAACACGGACTAAAAAACTTACATATATTGTTGTCCTGTGGTTAAAACAAAGCCCTGACTGCAATTGTGCTTGCCTCGAAACAGTATTTTAGGAAAAGAAAATATGGCAATCCTCCACTCATCAGGCATCAAAGTCCATGGCCAAGTTTGGAGCAATAGCTGGAAATGTAGCTCCAGTATTCATCATAGAGTTAATTACAGTTGAGAGAATTGTTCTCTGAAGCCTGACACTTGCTATGGTGGTGCCCATAGCACTGCTGCTTTAAGTTACTCTTGTGCATGGTCCTTGTCACAGGATCTCTGGCTCCCTGAAGAAGGAGACTGTGTCATCGTTACTTTTTTGGTTGTACTGTCAAGTGAGATCTGGAGGTAATTATGAATGGAATGCAGATGATCCCCATTTCTGTACTTCTCTTGACTGCTGAGCTATAACAGAAGTTGTCAGTGTGCCAGGGATGAGTCGAAGAACTCACTTGGATCTTGTACAGAGTCTGGGAGCTCAATTCCAATCATCTGTTGGCCAAGTATGTTAGGATTTTAGTGGGAGTTAAAATGCCTCTGTTAGGTAGAAATTCACTGGATCTTGCACTTAATCTAGCAGTCCTGCAAAGTGTCCTCAAACCACTGTCTTGGACAACAATGAGTTGTTTTTGTTGACACTTGAGGACACTGGAGCTACCTGTTTGTTCTTGCGGTGTTTGTATGGTTTCCTGTAAATTGCAATAAACTGCAAGACTTTGTCAGTAGTCAGCTTACCATGTCACATCAATCCCACTGGGCTTTTTTTTGGTGTCCCTTCTCCAGCTAATTAATGGCTGTGCTGTTGTGAAACACTCAACTTACGCAGACCTCAAGCAGTGTTGTTACCATGGCATAGTTTTGCAAGCCTTGAATCTGTCAGAGAATCTGATTTTAACTGGACTTTTTTACTTGCTTTATAAGCTTTCAAAATGACCAGCAGAAACCATCACGGGAAAGACACTGTATTTGCAGTGTTTTTCAGAACACTCATGGCAAGAAAATGCATGAGTGACAACAGTTTTGTTTATAAATAGGGACTCTGATCATGAATGGGGACTCTCATCATGGGACTAATGTTGAGACTTGGTCCCAAACGAAATGGAGTTGCATGTAAGTGTGAAGATCAGAGCCACCAGACTACTGTCCGTAACTTTCCAACTTGTCTTCCAAATCTTTACAGACAAAAGGTAAACGTGCAGGTATATGGCAACAGCAGAGCTTATTGTTACTTGGCTCTTTATTTACAAACCCTTGCTGTCTAGCATTAGTTGTAACTGAAAAAAAAAAAAAAAATTACAGGTCTTATTCTGCCTCTTGGGCAGTGAATCAGAGACCAGCTTCAAATGGTATTTGTAAAAATCTCCTATGGGGGAACCCTTCTGATTAACTTGTTTGCCAGGAACTATGGTGCAAAATGTCACGTTTGTTTTGGAGGCTGCATTCCTGCAGGCTTGCTAGCAGATGCCTTCTCTTGCTGTGGAACACAGGGTTCCTCTGTGTCATTTGTCATCTCCGATTCCCAGGATGAGTTTCAAGATTAGAAGAGACGAAGTCAAGATTATTCCAGTAGCTTTCTGTTGGCTAGGTGCAGTTCTAGCTCTCGGCTGTACAACCTTTGCCCAGAGTTCCTGAGCCAAATCCTGGTTGAAAGATTCAGTCTCATTGCACCGTATGACTGGATGAACACCTCAGGCAAGGAGTTCTCCCTGCCACCATGGAAATCCAAACACTGTGTGGGGAAAACACTTTTCAAAACAACAGGTTCTTCGAAGTGGTAGAGACTATAGGGACAAACGAGATGCTTAAATAACAGCTGTCTCAGATTGTTGTCTCAAACTGATGAACCTCCCGTCGAGCTCTGAGTTCTACTTCACAGCAGTCTTCTCTGTGCTGTCATACTTTTTTATTTTTGCCCTCCCCTCCTCCCCACAGTATCAGGTTTCTTAGGAATACCACAGTTTGCATGCCTCAGTCATGTACCAGTGCCTTGGTGTAACATACTGACTTATGTTAAACAGAGTTCCTTGCACTTAATAACCAGATCAGCTGGGGGAGAATAATATCTTAAAGGCTGAGTCATGTCAGTGTAACAAAAGAGATTCACAACACATATGAAAAGTACATTTTTGCAGTACAAGTGGAAATGAAATAATCTGTGTGATGGAGCAAGATGGTTCTTATTTCAAAGAAGGAAAAAGTACTTACGGAAAACAAGATAAACAGCATCTTCTCATGTTGGGCTGTTTAATAAATTTTTGTTAGTTTGTGGCCTGGTAGCATAAGCCAAAATAATTGGATGGTTAAAAATCCCAAAAGAATAAAACCATCTTTCTAGGAAAGTGAAGGAGTTAAAAAAACCCCACCAACCTTTAAATTAAAGACCACAGTCCTTTAAAACCCACAGTTCCACAACACGCTTTGTGTGAGTAGGCCTTACAAAATTAACAATACATACCCGTCTTGACAGTGTAATATTAAAGTTGGTTTAAGCGGTGTTTTGCTTTGTTTCTTGGGGCCAGTGGTCTTATATAATCCAGTGAGGCACTTCTCTCAGGTGATCTGTCTAAACTCAGCAGCTGTGCAGGGGATTGAGTGTACAAGAAGCAGACAGGTGTTACAGCATCAAGTCACACATGTGGCTCCGCTTGCTAGACTGCTAGGTGGCAAGTAAAGATGCAGAGCTGGGCAATTTGCCCTCTGCAGTCATGGTAGATAGAATTAGTTGCCAACTGTATGTAACTGGTTTACAAAGTTGTCATTATGGCTGTCCTTGCTATATATATTAATAGCCTTACAGAATCTTAGGTATGGTTTTATAACCGATCTCTCATATGTTGATTGTGATTTTTTTCCCCCAATGCAGCATGATAAACCTGGGCTGCTGAGCATGGCAAATGCAGGACCTGGTACTAATGGCTCTCAGTTCTTTATTACAACGGTGCCTACTTCTCACCTGGATGGGAAACATGTGGTGTTTGGCCAAGTGATCAAAGGAATGGGTGTAGTTAAAATATTAGAAAACGTTGAAGTCAAAGGAGAAAATCCTGCTAAGGTAAGCAAAATCCAAAGCACTTAGGGATGATGTTTATTCTTCCATTATATGATGTGTATTGATTTCTTCTAAATGCTTGGTGTAATGCTTAGAAGTATTGAATGTTAACCAGTCATTGTTACTGACACTGTTAATTTCCATTTTACTGTCCTTGTTAAGAAGCTCTTGTTCTTTTGCTGTAAATTTTCCCTGCACAAACAATTTATTGTTCAACACAGCTGTGACGGTAGAAGCCTTTATCAGGGTGAAGGTGGAAAGGCACAGCTACAAGTGTAGGATGGGTGATGAAATTAAAAGGTGGAATTCACAACCGTACCTAAGTGATAGGTAATTCTTGTGAATTTTATGTCAGAAGTCATTGTATTTCTGGAAAAGCAACTGGTGTGTAGGTCATGTCAGTTTGTGGTTGTTTGAAAAATGAATACCTCTGTAACTTTAAAAGACTTGGCAGTTTGAGAAAGAAGCATCTTCTCTAATGTAGTAGAACTTCCATATCTTGCGTTTTGCTGGAGCTCAGCTTGCTGGCAGTTCCTCTTCCAGCCTCTCTGTGGAGCATGGGTATGGTGTTCTTGGAATGCTGCTCCTCTGAAGGCAACACTTTCTGTGATAAAAGCCTTTTGATGAGGATAGGCTAATGATGTGATGAGTTTCTGAAATCAATGCACCCCAACAACAGATGAAAAAGCATTTTTACTGTATTTCAGAGAGCACTCAGAAGTTGTGGCTTTTTTGGGGGAAATTGCCTTAATAAGCAATACCGCTATTTACTCTGTTTTTTCAGTTGTGCGTCATTGCAGAATGTGGAGAGCTAAAGGAGGGAGATGATTGGGGAATTGTCCCTCAGGATGGATCCGGAGATGCTCATCCAGATTTTCCTGAAGATTCAGATATAGACTTGAAAGATGTAAGTATTTTTCTTTTAAGGTATTTTACAGAATGCAAGACGTAGGTAATCTGAGTTACATGGTGTCTGTGATGATGTTCACTAAGCCTTTTTTCTTAAGAATTGAGCAAGGTCCTGATTAAATGGTGACATACAATTTTAGGAAAGAGAATGCTGTGGGAGGGGATTGCTATTTCTTTTTTTCAGTGCTAATTGCAGCTGATTTTTCCCCAGTAGCTAAAACCACAATTACTTACAATTATTGCACTTAATTTTTTTCTGTTCTTTCTTTTTACTTTTGTTTGTGCGGTAGTGACAAATTGCTATTACTAGAACTCCATCCTGCAGATGACTAACTTAATGTTGTACCTACACACCTTTTCTGTGCAACTTTTTAAATATCCACCCTTAAAAAGATTTTGTGTCACTTACTAGAAATAATAGAAGATCAACCTTTTTAAGAGACTTTTACTACGTCAGAGCTAGTCATTCTCAATTCCCAGCAGTTGTTTGCTTTTCAAGTTGTTCAAACTGAAGGAAGACCTGTTGTTGAGAGGGGAAGAAAAGAGGGCTGCACATGTACATTCCATATACAGAATTAGAATAGTAAAAATACATTACAGCTAGAAACCAGAAACGCCTTGTATCTGGCTATTGAGAAGCACTTCAGCTTGTGAAAATGTTTTTGGATAGCATTTGCTGTGGTTCAGAACTGAAGTTGGCAGGTGCCTGCCTCCTTTAACTTTAAATTTGTCCACATAAACTTAACTACAGAAACCATGGTGACACTGGTCTCATGCTGTGATCAGTTTTTTTCAAGGTCATTAATTCTAGTAGGGTACAAGTGTAAACTGATAGTATTACAAATGGCAATGTATACATTTGACAGAGCTGAAGATAAACTGTGGTATAGACAGCAGTAATTGTAAACTGTTTATCGCCACTGGAAAAGTAACACCACTTGAAACGTATGCCATTCTGGAAATAGAAATGATAGATTTGATAAAGACAGGTGGTTGTTCTTCTTCTTCCACAGATGTTTTAAGTGTTTTGAGAGAAGGAGAATTGTGTTGATACGACTTTTAGTTTGAGAGCATGCAGAGTTCAGGTGACTAATACCATTTTGAGAAGTAGAAGACAAAATTTTCTCAGGAATAAAGCAGTCTTGGTTGAATACTTTGATTGTTAACATGTCTTCTTTTCTATGAATAATGGTCAACACCTTTATATATAGCTCGGTGTGGGTAGCAGCATTTAAGGAGTTGAACTGCTATGTTGTCTCTGGTATGATTCTATTTCCTCACCCTTTATACTGTAGAAAACCCATTAGGAATTTCATCTTTCAGACTATTGTGTTACATGAAGTAGGGAATATTATAGGAGTGGTTTGAAGCTAGTATTTGTCTAAGATTGGAATATTTTTATTCTGAGATTTTTATAATAATCTTTGAAAGAGGATGGACATGGGGTCCTACTGTTAAACATTAAGTAATTCAAGACTTCTTTCATACGTACATTCATACTTTATATTTTCCATCTGTTTTATTAGGTTGACAAGATTGTGGCCATAGCAGAAGACATAAAGAATATAGGAAATACTTTCTTCAAATCGCAAAATTGGGCAGTGGCAGCTAAAAAGTATAGTAAAAGTTTACGGTAAGGCTATCATCATTCAATCAGGTAGTTCCTGTAACCCAGATTAATCCTGCCAACAAGCAATGACGTGCATTTTAAAAGTGCCATTGCTGTGCTCTTTTTCTTTTTTTTTTTTTAAAAAGAGCTTTCTGAATCTGGAAAACATCTGGTTGATTTTTAGGTCCTTATTCAAGTAGGTCTTCTACTCGTTGCTAGGTAAGAGCTGCAGGCAGGAAGTATTGTCTGGAACGTACTAAACGCTCCTTTTTTAATACTCTTGCTGTGCTGGTGTGTAACAGGGAAGAAAAGCACAATAGTATACATAGGGTAGTTAACGGACAGGAAAGGAGGGAGATACTTTTTCTCTGATTTCTAAAAAAGAGTACATTTAGGAAATGGGTAAGTTCAAGAGAGAGTACCCCCAAATGTGACCATTATTAATTCATTATTATTTTTTCTGAGGCTCCATGCCATCATCCTGACTCCATGTATAATTCAGACTTGCCTTCAAAATCATGGTCTTTCTGCTTTTGTTTCCATACTGCTCCTTTCTCCTTTTCTTGCTTTTTGCTTTACATATATGAGCTTCTCCTAAAAACTTTTTTAAGTTGTACTGACCTTCATCCCTACCTTCTTAATGATCACTGTTTAACTAGCAGTAACAATAATGAAAGAAAAAGAATTCAGGCATATTTAATGCTTCAGCTGAGGTTTTTAACTGACTGGGTTTCAAACAAATGATGTCTTTCTGAAGCATAAAAATGAATCCTTTAATTACAGATATTAACCCAAGATGCAACGTCTCCCGCTGCCCTCAAAAAGCCCATCATAGACCAACAGAAACCCCAAAGTAAATAGGATTTCCATGTAAACCTTTTAGAAATCATACAGAAAAAAGGCTGGAATGGATCTTTAAGGAACTTTGTGTTGTATCTGTCCATTTCCTCCCCCCATTACTAGGTAAATAGCAGGTATAATGATGCCATCCCTTACAATTAGTTGTCTTGCTCACTCTTAAGCACACCCAATGAAGGCTCTTCCAGTTTGAGGCGAGCGCTTCTATTTGGTGCTTATTTGTCCTTGTGGATGGAAAGGATAGTAACTTTTCTAGACTAAACAAATCTGATCATTCCAGCTCTTCTTTATATGTCATACTTTTGTAGACATGCCCTGTTGTTGTATCTTAAAATCTAATACTTTATATAGGACAGTGTGCTTTAGCTGGCACTTTGCCAGAACTGATAGGCTCTTATCCTCTTCCATGTCTTATGTACAACTCACCTAGGAAACCATCTGGCAATGTTGTGCGGGTTTTTTGGTTTTGTTTGGGGTTTTTTTTTTTTTTTTTTACTGACAGTAACCATTACAACCTTCTGTTCTTTTTCTTGTCTTATTGCTGCTTAACCATTCTTTTAAAATTTATTTTATATGTAAGAATTGACACTTTTTTGTCAAAAAAAATTATTACTTCCTGTTGTCTGCCTTGGTATTCATCCTACTGATTTCTTTGACTTGGAAGCTCTGATTTTGCTTCCCAGACGGTTGCGGTCTTTCATGTTTTGGTGTGATTTATAAATATTTTAAGTGTATTCTGTTTCCTTTGAACATAACACAGTTTTGTGTTCTAACTCCTTAACTTTGTACCTTTTTCTGTCTCTCTGGTTCTCATCTCTTGCATGATGCCCGGCAAGTGGAAGGCGCACTGGGACTATGTCTAATGTACTTTTTCAGTATTGCTTATTTTGGTTGTCCTAAGTTGTATACAAACCATGCAACACTCAAACGATAGGGCATACAAAATTGAACTTACATAGGCACTGATCTGCAAAGACTGCATTAATCGTGGCATGCTTAAAATGTGAATGTATGCAAACACACAATTTTTCCTTTTTAAATAAAAGAAGTTCTATCAAGCAGGCAAGTAGAAGAGTTAGGACTTTGATATCCACAATGGACCTTTTCCACTCGAAATAGAAAAATGACAGCATTAGCACATTGAAAATTAAGAAGAATGAGATACAGTTTGCCTATCAGTTTGTCTGTGAAATAGAGATGCAGTAAATGATATGGCTTAGTCCTGAACCAGTGTCAGTTTTGAAGTTCAGGAAAAAAGTCATGAAGGAAGACAGTGGAAGGAAGGTGGAGTTACGAATACTCAAAAAACACTCTCCTTTACAAAGTAAAGCTAGCTTCAGCTTTTAACCATAAATGCCTAAATTAATTAAAATATTACTGAGGGAACTGAAGAAGAGATAAAGGTTCCCATGAATGTGGAAGGTGCAGTGGTGGTGTTGACTTTTTGGCACTGATGAGCAGTATCTTTTTTGAGAATAAATGGTCATTGAGATAAATCCTAATGGTTTCATGCCATCTAGAATAGTCTAAGAAAAAGAACGTTGTTAGTACAGTGGAGAGATAGGAGTTACAATAAAACATTTGCCAGCGAGTTCCTCTTTTTTTGTCAGGGTAGGTCTTATATATTTAGTTTAATAAATATTTGTAAGAGTGGAATTGAAGCTGCTTTAAAAATACCAATTTGGAGAGGCCAGTTCACACATATCTCTGGAAAGATAGCTAGGGGCAGAACAAAATGGAAGTTGCAACACTAATACATGTTCTTTGCAAATCTGTTTTTCTGCAGGTATGTAGAAGCTTCTGAAGCAGTGGCAGAGGAAGCAGACAAACCAAAGTTAAAGACTGGTGCTTTGACCTGTGTTTTAAACATTGGTGCTTGTAAACTGAAACTGTCGGATTGGCAGGGAGCCATTGAAAGTTGTTCAGAGGTAAATTTAATGTTCAGTACTTTAACAGTTGGCCTACATAGAAAATGGAGACTGAAACTACAAAGCTTTAAGAGTCTTCTGACAAGCTTATGATTTGAAAGTAAACAAAGTAGAAGGCTGATTGTGAAGTTAGTAATAACTTTCAGTATGTGGCTTTTTTAAAAATTTTTGAAATTGAGATGACTCATTAGAAACAAAAGAGGGCTGTTGCTTACTGCCAGGAAAAATGCACACTGTCACTGTCAGCTTTGTTTCCTAAGAGCAGAGCTAATTTTTATATTACAAAGAGTTAAACTGTCTTCAGTGAAGGAGGAATACTTCTCCCTGGAAGACTAGTATGAGTAAAACATTGTACTTGCTTTTAGATTTGATGGTCTTGTATTTTATTCATTGAAGTGACTTTTCTAACTAAAGCCCTTTCAGGTAGGCTTAGTGGTGAAATGAAACCAGTGAATAGGAAGGAAAGAATAAATCTGGAAATACTGAAAAACAATAGAATTAAAGAAGAAAAAAAAAAACAGTGACATAGACACACAGAATTTAGTACATTTGAGGAAACTTTAAATGATTCAGTAAAACTCTGAAATTTTGAAGGAAGCAGAGTAAAGAATGCTCTTATCTGTTAGCAGAGGATCCTGGGTGGCATCTCCTAGGGCTTCATGCTGAAAGCAGGAGGCTCAGCTAATCTGTGTGTGGACGGTCTTTAGAGAGCTGGCTTGCTTTCTAGCCTGATGGCATTACCACATGGAAAATTCATAAACCTATCTTCAGAGTGGACAAATGGGAGATGGGGAAAGAAGAAAACTGTGTAATGTGATATCTGTCATCTAGAAAATGGTAAAAATTCAAACAGCATTTAAGTGTTACAGATAGAAATTATCAGTCATAATACTTGCTATTGAGGGGGAAAAAAAACCTTCTTTTTTTTAAGATTACAGAATTGTTAGATAAAGGCAACTCCATAGCTGTAATAGACTTCTGTAATGTATTTAGCTTACGCCTCATCACAGGTGTTAAACAGTGTATGAGTGTTTTGATCAGAACACCAGTTTCCTAAGATTAATGATTAATTAATGAAGTAGAGTTTAAGGTAATTGTTAATGAGAAACTATACACTTTCACTTTTATGATTTCCTAAGGCCAAGAGCATTTTAAATTAACAGTCTGTAACACATGCGTTATTTGGTGTAAATAAGGAATTATGAACAGCTGAGCCTGTTCAAACAAACCTTGCTTGAAAATAGCTGTAAGCACAATGGTCAAGCTAAAACCAAGGAATGCTACCTATGCGTACACAGCACAGACACCTAATTTTCTAAATCTTGACACGGAAGAGGCTCTAGGCTTCATAGCAGACAGATCAGGAAGAGCACCCAGAGTAATACTTCCATTACATGAACAGCTAATACTGAAGTGATTTAAAAAAAAAAAAATCTGGATGCATCTTCTAATGTCTGTAATTCTTAATTAATGAATTAAAGTTAATAAAATGAAATTAATAAAGCCACACATTCATGCAAAATAGTTCCTCTAATCACTAAGAAACTATTCTTTAAAGTAATAATAAAAAAAAGACTCTAGAACTATCTGCAGTAAGAAAAAAGAACGCGATCTTCACAGGCAAGAAAACAAAACACCTGGCTAGCCAAATTAACTTGAGAGGAAAAAAAAAAAAAATTAAGTAATCAAATAGTGGAACAACCTCTGCCCAGCCACTGTATTTCCTATTTTGATAGCATCATATTAGAGCTGGCATATACACATTAGTGAAACCATTCAGCTCAAAAAAAGGCATAATGACTGGAGCTTGGCAAGGTTCCTGAAGCATGAGATGGATTGCTTGTACGTATCTTTGTAGCCTGCATGGAAAAAGCTCTACAGGAAATCTGCATGTATTCTTTATGATGCCATTTGATGTAATTTTGGTGTGAAGGAAGGAGCTGCAATATAGAGTTGTACTGTGAGACTCAAAGTTAGGGTAACTTGAATGGCAGCAACGCCTTTGCCTTGACAGAGATAGCTATAGAGATACATATACAGGCTCCATTTTATCCTCGCGTATGCTCGTCCTTCCCAAAAGACCACTTCTGGTGCAGTGGTATTAAAACTGATTAGCTAGCTATTCAGTGTGCTACAACATACCGTTCCTTTTTACACAGTTAATGTTTTGACAGCTTACCCTCAAACCAACTACGGAGATTGTCTGCTGGTGTGAACTGTGCCATTTGTGGAGATGGGAGGCTGTGAAGTGTATGAAATGTTAATGTGACAATTTCATTAAATTTACAGGCTCTCAAAATAGATCCAGCAAATACTAAAGCTCTCTACAGACGGGCTCAAGGATGGCAGGGAATAAAAGATCTTGATCAAGCATTGGTAATGATCACAATATTTAATTTTTTTTTAAACCTGAACATTTCATCAGAACATTAATTTGTATTTCTCTTTTATTTAAGGCTGATCTTAAAAAGGCTCATGAAATAGCCCCTGAAGACAAAGGTAAAATAAACCTGTTACTTTATAGATTCTTTGAATGTAACAAAGTAACCAGGGTAGTATTTAGTAGGAAATCATACCAATGTGATGCCCAAAATGCTGGCTTCTACCAGCTGAAGTGTTGATTTACTGAGCAGAGAGCCCACTGAGATAGAAAACCTGTTCTTATACAGCAGTGATGTTTCTGGTGTGCTGGGTAATCTGCTTATGCAGGTCAACAGCATGCCTCTTGAACCACCTCCCTCTGGCAGGGGCCTTATTAACTTTTGTAGTTTCCTGGTCTTAATTGGATAAGATTTTTAGCTCATAAATTCTCTGTTGGCACCAATACTATGCTTTCTACACCCTCCTCTACCTGGTTACCTTACCAGGTGAAACAAAGTAAGGGACAAGATTTTTTGCTGTCAGTATCTGACCTAATAGAAAAGTAAATGCAGTAGTATTATACAAAATAATATGGGTAATCTGCAGCAGTGTGACATGGTTTGACATATGAGACGTAATGTAAAGAAATTTCTGTAACTGTATCATGGATTTTCTTTTTCTGCAGCTATCCAGACAGAAACACTCAGAATCAAACAGAAGATAAAAGCCCAAAAGGAGAAGGAAAAGGCAGCTTATGCTAAAATGTTTGCTTGATTTTTTTTCTAAACTTCTAGATCTATGCACTAACACATGCAAAAGGATAAATGGAGCTGCTTCTTTCATTTGCCCTGTACTGCAGTTTTCAGTGTTTACAATTCAAAAAGTCTAATAATAAAGACAAATGGTTCAAAGATGAAGTATTTTTCTTTTTTTAAGCTGTAATAACTTGTGTTTTGTGACTCAGGTGTGTTTCTAATGCGTAAATCGGTAGCGGCTGCATTTTTGCAGCTTAATAGTGCTTCCTAAGAAGCTTGGTTTAACACTAAGACAATTTAGGAAGTTTCTATTACGGGTTTTTATTAGAGCAGGCCTGATTTCTTGTAAGGAATAAAAATGCTGGTAGACATACAATGAAGGTGCAAGTATTACACTTAGTTTTTTAAACTGCTTTACAGGTTGTATTGCAGATGGGCTCCCTATTATCATCAGGAAAAAAACAATCTGACTGTAAATTTGACATAAAATGTTTAACACTTAAAAGCAGTGACAATTTTCTAGACTGATGTATTTTCCCTACTGCAGGGTATGATTACATATAGTAAATCACTCCAGATAGAGAGAGAAAATACTGTTTTTTTTAAGGGTAGGTACTAAATTCTTCCACCATACCCAGGATTCTGGGTATGGCTCCTGTTATCACTGAACTTCAGCAATAAATCTAAGATCCAAAGCTCCTTTGTCAGTCCTGAGAAGAACTTTCTTCTGCCTACCACACAACTCCTGTAAAGAAGTTCTATTTAAATAAGGCTAGGGTTTAACCAGAAGGCACCAACTTTCCATTTAATGCAACAGTCATACCTAAAATTCAGAATGGCACATTAGCCTCAAACTCTTCAACATTCAAGTCAGTGCTGTACTTTAATTACAGCGCAGCATAAAATACTCCAACTTATTTGTTGGTGATCAGAAATCACTGTGTAGATTTCCTGTCAGTTTACATCCCATTATAAGCTGGTCCTCCTCCACCTTCAGGCACCACCCAGTTAATGTTCTGACTTGGGTCTTTAATATCACATGTTTTGCAGTGGACACAGTTCTGAGCATTTATCTGCAGTCTTGATCCTTCTCCTGTTTCCAGAGGAATATATTCATAAACCCCTGCGAAGAGCAAGAGAGACCTATCACTTCACTGAACAGTTTCTCCCTGCATGTCTGCTCTGTTACTTACCAGCAAGCGTAATGAGGGACGTATATTGCTAGTGTAATTCAACTGCCTTCTTGCATGTGTGCTAATTATTTTGTCATGAAAGTACTGTTAGCATAACATATTTTAAGACTGGCACTTGAACCCTCTTCTAGGAGGAGCACTGGGATAGAACGCTTGAGGTAGTAGGCCACGTAGACTTTCCTGAAGTACTTAGCCTTTCATCTTGCAAAAACAGCTCAGGCACACGTTCTTCCTACCTACCTGCTGGACAAAATCTTTGTTCCGGTCCATCGAACACAGCTAAATTCCTGCTCACAGGGATGCTGTCATCTTTGAGAGTTAAATGAGCAGGCTGGTCATGTTCATGGTTTGTACCACTTAAAGCCACAGATGACAGGAGATCAAAACTGATTTTTCCATCAGGCTTTGGGTATTCAATAGGCGTGCAATCTTTGGCTGGCTTGAGCTGAGCAAAATCTGGTCCTAAATATATTTTTAATAAATAAGTTTCAGTATAGAATTACTGTAATTTGCAGTTATTCAAGAACAATTTAATTAAGCTATTTTAACTTCCCTTGTCATCAGAATGAAGTATTTCATAAAAGCCTTTTTCATGAGACAAAAAACTGTGCTAAGCAGAACAGTGGTTTAATGTCTTCCTTTACATTACATGCTAAGTAATATGACAAAGTCTGCTTCATTGCCATATCATTGATTTCTTTTCTACACTTTTAATGCCTCACCACTTGACCAGATATACTCTAGCTTCAACTCAGATCAGAAAAGACTGACATATACATTCAGTATCTTCTTTCAGGAGGTAATGAAATTACCTGGATGTTTTAATGTCCATGGTTCCATTCCTCTCAGTAGCCAATAAAATATACCTGTGTATATCATTCCTCCATACACACCAAGTATGCTGTGGCAGGATGGTCGGATGTTTCTAACTGCATACAGCTCTTTCCAGACCCAGGACTTCTTCAGGTTCTCTTCATATTCTTGCACATCAAGCCCTAAGGCAGTACATTACTTGTTAGGTACCTACAGTACATAAAGACTATCCTTGAAATAAAAAATAAGTGCTAAATAAAGGCAGTTGTTAACAACAAATGCAGCAAAATGAGAACTGCAGAACAGTAAGCCAGGAATATACTAGACAACCTATTTCAGCCTCTTGAAGAGATCTGTTTTGTTGGCAGTTATCAGCAGATACCTACTGCTCCTTTGTGGCCTCTATTAAATGACCCACAAGCAGCAGGAAATTGCCTCAAGCCCTCAGCAAAATATAAAGATAACCAGCCAGGTGGCTATATTGGCATCTCTAGGGGAAAACAGCTACTCGCTCAAAGAATCTAAGAATTGACCAGGAGAGTCTACCTGGTATCCAAGAGCCAGGTTTGTAATTAACGTTGTCAAGTTCAGAAGTTTTTCCTTTACAAGTTATGCAACCACAACTGTTCCAATTTCAGTAACTATGACTATGGCCCAATGGATGATTGCCAGTGCTAGAGAACAATTTTTCTCCCTTTGTAATCAGCAAGTTAATGAGATATATTAGGCTACAAACTTTTGATTTAAAGTCTTTGATTGTATTCTTTACAAACACTAGCCCTTGCACACTTGACATGACACATATACTGCAGTGTAGTTAAAGCCAAGTAATTATCTTAGGAAAAAAAATGTTTCTTCAAATGAAAGTTTTCTGAGAGCTTCCCCTTCACCATTCTCCATTACTACTGTATAGGAAAAGATGTTCTAAATAATAACTTTTAAGCCTTGTCTATACATGAAAACGTGCTCCAGTCCGTATTTTCTGTCTCACATAAGGCTCTGAAAAAAGCTGCTTACCTATGAACAGGGAAGAAAGTGGGCTGTAATATTCTACTGTCTTGACAAAACTGGAAACAGCTTATAAAACCTGTCCATAATCAAACAGGAGTGGCACACTACCCAGTAAGAGTGTTTATTTTTTCAGATAGGTTCTAAGCATTTTAACCTATTACACTAGTCAAAGTTTTAATTGTTCAGCATACCCCCTGTGGCAACGTGTATTGCATGTTTCAGCTGAACGAGAGCTCACTAGGACTGAATCCACCACTACAAAGAAGAGATTTCTAAAATCATGTGGCACCTGGCTATAGCATCCACCTCCAGAGTGGCTGAAACCCGAATTGGGTTCTCTCTCTGTACAGCTTTGTTATCAGATTTTAGGGAACAACCAAGGCTTAAATAAATCACTACAGTGCAGTCAGAATCAGGTAGATTACTTCAGTGTGCTTGCATTACATATAATAGGAAATACACGTAGTCTCAAACTGAGAAAGCTATAAAATTAAAGACAGAAAAAGAAAACCAAAGCAAAAAAAGTATCCTAGCAATTAAAGTGAAAATCTCATCCTGTTTTGCTTACATTTAATCTGTTCCTTTTAATGCTTTTTTTTTCCCTTCTCTGATTCTGTAGTCTTTCAGTAACACTTTGAATCATGAAGTGCTAATTTTTAACATACTTGTAGGAATGAAATATATACTGTTCTTGTTTACTTACACAGGAAGCGTAAGCTTACTTTTCAGATGCTCATTAGAGGCATATTTTTGTTCTAGCAGTAGGATCAATACTTAAGAATAACTAAGCAAAACTTTATTAATTTCTTTCTTGCTTAAATCATTTAACAGTATAAACAGTAAATAAACAACAGATATCTTTTTAAACCACCACACTCATTTAATGATTTATTTGCATTCCTAACTAATTCCTTTAGACACATTTAGTTACTGCTAAGCTTTTGGTGGTTCCAATCGAACACAAGGTAACTACAAGTCAAAGTACAGTTATCTTACCTATTGTCTTTGATTGGAGATTTTCATTGATTAATTGGCTGAAGATGGCTTCTGAAGCCAACATGCCGCTTTTCATTGCGGTATGTGTCCCTTTGATCTTAGGAACATTCATGAGTCCAGGACTGCAACCAATTAGTAATCCACCGGGGAAGGTGAGTTTAGGTATTGACTGAAGAGGAAACAGAAAGAAATGTGGTTTGCTTGTTTGTTTTTAAAGTGAAAATAACTTTGAGGAAATGAAACTGGCATGAGGCTTGAGCATCCTTTATATTTTTAGACTTGCATGTGCACTACCTAAAAATACACCAGTTACTCCACTTAATCAAGGAATTTTGGCATAGTAAGCAAATGAGAATACAGACATTGTACTGGGGCTGAGTATAAAATAATGATAAGACAACATTTTCCTTATATCCTTTTGCCAGTTGCTTTGTCTGCAACAAGACTGCAGTAATGTGACCCACCGATACCGTTTTCCTCCTTGAAGTTTAAGGCAGGAGGCTTTTTTTTTTAAAAAAAAAAAAACGAAAACCCCAAACCATTTGTGTTCCCATTTTCCACACAGTAAGTTATATGCATCTCATCCAACAGTTTATTACTCAGTGCTTTTTTCCACAAATCTTTTCTATGAAACTGCACAGTGCCCTCCTTGCCCCCTGCTCCCAGGTCCCGCTTATTTTAGAAGTTGGTCAGCAGCCAACAAATACAATTTTTGGTGCAAAATCATTGTCTTACTCCCGCTCTGTAAGAAGCATAATGTCATAGAGGACAGTCAACTCACAAACCTAAGACAGCTAGATGATTTGCAAACATCAGATCTATAGTATTAATATACTATCTTATATACCTGTATTAACTAAGGAATACCTCAACTATCAAGATAGTTATTCTCACCCTCATCCAATGAGATTAAGATTTTAGACACGGAACAGCTTCAAAACGCGGACTGACTGCAGCACTTTGAGCAGAAAGCTGTGATCAAATCCTAGGTCTGAAATTGCTGAAGCTAAGTTATGAACATAGTGTTCCTCCAAAAGTCTTTAGTAGTGAGCAGCACTTGTGAATCCAGCATCCTGCTTTTATTAAAGGTGCCTGAAAGAATTAATTTTTTAATAGCCTAAATAATTTGACACCAAACAAGTAGTTTTATTTCATGAAAAATGTAACAAAAAAATTATCTCTTGGAACTCAAGATGATCTGAAACAACCATTTTGTTTCATCTGCTTGTTCAATTGTTATCTTTTTACTATTCACCCAGGGCTGGCCACTTTCAAATATTCATATAGTACTCAAAAAAAAAAAAAAAAAAAGTTGTACTACACAGCATTTCCCCTGTGTTGTGGGCAATTTGTTTAATCACAGACTTAGTGATTTGGTTCGTAGGAAAAGTAATTTAGGCTGAAAACACAACTACAACTTTTAACTTACTGAAAAGTAAGTTAAGTGACCAGAGTCATAAGTTCAGCTGTGTAACAGTATTTTAAAGGAATTAAGTACATAGGATGTCCTCTCTTTTCATAAGACTTCTGGCTGAAAACAGTTATTCTGTCATATTTATTAGGATGCAATGATGCAGCACTGACATAAGCATAGAAAAATTTCTTGACTGACTCTTTGAATTACATAGAAAGATGGTGATCAAGTTATTTTTCTTCTGCAACAACTGTTTCACCTAATAGGTAGTTAGTGACCAACATACTGTCAAGGTATAAATGAGATTAGTCATATAACACAAAAGGTTACACATACTGCAGCTTTGTTAGTAATTCTCATTATTACCAGTATGGCACTTGGTGCCTGTTTTCACAGTCAGTCAACTTCAGAGTTGAAGGAACACATCATGCCAGCATGGCACAAGCCCTCCCTGCCCGGAAATACAGGGTGAAATCTTTTCAACCTTGAGCACCTGAGGAAGCCACCACCCTCTTGGCAGCAAATAGACAAAACAAGGCTGGTTTGGAGGAGGGAAGAAGGGGAGACTCCTGCTCCCTGCAAAGTCCTTTCCCCCAGCAGACAGGGAACCCCACATTCTCCTCCCCTTAGCTCAGCTCAGGGTTGAAAAGCTGCTAAGTGAGTCTAATGTTGGACACTTGCATGGGTCATCAATATGTAGGGTTTTTTTCCCCCGATATATGTAACATATATTGCTCAACAGCAGCAACACTTTTTATCAGCAGCAACACTTTTTATTTTTCCCACAAAACTCTTAAATCTTTTCAAAGTTTTTGGTAAAATGGAGAAAAAACAGAGGCTGCATGGGAATTTCTTCATTTTAACTGCTTGATTTTGCAATTTTAATAAACAAAAGAAATAACAGCTATGTAGATGCAGTCTATTAA
This sequence comes from Pelecanus crispus, assembly GCF_030463565.1. Taxonomy (NCBI): domain Eukaryota; kingdom Metazoa; phylum Chordata; class Aves; order Pelecaniformes; family Pelecanidae; genus Pelecanus; species Pelecanus crispus. Next base: position 40,119,207 of record NC_134646.1, on the reverse strand, counting down.
ACTCTGTCCACATATCCCAAAAAGCTACAAAATCAGGGAAACATCCAAGAGCTCGAGCTCTCTCACCAACTTAGCATCACAATATGTTAAAGACTAAAGAACATGGTCATAAGGTTATCAATAACAGACAAAAAAGTTTAGATCGATGGTAATTTTATACACCTATTTGATGCAATGCTATCACCAAAAGGAAAACCGGAGCCACAGAACAACTTACATAAGAAAATATTCCTGGACTCCAGTGATGCAAATGAGTCAGACTGCTACAGTTATTAATCAAAGCAACACATGCAAAAGAAGAGCTAATCTTAAAAATCTTCCTAAGTGACTCATCAATAAAGCTTTTTTTACTGAAGGCATGTATTAAAAAAGCCATTTAAAAGTGTGACTTCATTATTAACTAGACAATTCTATCTACAGGAAATAAAATTAATCCCCCCCCAGGCTTTTATATTGGGAATAGTGCAAAGTAAGTGACATGTTGTTTTAAGTCCAGCAAAGAAGTTGTCCAAAGATTAGGCAGAGATAGGCAAGAGCTGTAGTCCTACTGTCTGTGTAAGTTAGCACAAACGATGTCTGTAAGTGACTTAAAAAATACCATGTTCTGTCAGCCATATATTTCAAGCCATACAAGAAATATGCAACTGAAGTCACAATCTGGTTACTTCATCAAAGACAGAAATTCAATGACTATCTGTGACAGAGAAACCAGTGCACGGGGTGGAAAGAGAAGCCTCTCTTGTATAAAATTCTAGATTAAAAGATCTTGCATCTTGTATCTTACCTGTCTTAATAACAGACTGACAATAGTTTCTGAAATAAGCTAGCAACAGTTGCGTTACAACATGATATGACATATTTCCACTTCAGAGTGGACAAAGTAATCAACCCACAGACTGATTAAATGTGTATCATGTGTGTAATCAAGAAGTTGCTTCATGAACCCACATGATTCAGTCCCAGGTATGCACACTGGTATCAAAGCCTAACTCTACAACACTGTGACAAGAGTTACACCGCTGCTGAAATTCTACTTGTATTGCAAAAGCTGCACAAAGCCACATTTATACCGAAGAAGAGGTTCAAAGCACAAAGTAGTCAGAGAGCAGAGTGGAACGGCCCCAGACACAGGCTGCAGATCATGAACACTCAGGCTAGTTTTAAGTTCCAAACTGAAAGCAGCATCTAGAAACTGGATCTGGGAGTCCAAGACACACAGCCATGTCCTGTGTTTCAAGATTCCCACATGAGAAGCTAACAGGTTGAAAGGACTTGAGCTGTTAAATATAAATTCTAGATTATTTCTCCTGCAAGTTGTTCCAACCCTTTCAACCGACCTTAAGTCTTGATGAATACATTTTTCAAATTTCACCTTTTAGGCTCCTTAAGGCAACAAAATGAACAACGTATGCCATCTCCCAAGAAAGCAGAAATTCAAAGCTGTGCATGAAAGATACCAAAGGTATCTGTACTTGAGGAGGTGAAGACTTTTATCTGCCAAGCTACATAACAATTTCAGCACCATCACTGACTTAAGGGTTAAGCACTGGAAAAAAGTTTCCTCTGCTAGGATAAACAAGTAATTTGGAAAATATGCCTCCCTGCCCCAAACCCCATAAAAAAACCCCACGAGTGGTGCTACCCTCTCTTCCCCAGTATTCCAGGCACAACAAAGAATTACCTGTAGCTTCTTTGCCGCCGAACACATTGGATTGCAACTCTACTTCATATTTCATTTAGCAAGTAAAGGACTACGTCAGATTTTTAGTAAGTCTAGCAAATCTCAGCAGCCAGTATTCAGCAAGATAACAAGGCTTTTCTGGCCAGCAAAACTTTTGGCCTTATTCATCTTTGTTATAGTTCAGTTGTTTCCCAACAGCATGCAACCTGAATCTACAGCACTAAAAACATGGCTATGGAGAACTCAAAGTAAAAAAAAATTCATTAAAAAGTTACCTGCAAACCACCTTCATTCAATGCTCTGGCACCATAGGCAATCCTTGTTCCACCCTCCAAAGTAGGCTGTACACTAGGATGGTGCTTCCACCTCTGAAACTCCCGAAATGGATTCAAATAGGGATTTTGATAATCTAAACCAACCTTAAAAAAAAAAAAAAAAAAAAAGTCCAACATTAATGAAAATAAAGTATGAAATTTCAACAAAAGTTTGAAAAGAAAACAATCACATATTACCACATCAACTCTTTAAATCTATTTTAGACTAAACCAAGCTCAGGATCTTAGTATTTGGAGAAACTACTGCCAAAAATACATTCTATTAAAAGTATAAGCTGTAAGACTGTTCTCTGCCCTACCTGAAACCTGAAGCATGGAAACTATTTAATTGCACTGTAACTGCCTTCCATCTGTCTTTGAAATAAAATAGTGAAATTAAATTAAGCATGGTTTAATGGGCAGGATAAGCGAGAAAACCTGTTTTAAATCTGTGTTTCAAAACCTCTTTGCCCTAGAAAAGCTGGAAGAAGAGGTAAAAAATTATTTCTAGATAGTTATGTCCTTGTGCTCACATATTTTAAACAGTTTGTCACATCGTTTAGCGGAGTCAATTATCATTTCCAATTAGGTGAGCCATTGTAATAAAGCACAATGGAGCAATGACAAAAGCAGAAAATGGGGGAAAAAAGGCTTTGCCAATTGGCTGGATGCCCAGGATTCTTATCTTACGCATTTGAGAATTTGCCCAAAGATATACTCTGCGTTTCCCATCTTTAACACAATCTTACAAGGACTTAGGACTTATGCTGCCGAATGATCATTGTAGGTCCCTTCCAACTGAAATATTCTACTCTACTCTAATAGACATCCGGTGATAAAAGGAATTTTCTCTTTTGAGAAAGGGATTATTTCTGGTTCCTGTAAGCTTTATTTGAGACAAATAACAAAATATATCATGAGTCAGCAACAAACAGTACCTTGATTTCTCTGGCAGCTCACTGCTTTTAGAGCACTGCTTGCATCTACTTTCCTCACTAGATAAAGTTAATGAAAAATTTTCAAAACAACTGCAACATAATCCTACTAGAAGAATCAGCTCAGACTGACATAGGTGTAAAGTTCAAAGACAAAAAAGTGCTTGTAAGTTCACAGAAAAGTTGATTTTCTCCTGTCTGAACTGGAGAGCATATAACATTACTGATTACAATTCTCTGCAACAATCAAAGCTCTCTACCCTTCTAAAAACAAATATAATTTGAATGTCTACTGTCCGTACTTCTTAATTCCAATACTGGAAATCTGCACAGGACAAGTATGCATGTCTGAGAAAAGCTAACAAGTTTTTTCAATGTTTCTTGCAAAACAGTTAGACAAAATTACAGCTTTCACCCACACACACACTCTGGAATCCTTCTGAAATCTAGGAGACCAAAGGGTCACCTCAATCCATGCTGCTAAAAGTCCAGATTGTGTCCCTGACTCTTACAACATCTGTGTGTAAAGCACATGCACAGAATAAATACTGCATGCTTCATTTAGGACTGTAGGTGCTAGAAAAATGTTTCCTACCATTGCTTCTTGCACCAGTGGCTGGCAGAACACCACAGTCTCTCTAGTGATCTCAATGCTTCTGATAAAGAAGCAGTAAGAAGGAAGAAGCTGCCTGTCCAATTCAGAAAGAGTTGCTAAAGGGGGCAAGTCGAATGGGGGAAGAATGATAAGAACAAACTGAAGAGCTCAGAAATGGTAGGGATGCTGCCTGTGGAACTGCAGAGTGCTTCCACTTTCTATGCTTCTCTCATAAAGTGCATATGCAACCCAAGGTTGACACGAGTGAGAAAACTGACCTGTACAAAGTGTATGTGATTTAGCTATTTCCTAACTTGCAAAAATTTTGCGAGCACAGTTTTGATTAATCATTTGGTTTTGGCTTTTCCAAAATATGTTTGGCTTGCAAAAAAATGTATTTCTAAGTTTTCCATTTTGTTCTTAATTAAAGACACTGGATTAAAGACAAATTAATATGACAAATTAACCTTCCCTATATGAGAACAAGCACAGACTTAAGATTGAGAAAGTACAAAATTTGGTCTGTCACTATTCTTGTGTTTTCATCTTGACATTAAAACAGAGAAAAGAAATTGCATAAAAATGAAGACCAAACAACAACAAAGCAGCATGAAAAAAACTTCACTTACCACAAATCCAAGAGCAACTAAAGGTTCACCTTCATTTAAGTGATAAAGAAAGGATCCTCCATATGTATGCCTGTCTAGAGGCCAGCCTACAGTATGTTCTACTCTTCCTGGTTTCCATTTCTTTTCATCAATAGTCCATAACTGAAATGAAGATCACAAAAAATTTACTTTCTATTGCGAAGTAATGGCCTTTCAATAATACAGTAAAAGACAAACACACAACTAAGTATAAAAGAAAATTAATTTACTGCTATGACCAATGCATAAACTCATGCAGCAAAATACCAGGTAATAAGTACAAATACTTGTTTTGGATTACCATTTAAGAATTTCCTAATGCTTCTCTTTCTTGAAATGTTGCACATCAGAAAACGTGACTGAGATGACAGCCCTATACCCAAAATTTTAATTCAACCACAAGACCTTTTATATGAGTGACTTTCATAGATACTTCTGCTAAGGAACGCAATGCTTACATTGACTCTTTTCTTTAAAAACTTTACTTTTTCATATGAATCACTGCAATTTCTTCACAAGTTTTTCAAGGTCAGGCTTAACAATATGTCTGAGTTGATCCAAATATTTTCTGTCAAACAGGTTGTCCTCTCTTGGTTCTCTCCTACGTATCTCCAGTACTCATCTGACCCATGGTGAACTCACAGAAGCATCTTCATGTTTCCACTAGTGAGTCAATTTTCTGCTCATTTCACAAAACATCCCTTCACCATGGAGTTATGTGCCAGGTGCAGTCTAATGACAGAGGGCAGCTGAGCACCATTAGATCAGCTCAAGTGTGGAGGGCACATCTACATTAACGTTCCAGCTTAGATTAAGGAGCACATTGTTGAGCAGGAATCCTGATTCCTCCCACTCACTGTGCTTTGGTTCACATTGTACAGCAGCCATGGAAGGCATGAACGGGATTCCAGTCACAAAAAGGCCCTGAGTACATAGGACTAGACCCAAGCTAGTCCAAAGTAAAAGTAACTGAAATGTGCACAGAATGGATATCAGCTCATCAGCACCAACTATTTCACTTTACAGATCCACTCCTATTGGACTGTACTATTTGCTAAAGCAGACACAGTCTCATCTGGAAGCAAAGGAACTCTACAGCAAAACCCTGCTTTAATGACAACGTAGGTACTAGGAATTGTAACTAAGACTATGTCATACACAGGAACATTTACAGAGTGATTATTCTCTGCAGAAGTGTAAACTAATTATCTAACAAATATTTTGTAGCTGGAAGCACATGCTTAAAGTAATAAATAAAGACTATGTTATAGTCAAACTCTGAACATACCCTAAATACAGCATTTTTTGTAGTATTTCCCGAGTATAAAATATTTCAAAAAGGAAACCTGATCCTTATCCCAATTTTACAAGCTCAGCGAAGGGATTTTTGGGGTAAAAAAAAAAGGTCATCCAGAAGGTGTTTCAGAGAGCATGAGTCATCATCTGGAATATCCCTTCTCTCTCTCATATGAATATACACAAAATCCACAGAGAGCCTTTCCTCCCCTCCTCAGGTATTAAAACCCCCTAAAATTAGGCAGCGTGAATCTCTCTCTCATTTAGTAAAAGTACTGAAAACAGATTTCACAAATGAATGTAATCTGAAATCAAATTAAGACACTAACAGAGTGGATTCACAGGTACCTCTAGTTATAACACAGATATAAGAAGCAGCTGAAACGAAACCATCACGACATTCAGGGAGCATCTTCTCTGATCAGCTTCAGAATAGCAAAGATTCTGAAACCTGAAAGTATAACTCAAAATCTATCAGTCTAATGTCTTACATAAATTAGCTTGAAAGCAAACAGAAACTACCTTATAGCTTCACAGTATTTTCCTTAATTGTTAAAATTATGCAGGTGATACCTCTTTCAGTCCAATGCCATAGCTCTGGGGTTGACATTTCTCCCTTAGATTGTACTTTTTGTACAGCTGTTTGGCTAGATGCCCATGACAACCTTCAGCAAAAACCGTGACTTTAGCATGGAGTTCCAAGCCTCTTTCAAAGGTCGCCTGCAAAAGTAGAGCATTTCAACAGCAGTTAGATCTGTACAACACCAAACTCATAGCAAGAAATTGGAGGACAATGAAATGATTTTACAATACTTCGTGGCACTGCCCAGAACCTATAAAGCATTGCAAGCTATGGCTCTAGTCCAGTTGTCTTTTCCACCTAACCATGATGCACCCCTGGCAAACCTTGTAAGGGGATTCCAGTAGAGCAGCACTACAGTGAATCTCTATTCACTACTGAAAAAGAGAATCTTTTCCAGACTGGAGGATACTTATACCACATCTGCTCGTTCATACGGTGCAAAGGAGCCCTGACAGAACAAAGAATCTTAACCTATAACTTCACACTTTAATTTTGCTCATGAAGTCACATTACACTAAAACATTGTGTTCCCCCACCCAGTATGACAGAGGCTAGACAGACACACCAGGTCAGAAAAACCTGCATTACCCTGCCCCCAAAAGAATGCACTATCTCAGAACAAAGTTACTATAATATTACACCAATCTTACATGTTAAAACACATAGTAAAATTAAACTAACATTAAGTATCGTTATAAAAAAAATTCTCATCAAAAATTCCAACGGTGAGATTGAGAGTAAGATAAGGGGAACCAGCATACTCACATATGAGCATCTCACCTGCATACGTGAATGCATTGGACAAGAATACGACTAGATTATATTTGCAACGTAAGGATACAAGATTCTAAATACACCTAATCTTGCAGGGAAAAAAAGAAAAAAGCTTGATTTGAGACAGAAAGTTTAATGTTGAAAAAGACAATGAAAACAGTTTTGGATTAAGCTATTCAGCAGTACCCAATAAAACCATCTCAAGGTAAGCCAGCATACGTCCAGGAGAAGCTTATTGCTTTGGTTTTGAATTGTGTCTCAGGTGAAATCTGCTTGTAACTTACTGGTTGGAAACCTCTGAAAAAGGCTAGCAAAGGAAAATGTTCCCTCTTATTGGTGGCAGGGGGGGAGTTGGCCAGGGAGCAGCGATCGCTGCTCGGGAACTGTCTGGGTATCGGTCAGCGGGTGGTGAGTAATTGCATTGTGCATCACTTGCTTTGGATATTATTATTGTTATTATCATTATTATATTGTTATTATTATCATTACTATTTTACTTTATTTCAATTATTAAACTGTTCTTATCTCAACCCAGAAGTGTTTCTCGCTCTTACTCCTCCGAATCTCTCCCCCATCCCATCGGGGTAGGGGGATTGAGCGAGCGGCTGTGTGGTGCTTAGTTGCTGGCTGGGGCTAAACCACGACACACAGTTAACATCCCTCTCCAGCATCTACACTAGAATCAATGTGCAACTTTTTACTATGTATTTTTACCATTGGCATTTTTATTTGATTGGTGATGACTGCAAGGTGAAACTCTATTCATTAACCACAGCCTATTTGATTAGGCTATGTACAAACACGCTGAAGAAATTCTTGCCTTGAAGGTTATACAAACTATGTTTATTTACCTGAACTTTTATACACTGGAGGTATTACCAGCTGACCTAACTGACAGCTAAAACACTTGAATACTCAAAAAGTTTGCAGTAGCGGCACGCTAACTATGTACATTAAAGAAGCTAACAGACACATTCTTCCAGAATAAATGGGGGGGGGGGAATCTAGATTTTAAGAATGCTTTTAAAAAAAAGAAATCATAGTTCCTTCTCATTTAAAAAAAAAAAACAAACCAAACTCCCAATTAATCGTTATTACTGCAGCAAGTTGTACGCGTTACTTGCGGCTCCTAATGGAGAAAATGCATACCTGAAAATAAGAGCGTGTCTATCCCCTACAGGGGACAGGCAACATTATACTGGGAAAATATACTACTTTTCCCTGCCACCCCTTCCTCCTCCATTGGCTACATTTTCTTAAAACAAGAATGAGTTTTCTTCTCATCCCCTGCCTTAAATGGGAAAAACAGCCCACACTTTTATGTGAAAGTAAGTATCTCTCTGAAACACTATGTAACTAGTAAGAAACCGTACAAAGAGAGTAAATCTTAAGAAAAAACTTGTACCCATAATTTCTGTAGTCAAATAATTCTGTGTGGAAGTTGTTCTGAGTTATTCCGAGGTGCCAAATTCTCCCTACATGTTGCGCAGGGACACACTTATTGCAGGTTCTGGATTCCACTAAAAATCAGTCAAAGTCCGACACTTAGGGCAGGGAGTCACCTTCTGGATACAGAAATGTGACCAACCAGCAAAAAGGTATAAAGATTCAGTGTGTACCTTGCCCCAAGGTGGTAGACAGACTGTCAACAAATGCAACTGCAGTCATAAATATCAAAGAAAACCAATCAGCCAGAAGCACACTCTCTTACATGTTGCTAGTTACCAGCTGGACAACAGCTTCTGTTTCACCTTCACACCTTTTTTCTAGGCATTCCTGGAATTCTTTCCTTTGTTTCCTGATTTCACATATGCCAAAACATCCTTAAAATATTTCCTTCAAGCCACCCTCAAACAAACCTTTCTGCAAAGGCTTTTTCTACTAATCCCAGAAGAAGTTTACAATGTCCTGAGACCAGAACTTTCACAGGTAATTAATCCATTTTACGTACAGAGATGGAAGAGAGGTACTGAATTTTGCACTTTTTCTTGGGCTGCAGCAAGACCACTGATGGCAGTAGAAGCAGATATATCACAATTTCCATAATTAGGCCCCTAGTTATGGGAAAGACAGCTACTTACTTTAGGTGCTCCATCCTTTTGAATGCCTACATCATTTGTTGCTATCCCTTTCACACTACCGTCTTCATGAAAAAGAACCTTTGGAAATATTTAAACAAACAAACAAAAAAACATTTTAATGATCTGTCATTTAATTCCTTCATGAAAAGTTCTAATGCAGAACTTCTAAGCACTATGTCTTTAATGGTCAAACTTGAATATTACGTATTTATTAACATAATGTATGATCCACTTTGCTGGATCTGGGCCAGCGAATTTAGACACTGAAACAGAGTTTTCATAACACAGTTCTTTTAAGAGGAATGTTTTGAATGTACAAATAAATTGGGAGTTGAGTGAAGGGGGTTCCAAAAACACTTTTCATGTACACGCTGATGTCATTATTACCTCAGCTGCTGCATAGCCTGGATAAACCTCAACACCCAAAGCTTCTGCTTGTTCGCCGAGCCAACTCACAAAGTGGCCCAGACGTACTATGTAATTTCCGTGATTAACCATTGGAAGTCCTAGGCAAAAAAGACACACACACACACATAAAACATAGAACGCTAAACAAAATAACAAAAGTTGTATACATTCGATGTGGTATCTTCTTCTACAACTACAATCTTCACAGCAATGTCGTGTTATTACAGCCGTCATCTACAGTGACCCTATCACTGGAAGCCATTACATTCTACACACACTTGCTGTAATATATTGAAACAAGTCAATTGTTTCATTCATGGAAAAGTTGAAAAAGATAATGAGAATGATGACTTTTTACCACTTCACCAAACTTTACCTGGAAGAATTGGCACTGGAATTCTATATTTCTTTGTTAAAATTCCAAACCTGTCTTCAGTTACAGGAGTATTAAGAGGAGCCTACATAAAAAAGGAAAATAGAAACAGTACTGAGAGTTATGTTTTTCTAGTCAATCCAACAACAACAAATAAAATAAAATAAACCAAAACAATTGAACCGGCAGTCAATTAAAGGTGTAATAAAGCAATTCTATAGGAAAGTATCATACAAGAGAAGATAAAGTACCTTATGAGGCAGTATTGAGGCAAGAATTAACACAACTATTGAGGTAAAAAAACTGGAACAGGGCCTTGCAAATAAATTCTACAGTTTGTACACAGGCTTGTACTATAACAATATTCTAGACCTTTCTAAAGAAAGCAGCTCAACTTGCGTGTTTAGCCCAGTAAGACAACACAACTAGTCGACAGCCCACTTCTTGCAGCTCCCAGGTGATAGCAGGCAGCTGGCTCAAGTCAGATGGCTGTTCTGGCAGAGATGGCAGCTCATCTCTTGCTATCCTCCCTCCTAAAAGCATCTTAGGCCTCCCCTACACCCCTACGTCTGCACAAAAATCAGTGTACTATGCACCATTTCCTGAGAAAGAACTACTACTACTACTACTATGTAGAACTACCGTACAGAAGCAACAAGTCTGACATGGCTAAGAATCGACCATCTTACTGCTTGTGCACGGGAGCTGGATTCTGCACAAATGCAGTAAGTGTAGTGCATCCCAGGATGCACCAGACATACTGCATATATGCAGTAAGACTACTATAAAAGAGTAAAGGCCACAGCATACCTGTGTAGACATAAAAGTTTAGCATTGTCAAACTAGAGGAAACAGACTAAAAAGTAGGGTTTTTTTTTGTTTTGTTAGATCAACATATTTTAAAATGGTACTAAGTACCAAGGTACTAAGTCATAGCAGAATGAGTCAGATACAGAGTTCATTACAAGCTAGCAATTAAAATTTCAGCTTTTATATGCTGCTCATACATACCCCCCGCTCCTTCCAGTCTGGAAAGAGTTCTTGTAAGGACCTTGGCTCAAGACAAGCACCAGACAGTGTATGCGCACCAATCTGAGAAGCCTTTTCCACCAGACAAACACGTATTTCTTTGCTATGCTCAGCGGCTAACTGTTTGAGTCGAATGGCTGCAGAAAGACCTGCAGGGCCCGCTCCAACAATGACAACATCAGCTTCCTCTGCAAATCTTTCCATGTTTACCCCTTTAACAGGAAAAAAGATAGTAAGATAAATCAATCTTCAATTTCTCCCAGCCTCTCTCTCACTAAACCTTGCTCTGTAATACTAGCTACTGGGTATCACAGCAGAATTACCTTGCATAAAAGGAGGCTAAGTATTTAGCAGAATCCCCACTTCACTACTTGGAATAGTGCAGAAGGATATCAGCATCCCAACATAAAATTTGCTCTTTCTAAGTTGTAAGGAGATATACCATAAAACATATACTCAATCTCTATGCACCATAAGTAAGTATCATCTTAGAATGTTAAACTTAAGAGCCCAGTTGGCTAGCTGTATCAAAGACACTCAGCGAAACTCTAGGTAAGGGGGAAAGAAAAGAAAAAAAGACCCTTATTCAGAACAAGTTACTTTATTTTACACTAATTAATCAGTATGTTTTCTGGAATTGAAGCCATTAAAATTGCTGAATGTAGAGACTGGAATACCCAGAGATATATACTGATCTTATTTTCTCATAAACTCTCATGGTAAGAACAACTGAAAAAATCCAACAGATACATACCTGACAGAATTAAATCTTGTGTGGTAAGTCACTAAAGCAAAAGCTGCTTATATATTCTCTTTAAATAACTAAGATCAAGCTAAATCTGATCCCATTTTATAGCACTAAAGACACTCTTTGTGAGATAGCAACTACAAAATTTCATTTGGAATATTAGTACTATATTTAAGAGTACAGAATTTCTGTAAAAAGAAAAAAACAACACCACATTTCAGTGTCTTAAAACTGAAAAATAATAGTAAAGAAACTTTTAAAGAATGCATTTTTTCGCTTACCTTCCCATCGTTTGTCTTTGTCCCGTGGATGAATTGTATAATGTGTAGTTATGCGAGGCACAGAGGCAGTAGATGCACATCTTGCGATGCGCAGTGATGGAAGGCAGTCTTTCTTTATCAACTTTAGAGCATGAAAGCACTGACGTCCTGCAAAATCAAGAAACAAATCTGTCAAATCAGTCATTTTCTAAATTTTTTTACTTTTCAGAGACACAAGTGGCACAACAAATACGACAGCTCCCCCTGCAAAGGCTACCAGATGACGTGAAGATGAGGAACTATAAACCACAGATGTTTAAAATTTCAAGTTAGGAATGCGTTGTATGATTTTATACCGAGGGGGAGCGGGGGGAAGAGTAAAGAGCTTCCCCTTTAAGCATTCTTCACATAATACCACTCAATACACCGGCCAGCCATTTCTGACAGCTGATGTAAAATAACATGTGTGTACACAGGTGAAACACATTTTAAGTTCCTATTTCATTTTGAACTTCAAAAGATTTATTTCAGACTTCATCAAAAGTGACCAGGCAACTGTAGAGATAGGACATTCACGTTCATCCCTTCTGACATCTCAACACGTCGAGACACGCAGTTTGGGCTACCGATACTAGACCGTTCATCTAAAGTAAATGTCATGGTCTACTATAAAAGCTCAGACTTAAACGCAAGTGTACTGTAGCCAAAGCTAGGAACAGTAGATACAGTTAATCTTTTTGCTGCAGATACATTAACTATTGCAAGGACAAATCAGAATTTCTTTTTAAGCAAATGGACCAAATGAAAGTTTAAAGTGATCAAAATTGGACTCTGTTCAGTAGGGCTATTACATGTTGCACTCTTGTTCCAGTTTTCCTCTTCACAGAAAAAAATTATGATGTGTGCAATTTGTACTCAGAAAACTAGCATGGTTAGCACCAAATTTAGTTATAGTTAAAAGGTCTGCAAACTAATGCACCTTGACAGGTGTTTTTCCTTCCTTTAAGGATTCCTTTTCTCTACTTTCAGGGGTGAAGAAGGAGAGTATCATATTTAAAGTGGAGTATTTCTGCAAAACTACATAAGTAAAATCACCAACATCCTACGACTGAAATGTTTCGTTGAGAATGGCAACTGGCAAGGCCAGCACAAACATCCTCCATCATAACTCTGCACAGTGACCGTCAGGACACTGGTCTCTATATGCAAGGTAATAAGTATTATCTATGCCAGTTTCTTAACAGCAATTTTGTACTTAACCAACATAACACAAAAGCTGTTATCATACCATCTCATGACCCTTGATTATCCCGCACCTGCAACCAGGAAGGATCTGAGAACAGGCCATGTATCTTGTAAACATGGTAACAACAACACCTATATGTATATATTAAAACGCCACACCTTAACTTAATTTTTGGGATATCTTTATTGGAGCAGAACTGATGCTACCACGAATTACATAGCATAGTGAAAAAACGTCAAGTATTTCACACACCCCCCAAAGAAGTGAAATTCAGTTCAGAAAATGTCTGATAATTGCGAAGCTAGGTCCAAACCCTGGCCGGGCAGGTTCTTCCCAGCCAGCGAACTGAGCTTGTGCCACCAGGCCTCGGTGACGTCAGGTGAAGCGTTTGCACGAGGGTTTACAAGCAATCTCTAAGAAGAAACTTTCCTCTCCCGCAGCTCATTAATAACTTATTTCGCCGGTAAGGGCGTGCGTGCAATGGCTTTGCCCTCTGAAGCAGGTAACCCCTGGCGTCACTCAGCAGTTACGCTGTTTACGCGCCGCGTTGCAGAGACAGAACACATCAACAAGCCGCAGCTCAGGCGGGGCCGGCGCTCACGCACAGCTCTGCTCTGCCCTCCCCTCCAGCAGCGCCTTCGGACACAGGCCGCTGGCGCCGGGGGAGCCGCGGGGGAGCCGCTGCCGCCCCCCGCCCGCAGGGCCCCGCTCCCGGCCCCGCCGCCCGACAACCCGGGCGCGACCTTTGCTCTCCTTCCGCTCCGTGCCAGCCGCCGACCCGACCCGACCCCGCCCCGCCGAGCGGCGGCCGCCCCAGCCCCGTCCCCTCAGGCGGACCGGCCGGCCGGCCGCCCCCCGGAGCGAGCCGCCGCGTTACCTCGGCTGGCGGACGGGCAGCGCGCGAGCAGCATGGCGGCGGCCCGCGACCCCCCTCGGCGCCCTCCGCGACCGCGCGGCCCACGCCCCCCGCCGGCCCTCGGCCGCGCCTGCGCACTCGGCGCAGGGGGGGGGGGGGGGGACGGACGGACACGACGGGGCCGGTCCCGCCCCGTCCCGCCGGCAGGACTACAGCTCCCAGCGTGCCCGGCGGCAAGGCCGGCTTCCCTCGCGGGGCAACGGCTGGAGCCGGTAGGAGCCGATTCACCCGCAACCGGGGGGCGCCCGGCGGAAGCGGGGCGGTGGCCGAAGCGTCCCCGCCGCGGGGTCGGCGCTGCAGGCGGGACCGCGGCCCGGCTGGCGCTGCGAGGCGGTGCGTAGCAAAGACTACCGCTCCCGGCGGGCAGCGCGGCGCCCGCCGCCCCAGCCCGCGCTCCTCACAGCGCCTGCCGGGCGGCAGGGGGCGGGGCTCGGCCCGGGTGGGCGGGGCCGGGGAGCCGAGCGGGACATGGCCGAGGCGGGGCCGCTGCCGCCCGCGGCTGTGCCCGGGGGTTCGCCCGCCGCACGGCCCCGCAGGACCCGCGGCGGGAGCGAGGGGTGGCGGCCGCCGGAGCTGCCGGCCGGCGACACGCGGGAGCTGCTGGAGGAGGTGGAGACGCAGATCGGCGCCGTGAGTGCCGGCGCGGCGGGCGGGCGGGCGGGCGGGCGGGTGTCCCCTGACGGAGGGCGCCTGGGGCAGCCGGGCGGGCGTCGGCGACCCCCAACCTCTCTGCCGTCCCTCCAGGCCGCCTTCTCGCTGGCGAAGATCCTGGAGGCGACGTCGGCCGTGTCGGCCCAGGTGGAGGAGCTCGCCAGCAAGTGCTCGGAGAACGCCCGGTTCCTCAGAACATGGCGGGACCTGCTGAGGGAGGGCTACGAGTCCCTGAAGCCCAGCGGCTGACCCTGCCCCGCGGCGGCTCGCCCGCCTCACGCCGAGCCCCCCGCTGGTGTCGGACTGGAACGCCGGTTTGGGGTTTTGTTTTTTTTTCTTAAACCACCTTTTTTGGGGAGTTCACGTGGATTTTTGTTTTCCCTCAGCAGCTCCCCGTGAGCCCGGAGATCTTTGAGAAATACTTGATGACTCGTATGGATGTTGTATGTAAATCACCGAGCAAAATAACTTTGTTTAGGGAATCGGTTGTGACTTTTAGACTCTTCCGTTGCAGCTCCAGCGACCTCATACATGAAATAGTCTCCCCTCTTTTTTTTTTTCTTCCTAATGTGGTGGATGCAAAGTTAGTACGTGTGGTACGTCCAGAACTCATTACTGGTGAGGAAGTGGTGTCCTGCAAGGAGGTATTGTCAGCCTCATTGTATATTAAGAGCTGTCACCAGCGGAAACCCAGCCAACTCCAGAGAAACTTGCTGAACTAACTTCATTTTTTTTTCTATGCACGCTTTTTCTCTGTGTTGGGGATGGGATAATATGGCAAGTCATGGCTTATTTACAAGCTTTAGATAAGCCTCATATCCCAAACCTTACTATTTTTTAGCATTGCAATATATTTCTATAAAGCTGCAGATTTTTTTCAAGATGTTTGATTACTGCAAATAATTTTACACTATCTTTTGTTGTAATAAAGTGCCTTATGATGGACAATATACCTCTGCATGGTAGAAGTTTAACAGCATTGTTTACCAATAGGGTGGATTATTTTGAACTATAAGTAAAAGCTTCCATAAATTAGAAAAGAATCTGTGAAATGTATTCTCCCGTCTCTCGGGAGGCATGTTAGAGATCTTTCAGTATTTGGTCCTATTTTATATCTTTGCCTTAAGCAGTTACTAGTTAGTTAGTCTCGAGCTTACTGATAACAGAACCTTTTGGTCTGAAAGATTGCTAATCTGTAATAAATAGCTGTACTGAAACTCCTGTACCTTTACCAGAGCAATGTGAAAAAAGTAATGCTGAAATGTAATGGGAGGCTGCAGGAGAACATAGCTGTACCATGATTTATTAGTCAGCCTTATTTTTACCGGTAGAAAGACTTTTTAAAGATGAAGTGTAGTTTTATTATCAAAACAATAAAGATGTTACAAAAAATCCTGAAATAATGTATATTCTTGTGTTCCTCATAGAAACAAAGATGACACTGAATATATCCATAACTGAGTGAAAAACAGAAGTAATGGTAAGGACAGGAATAACGGAATAACGGATTTAAACTAAAGAAGAATAGATTTAGACTAGACATTAGAAGGAAGTTTTTTACAATGAGGGTGGTGATGCACTGGAACAGGTTGCCCAGAGAGGTGGTGCAGGCCCCATCCCTGGCAACATTCAAGGTTAGGTTGGCTGGGGCTCTGAGCAACCTGATCTGGTTAAAGCTGTCCCTGCTCACTGCAGGGGAATAGGGCTAGATGACCTGTGAAGGTCCCTTCCAACCCAAAGCATTCTATGATTCTATGACAGACGTCCTTGCGTATCTCATCAAAAGTAGTTACAGTCATTGAGAAGGCTTGGCTCCTCAGAGTATACAAGTTCTATTAAACTGAATTCTGACTGCCCTGGTTAAAAGGCAATCCACATGGCAGGACTTCACTTAGCTGTTTTTAACCCTGCAGCCCAAAATGTTGCTAAGCAACTTGGAAAAGAAGTCATTTTGTTTAGCAGATAATCTTTTATTTCAATAAAACATACAGTAGTGGAAACAAGATGCTCAACAATCTTTGATTTCAGAATAATCCAAAGTTCTGTAAACAGCTGAAGTGTGAGTCACACTTTTTTTAATTCTACTTCTTACACTGTTAAGAAGTTAAGTGCAAACATTGGAAGTATCTTTTAACTTAATTTTAAAAACCTTCAAATCATCAATGCAAAAGAAGCATCTTTTTTACCTTTGTGGGCTTCTAGGCCATCGGACTGTGAGCGTGATACTGAAAGAACTAGGGAAGTCATAGTAATTTGTAATGGAAAAGATTCTCTTCAGTAAGTGTATGTGAAGGAAATGCCTCCAGAGGATTGTTTCAGATGGGATTTTTTTTTTTTTTTTAACCCTTGTAACACCAGGAAGTAAAATAATGCCCCCAAAAGTGCTGGATGGCTGTGCTCCTTAAATTATTTTAACTGTAACGCATCCAGTCAGAGGCACAAGGTGATTAAAATGTAGATGTCATGATACCTATTAAGACTGATAGTCTTCTATCTGGCCATCTCCCATTGTTCCATGTACAGAGATAGACATCTTCAGACTGAGATTTGTTGAAGTCCACAAGATGTGGGGAGCTACTTGTGGTAGCCCATTAAGAAACAGTGAGGAAAAGAGCAGCATCAAGATGTTGGGGTACACAGTCCAGTCTTTCCAGGGAAGGATGCTCTTCTGAAGGGGGAACGTCCACCAGCTCAGTTGAGAAAAAAAATCCCTTTTTTTTTGTTTTTTTCCCTTTCCCACAGTTCTTGTTCTGCCTGAATTAGAATGATCATTACAATTTCAGGATTGTCTTCACATGAGTAAAATAGTTGGTAAATTTTTAAAAGGAATAAAATTTTCACTTGTTTGGATTTGACAAACATAATAAACTGGTCTAATTATGAAATTTAAATATTTTTCTTAGGGTGAGTGCTCTCTAAAGGTTTTGAGAGCTGATGTGGCCTAAACAGAGCCAGTCAGAAATTTTGAGGAGAAAAAAAAATTCTTAATGAGGAAACCAATCAACTCTTAAAAAAAATTCAGCTGTTGAAATGGGGAATTTAAAAAAAAAAAGTTTAATGAAAATAACCTTCCCCCCTATCAAGACAGATGATTTTGAAACATTCTGCTTTCAGGGTGAGACGTTTGAAATGACAATTCATGGTTTTTTTCCACACTCCTGGCTTCTGGGAGGAAAAAAAACAAACAACTTGACTTCTCATTCTGACCTAGGATGAGTTGTCAAAATGTCAGGTCCTGTTGTGAGATGGTAAATTTATTGTCTCAGTTCTACCTGCAGACAGACACTGCTCCCTCTTCTTTCTGCTTCGGTTCGCGTGAGCCCAGGTGTCATACCTCCCTCATTTTTCCTCATTGCTGTAAAGCAGTAAGCCCACAGATGTGAAGCTAACAGTGCAGATGTCACCGTGAAGATTCAAAACGTATTTACGTATATGAATTTAGTCTTGTTGACTGTGTAGTCACTGAAGCGTCAGAGGAGTCTGTACAAAGCACAGGCTTCGTTAGCTTTGGCGTGATTTCATGCATTGGCCACATCTCTACCCAAATAAATGATGGACCGTATGTTTTCTGACTGCCTTTACCTCTTTTGGATCTTCTTTGTCTGTAATTGTACCAAACCTGATGAATCATTTCTTTGAAAGGTCGTGTAGTCAAAGTGTAGAGAAGTGGATTCAGAGCACTATTTATTGGCAGTATAAAAATCACCACCCAAGAAGTTATGGTACCTTAGGGAGGGAAAAAGAAAGGAAGCTGTAATACGCATTCCAGCATTTGTACCCTTTAATTAACGCAAGCACTTGATGCCTATGCAGCACAGCTTCCTGGCGAGAGGGGTGGTCATGCACTCCTAGGCTCGGCTCGTGTCGCAAGAAGTACTTTTCTTTTTCTTCTCACTGTTACGCTTGCACTGCCCTCTTACCAACCTCTGTTTCCAGGACTCCCTGCAAAACCTAACATTTTTTACTCTTCCAGTAGTTCCATTTAGCCCTCTTACTTTTCTATACCATAGCTCCCTATTTGCCCTGGCACACTTCTTGTTCTGGCTCAGCCCCATTTTCTTGCCCCAAAACTTTTTGTCTCTGCTTTGCTCCCTATCTCTTCCTGTGCTCTCTGTTCCCCATCCTCTTCCCAGGACTAGTGACATCCAATCCTAACGACGTCCCTGATGTGCTGTCCTCCCGCAAAGCAATATCCTCCAGTCCCTCTGTCCCCTCAGGATGGTTTTCCCCTCTGCCCCAGGACTTCTCTGCTCTCCCCCCCCACAAAGGACATTGTATACATCCTCATTTCCTGCTTGCCCTGTTGGCAAGAGTTTCCGTGTTCACACCATCTTCCTTTCTGAAGGTTTCCTGCTCTCCTGCCTTTATCAGGGTCTGTGTGCATTTTTCCAGTGCCCCTTCTCATCCTTACCGTTTGGGAGATAAGTCAGCTCATTACCTGAGGGGCAGGTGGAGAAGGCACAGGATTAAAGTGCTGAAAGATGTTAGTGGGTGCACTCCTTTGCATTGTTTGATTTATAAAACAATTATAGAGCTGTTCCAAGAAGCTTAATTCACTCTCCCTTTCCCCTCCTCTCTGGCTTTACGACTTTGTTGCAAAATCAATACCTTCCTATTGATGCCCATAACATTGTCTACAGTTTTGGAGACAAGCAGTTGCATAGTTCAAAAGCTGTCATACTGTATCCCCAGAGAAAAAGAAATGCTATCAAACAGGGTTCAAAGCTTCTGTAAACATAGACAACTATCTGTGATGTCTTTAATTTCATGAAATGAATAATTCCTGTTTAATCCAGTTTATCTAATGCAGAACATTCATTTGCTGATCCAAAGATCACCCTGCCATTCAGCAAGATTTCTTCAAGGTTTCTTGACTCAGAATACATCTGCTTCTGCTTTTCACAATATTTTCTTTAAAATTTCTTAGGTGGCTTGATAACTTGTGAAGAAGCATTTTAGAAGATTTAAAATAACTGAAAATGTTTGACATAATCAACGTAACTTTCAGACATTTGAGATGCAAGTCAGAACTTTGAAAAGGTAGCTCCCAACACTGCTGGTCAGCACATAAGACAAAATTCTCTGAGCTAAGATTTTTTCTTGCCAACATAGTATTGTGACATATATCTGTACATTGAGTCTGAATCCGCTATGGCTGATGGTACTGTGCATGTTCACCTGTTCTTTCTAACAGGGTTTACAAGCCCTACATAAAGAGGCTATTTTTTCTGGCACATACTGGTATTGCAAAGAGAAGGAAAAAACCAAGGTGCAATTTTTAATCTTTTAGGTTACACTATTTTTACATGGGAATATATTCATAGCGTAAAGAAGGTAAGCGCAGCTTTATACAACTTAATGTTTTGAACTATAAGTACCAGTTTGTAGAAGAAATTTCAGAATGAGAATTATATTCTTAAATCAAGATAGGAAACACTGTACTGTCCTGAGTCATATTTAGGCCGCAGAACCAGCAAAAGCCATAAGATGAGAAAAGCCAATGCAATTCAGCCCTCATTTTCAAATACATTTAGTACATTTTATATATATTCTATGGAGACAGACTTGAACGATTTGAATTTGGGGGTTTTTTTTTGGCTGACTCAAAGGTGACTAATCTTTGATGATTATATTTATATATAGTTTAACGCAGTAGTAAAACTATATAGTTCATTATATTGTGTGTACATATATAGATACATAACATAAAGCTCATTATAGTAATATAGTTCAATACATTAAATTCTTTTTCTTCTGAAGTAGAAACAACACTCTTTGTACAGATACAGTTGAAACAGCCTCACAAAAGAGCGAACATACCTGGTATTTCTACTTGAAGCAAAGAAAGGAGTTTCAAAATAAAAATGGGTATCCAACATAGTGCATCAGTAAATACAATGAAGAAAAACCGTTTAGCAAGGATCATCTCTTTTTTAATATGATTCCGAATTTCAGTAGCTGTAATAGCTGTTTGGTGAACGCTGTAGAACATACTCCCATAGGAAAACACAATGATGATAAAAGCTGCCAAGTTTACACCTGTATAAGACGATAAAATTAGTTGTAACTTAACAGCATAATGGCAATTCCACATCACCTATTTGCAGGCTGGATAGTAAAGAAAAATGTTTCACCTAAACTGCTATTCCTGTAGAATTAAGCAACCAGAAGATCTCAGTCTGTCTTCACCTGAACACTGAATTTTTGCCCCTACTCAGGTGTTTATTTCATTCATTGTCACCTGATAAATGGCTGCCATCTGATCCAAACTATGTAGTTCTCCTCTGGTCTTATCGTTGCTCTACTTCCCTGAAAGAGTCTATTCATTCAGGAACTCAATGGCCATTAATTTCTTTCTACTTTCTCAGCCCTTCATGCATTTTAAGATAGCTAAGTATCTATCTAATATGGAAAAAGTGCTTTAAGTGCTTACTGGAGCATCTAAATATGAGGTGTGAACATCACAGGAAAGCTATCTTACTTGTTTGAAAATTAAGTTCATTTGCAGCTCTAATCATATATAAAGAAGAAATGCAACTTACCTAAAAAAATGACAACAGAATAAATCTGACTTGCTGAGCTTTCTGATTGTTCTGAGTGAAGAGGAAAACAGACGCCGTTGGTGCCATAGTAGTTCCTGAAAAATTCCTTATTGCTCAGGGGGATAAAAGCAACAGCAAACCCAATTATCCAGATAAGAACCAAAATGGAAATTGTCCTGCACTTTCTGGGCTTCAAACACCTAAAAGGATAAACTATGCAGATGTATTTTTCCAAAGTCAGGTAAGTCAACAGTAAGACTGACACCTCTGTAGACAGAATAGCCAGCGATCCCACCAATTGACAATGAATACTGTCCATCCACAACTGAGCGTGCTTGTTGTATTCTCCGCGATATTTAAGATCAAAAGCTCCAATCACAAATAAATATATTCCCATCAGACAGTCAGCACCTGTGGGCACAGTGCTTAACATCATTATTTACACATCTGAATTTCCCATTTTCTGTGTATATGCATATTGGAAAGCAGACATACACACGTATATATGAGTACATATTTATAAGTTAGCTAATATATAGATATAAAATCTAATTTTTATAGTTGGAATGCTATTGTGAATTGCAGTTTAGGCAGTATAAATCAATTCTATTCCTCCTTTTTTGTTTTGTTAAATTTTCATTTGGACTGACAGTCTACGTTTCATACCTGTTTCCAATCTGATTTTTTTGAAGCTTAGATAAAATTGGTTTGCAAGTAGGAAAAGATATAGCTTCATTTATAGAATTACTCTTGCAACCCATTTTTATCAGGTCTCATTTCTTTTGATATTGACATTTAGCTTAAGATAATTTCCTTTGAGTAGGGCATCTCTGCTGGATTCAGAGTTAGTTTTGGTTTGTCCACCCTATGCTAGTTCAAAACTGATGTGCATAGTCTTCTGAGACTAGTAAGTGAAGAGGAGATGTCAACATAGAGCTGAAGTCTTCACAGGTGTTTTGGCTGGAAGTTTTGTGTGGTGTTGAGACTGTTCCAATGGTTAAACAACAAAGTTTCAAAATCACTGACATGCTGTATTTAGAAATGTTGCACTCATTTTATACACTGTTGAAAATTACCTTTCAAAATGCAACTAATTGCATATGTGAAATACTTGTAGACTCTCCTGTATTGAGACAGGGTACTTGAGATTATGGTGACTATACTGCCGAGTAGTTTGTCCATAAACCTGTCTTGCTTTTAGGACTAAAAAAAATCCCCCTAATTCTTAATGTTGGGGAGCTGGGAGGGACTGATTTTTCTATATTTCCATAAGTAACCTTCTGCTCATGCAAAAAATAGAATAACTGTGTTGAACACAATGTTCACACACACAAATTGCCATTTACTCAAAAATGCATAGTAAAATTTATGTTTATGGGCCTTTGAAAAATTTAGAATTGTATTTCTTCTTGCTGAAGAAAGTGGGAATTTGACACAGTAGCTGCAGCGTTAAAATCAAACATGAAACCTTTGGAATTTATCAGCTGCCAGAGAGACCTCCTGGTGCATAAGGTACAGCGTTTTTTATTGTCATTCGCAACAGCATTAAACTTCAGTCAACCCAGTGCTGGAAATATGTCACTAGATTGTAATAACAAATATCATGCACACTATGAGCAGACTCAACCAATATTCTTTCATGCATGGAGTACTCACAGCAGAGAGACATTATTGAGATGGCATGGAGCTTATTCTCCGATCTGATGTAAGGCCTCATGCAGATAACAAAAATATTTCCAAAGCAGGTGATGGCAGATACAACCCAGACAAACACTCTCTGTATGATGCTGGCTAAAAGATTCTCAAGGGATGAAATCCCATCAGTATTGGGCTTACAGCTGCGCACATGAGGGGCATATCCACAGTACTGGAATTTCTTAAAATATCTGGTTGTGAGAAAGAAAAACAGATAAGAGATGGTTCTAGTTTGGTTACCAGAGTATCAAAACTCTCTAGTAGCTACTCAGGAAACATAATCTGAAAGAAGAAAACTTAATTAAAAACTGTCAAATTTGACAACTGCTCACATGCCGCTTCTCATACACTTTTGTTTTTAATTATTCAGTATTCTTCAAATTGTAAAATTCAGACCAAAGAAAGCAAACTGGAATAATCTACTTAGAATGATAAAATTGTTAAGTTGGAAAAGACCTTTAAGATCAACAAGTCCAACATTTAACCTAGCACTGCCAAGTCCACCACTAAGCCAGGTCCCTAAGCACCACATCTACACGTCTTTTAAATACCTCCAGGGATGGGGAATCAACCGCTTCCCTGGGCAGCCTGTTCCAGTGCTTCACAACCCTTTTGGTGAAGAAACTTTTCCTAATATCCCATCTAAACCTCCCCTGGAGCAACTTGAGTTACTTACATGTGGGAAAGATTTCTCAGGGATCTGAACATTCTTCTCTGGATGTTTGCAATTTCAATGCCCTCCAAGCTGCTGTAAACAATATACTCTCAATAAAAGGCAATAGAAACTCAGTAGTAAAAGAACAATCTTTATGAGCATTTAATTGTGTTTCTATGATTATATGTAACTAGAGATGAACTTTAATTGCATCTAATCTGTCATCACTTTGAAACTTGAACAGAAAGTCTGTGTAAAAGCTAGAGAGGAATAAAATGAATTGCAGTTAATTCTAATAAACTTGCTGTTCTTCCAAAATCACAAAGGCGGTTCTTTTAGTGCTCTCAGCAGTGCAACCTCCGATTATTATGTTGCCCTTCCAAAGTATTGTTGTACTAATGTTCTTTCATCATCTCTGGGAAAATAATAACTTGTTCCAATAGCAATATTTTACATGTCTCTTCCATTTTTTTATCTCAGGGAGTGACTTACTAGACAAACAAACTACTGCAGGAATTCAGTCTTCATTGTGTCAAGAGCAGCAGGAGGCTGGGACACAGAACACAGCATGTAAGGGAAAATGCTGGCTTTCTTATGACACATAGATGGGATTTCTTTTTTTTTTTTTTAATATATTGAAAATGACACTATTATTTCCCCTGCTAGACCAGTAAAGTGTAACCGTGTATGTTGTTCCTTTAGAACTTCAGTTTCTGCATTCTTCTAGTCCATCCCATCCACTGGTTAGATGTGCAACGCGTCTTCTGAATTGCAACCAGTCAGAGGTCTTTGGTTCTTCTTGTGGGAAGCCTTATTTGAATTCACCGTTCAATGCTTTGAGCACAATATTCCCATGAGTTCTGAGCACATTTAGGCAAAAGTGGAGAAAGGTACGAGTCTTACTGGTTAGTTGCTTTGGGCTGGTGAGCAGTTTTGCTAGAAGACAAGAATAAAGCCCCAAATACGGAAGTTTCCTTGTTTTATTTAACCACTGCTGTGAATCCTGGGGTGTGCTTTCCCCAGCTATTCTCACTATTTTAACTAGGATGGCGGCAAATGGTTGTCTACAAACTGAGTCCTGAAACATTGTCTATCTCAAGATTTAACAACTCTCTGAAATTAAAAATATGGAAGGTCACGTTCAGTCAACTGCATGAGTTCTTTGGTGTTAAATAATAGATAAAATACATGTTCTAGCCTGACAGGGAGGCAATTAATTATTTTTTTCTGTGCTCAGCTGCTTGTTGTCATGAAAATTATACAGGCTTAGTATTTTAAGGTCACTAGCCATTTACCAAATTTAGTTGAATTTGGCCAATGAATTCCAAATCACTGTGAGGAAGTGGGATTGATCAACAAAGGCATCTGCACTGCTGGCTACAGCTCAGGGGTCAAATCATAAACTCCTATTATGCTGCTATCCAAGGAAATATCTCTTTTTGGATCTCCACAACCACTTTGAAATGATGACTGACAAGAACCAACACTGTGCTCTGCCAGGCTGGTTATTGCAGACGTACAGCGGCTCATGAAGATGTGCTTAAATCTACCACAGGATAGTTTCAGATTTGCAAGACCATCACTGCACTACCAGAGAGTTTTAGGAAGAGCTCTGCTGGCAGAATTCAAGTTAGAGCTGCTGTGTTAGTGCACCCACAAAAACTCCCCCTAAACTCTTCAAAAAGATTGGTAAGAGTCCCACCTCCCTCTGACATGGGGGCTGAATTGTACTTGGTTTATATTGTTCTTTTCATGGTGTTAACACTAGATTCTGTAAGAATGGAAATATGTCCCCAAACTTGTACATATACCAAATTCCTTTATAATTCCTGTCTTTACATATCCTAATGGTACCTGCCCATGGCATTAATAGCCCCAACTGGATGTTGCATGACCCTTAAGCCCTGTGAACAAATTGTGCAAGGTCAAACGAGGGTCGCATTAATCTTGTTCCGTAACAGCAGAAAAGACAATGTCCTTCTCTAAGCTGAATCTATGAACTCTTTTTGTTGGAAAGATTTCCATTATGAAACTGATATTTTCAGGAAGGAAAATTTAAGTATTGCTAGTAATTCTTTTCCAGGTTCAAATTGTTGAGGATCATCAACATAACTATAAGCTATTTCAAGGGCAATTTCTTATCGAACATATTCTAGATCGTGTCCTTCTGAAGGAGATGTGCATAATCACAAAGAAAATATAGCTAAAATATAAAAACTTGATACTTACAGGGATTTGAGTTTAATTAGAAAATCAAACTGGTCTATTTGTATTTTCTTGATTGGGTTGTACGAAAGGTTCCTGTAAATACAACACAAGGCATAAATAACTTTGTACATCTTCCTTAAAGCTTGTTCCAAAGATAAAGTCAAACTACATAATCCATTTGCTTTTCCAGTCCTATAGGAAGGACTTGTACAATTGGCAGTTACAACTCCAAATGGTAACATTCATTTAGTGTTATTCAGCTTGCTAAGCCAGTGGAAAGAATAGTCAGATGCTTCACAGGCATGCTGTTGCCACATACACACACACACACGCACAACTGCCTCCCCCAGCCTGATGCTTAAAGGTTTTGACTGTAGAAATATTTAGTTTTTAAACTTCCTGGACTTGTTTTTCAAGTAAAAGAACTTAGCTGAACTGCATGCATTTAGAAATAAATTACAATTGGTTTTGCTAGTTGCTAAAATCTAATTTTTTTTTAATAATTCATGTGAGTTCAAGAAGAGGCAGAGGCAGTGGAATGTAAAAATAGACATTAGCATTAGATGCTATTACTCTGTGCAAGAGTGTTTCTAGGTACATCCTCTTTTTCTTCTCCTTATAACTCTTCCTTATGTTTTCGTCTTGATATTGTAACTAAGATGTGAAACTCAATAAATGCAACTGTACGCACTTGGTTGCCCCAGTGTATCGTGATGGATCTCAAGGAAGCCGGAAAAGCACAAAACTAAGTCATTCCACATACTACCTCCTCTTCTCCGGAGAGGTCTTCAATTTTGTGACCAGTGACTCTTTCAGATTATGTGAGAAAGACTGGGACTTTCCAGCAGCTTTCCAGCATTTGAGAATTTGCCTATATACGCATCATGGGAAAAAGAGCGAATGTCTTTCTGGTTTTATAATACCTCATGATTTTTTGGAACTCTTTCACAGGAAAAAAGCAGTTGCAGACAAGACATCTGTATGATGCTCTTACATGTTTATGATCTATTTTTAGAGCCAAATCTTGATATCACATTAAACATCCCCATCAAATTATTAATTTCTCATGATACAGCTAGCATAGCTCATTTTGTATATACTAACAAGATCTAGAAAAAGGTAGAATTTGAACTTGCTATGTTTTGGGACATGAAAATACATATCTTTTACAAAACCATTCCAGGAAAAATGTTATACAGAATTACTTTTGGATAGGTATTTTTTTAGGCACAGCTTAAATGATGCATGCAAACAAAGGTGCTCTTTCCTTTCCCAGCATTCATGACTGAAAACGTCATATCAAGTGAGTACTATATAGTTATATATAATAATAATCAAGAATCCTTACAGTTGTGAAAGCTCCTTTAGATCCTTAAATATATAGGGAGGAAGTGATTCAATCTTGTTGCTAGCCAAATCTCTGCAGAAACAGCCACAGGTAGGACACAGTAAGTTCTTACTAGGCTCAGTAATTTTACTGAACAGTTTTTCAATTTCAAGACACACAGTTTTGCTGTATTTGCCAAATAGAACATTATTTATTACATAGGTTATCAGAAACTTGCACTATAAAAGAATGTTGTTAAAACAAGGTGGGAAGCTACATCCATCAGATCTGTCTTTGTCTAGTTAGTTCAGATATGCCATTAGATACATAATATATTATTATTCTATTTACACCAAAAAGACAGTAAAATACCCTTAACTTGGGTTGTAGGAACTTGGAAAGAAATTAAACATGTTGTTTCAAGATGGGAATTCTTTCACATGGGCTAGCCAGCATATCTTTCCCTTAGTTCTTCTGTATACCTTGCTCCTTATTTTCACTAAAAATAAATCCTAATAACTGTGGACAGAGTATTAAAGCTCACACACATCTAGACTGTGGTGATGTAAGATTAATTAATATTATTTTATTCAGGGAACATAACGATATTATGAGCAAAAAGCCTGATATTACTGATACAGAGTATGTATTTTATCGACTATTTCTTCCCTGTTAAACATGTAGAAAAAACCCTGAGGATGGGTGCTGTCTCCAGAGCATTTTATATGAAATAGAATTTCTGATAAGTTATATTTGCAATATAAATCATAAAACTTTGTGTCTTATCGTACAAGTAAGAGAAGAAATCAACTCACAATTCATCTAACACCTGGAGAGAAGAAAAGCTGTTTTCATTTAAGGAGTTGATTTTATTCTGTCTCATCACCCTGAAAGAACAAAACAAACTTATATTGCTGCATCTTGAGGTCTATTTGGTTTTGGAGAAAACTAGTTATAAACTTTAAAAACTCTCTCTTCTCTGCATCTTCAAATATTTGCCCAATTCAATCAACAAGCTAATCGGATCTAGAAGCTTACCATTTGATAACCAACTTTTGTTGCCTATACACGCATGTATTTGTGTATATGTGTGTGTGTCTGTATATACATGCACATATATACACACACACATACACACACACACACACACAGAGGAGGCTGCTATAAATTGACTGAAAGCAGGAGGAAGATTAAGTGGGCTGGAAGGCTTGTGACCTAATTGCATCTCAGGCACACGCACAAGGCATGCAACTTTTCCTTCACCCCTGTTTCATCTGCCACCGAGCTTGCTCCTTAAATGAACGACCTGGATTTTAAAAGCAAAGAGAAAGCCAAGAATATGGGTATTGCAGAAGAGTTAAGAATTGAAAGTGACAGGTACCATGGAGCATAGTAACCTAGCAAAAGGTTGAAAGGATTTTCTGAAGATGATTACAACATCACTTAAGAAATTTTGGGGAAAATTCTAAAATTTCTGAGCCAGCCAATGAACCAGCCAATCAAACTCTTTAAAATGAAGAAACAAGCTATGTATTTTGTGTGTTTGCTGCTTTTCATTATGAGATTTTTGCCTCCTAGAAAAATTCTAAATCTTATTATCAGTCCAAATCGCTTCATATAGTTGCATATATCAATGCTGAACTTTGCTATAAATGTCTACGGTGGTTAGTCTGTCTGGCGCTCATTTAAAACCAAGCACTTTAATTTAATCTTCTTGAGATCTAAATAACCATGATACTCAGGAAACTTTTATATTAGCTGTAATGAATCAGTTGACTGTTCAGCACAAGCATATCTCACTCTGGCTGGCTAGCATATCCTGTTACTTACAGTACAGTTAGCGTGTTGCAGGAGATGAAGGTGACATTTCTTACATGATGGATATGGTTGCCCTCAAGGTCTCTGGGATATAAAAACAAAACATCGATCACTGAAAATAAATTACGGCAGTTATTCTAAGGTAATTAAAGAAAAATTCTACCAGAACTTCATGACTGCACAAAAGAGAGTGGGAACTAGACATCTAATTTTTCTGCACGCCTAGCTGATGACTTCAGGTCATCAACCCTGCAGTGACCCTGCAGGCACTCTGCAAGATCCAGCACCCTGTTAGAAAAAGCAGTGTGGAAGCACCATACAAAGACAACAAAATAATATCTTTCTAGTGAAATAAGGTAGACTTACAGCCAGTTTAGTATTGGCATATGCTGGCACAGAGGTTCATCAGGCAAACGAGCAAGAGAATTATTCATCAAGTCTCTGAAAAAAAAAAATAGCACAACTGGCTGTATTTGCCAAAAATTATATTATAGAAAAAAATCATGTCTCTTATGTTTGTACTTTTGGAAAAAAGGCAGTCAAAGCTTGATAGTTTGGAGGTAGTATTATTTTCTTAAACTTCTACATATTTTCCCTATGGCATTCTGTGGAGCAGTAGTCTATCCTTAACTTGTTAATTACCAGGTAAAGGAAAGATGTTCACTTCACTGCTTTTTAAATAAAACATAGCAAGTCAATACAAATATCTTGACTATTCTGTCATAACACGTAACTTCTGTTGGAGACGAAGGAAAGGGGAGATGGAGGAAGGTTTCCTTCTGGGCTGCAGGGGAAGGGGGTCCCTCGTGTTGGGATCTGGAGAGGGAAGCGGCAAGTTCTGGTCAGGGTCTCGGGGAGGGAGGCCAGGCTGCTGCCAAGGGGCAGGAGCTATGGGACCCCCGCTTCTTGCACCGTGGCTCTGGAGGACAACTGGCACCCATTGCTGCAGCTGTCATGTCCTTGCCCTCTCAGTGACGTCGTCTTTTTACCATTTTTCCCACCCACCTCCCTATACTTTTCCAGGCACTGCATGTCCGCTGCTGCCAAATTCCTCCTACACCAGCACATCTTGCCTGGGGGTAAGAAAAAGCTGCAGATGTACCGCCAGCCCTCCATGGTGAGCAATCAGAGTCGTCATAAAAAGGTTTTTGTATATATCTGTCCTTTCTGTTCTGTTCTTTTAAATAACACTTTTGGTTCTTATTCAATACTTACAGGAGAATAAGTGATTTGAGTCCATAAAATGTTAATGGAGAGATCCGATTTATCCTATTATTTTCAATTATCCTATAAATCACAGCAAAACATGTATCAGTTTTATAATGGTCTGCAGTCTTAAATTGAACAGATGATAAAAAGTAACATACTTTGAAATGGATTTCTTCAAATGTCCATTCAAGCTACTTAAAAAATTAACGCACTACTCCTTAGCAGGTCAAGGGTGTTCATTGAATTAATTTCCTTTCTGAAGAATTTAATTTAAAAAAAAATTAACTTAGAGAAAGTAATTACTTTCAACTTAGAAAATAGTGTTTTCTTGCAAGTTTTTAAAATTCTTTGATCAAGACACTTTGAATGGATTCCCTGTGAAAATAAAGCAGCACCACATAACAGTGTTCCATGGCAATCCAGCAGTTCCAAACACACAGAAAAATGTTAGGCATGTTATTATTTGCTTATTTTTAATAACTTTACTGAGTCAAAATAGTATTTCATTTTAATCTGTCTGAAAAGCAGTAATAAACCAAAATTTCAGGTTATGACAGTCATTTCGTCTGGGACATTTCAAGCACTATTTACAGGGAAAGACCTGCCCAAAAAATTCTCTTTCTACTTTTTGATAGTATCTGAGTTATTTCATGTATTAATTTGTAACAAACAATTACTAATAAACATTATTTAGTATGGTAAAAGTCATCAGTCATTGGAGCCATTAAAGCCCAAGAACTAATTTTGGCTCTCACCAAAGTCAATTGGATTTTTACCTCACACAGTGTAACAGGAGCTCCTTAATTATTATTTCATATGAAGTACTACTATGCACAAAAATGAAAGGAATGCAAATATTCCTTTCTCTTTCTTTAATTATTCATTGAGAAAATAAACATACAAATAAGAAAACAACATACAGCCATTCAAGTTTGTGGAGGTCTTCAAAGACACCAGGCTTCAAAGTGGTTAACTTGTTGTTACTCAGGTATCTTAAACAAGACCAACAAAAGATAAACAAATGGAATGATTAATTAGCATCAGATGCATGAAAATGAGTTTTAAGATTTTTCCTTCATGTCAGAATACTGTTAAAATGTTTTCATAATTATAATTTTTGATTATGGTAATTTTCATGTCCTCCTTTGAGAACAAGGCGGGACTCTCTGTAGTGTGAACTTCTGGAACAGTTATGTAGAATATTTTGTCTTATCTGTAAGAAAACACAGCAAGGTAAATAAAACTGTGTCATATTTCAGGCCCTTTCCATTTTCCTGCTGTGGAGTGATTAATTCCATGAATGTTCCCAGGATCTCATTCAGTCTCAGCTAAGGTTGTTAGTCAAATGTAGATACCAAAATCATTGAAAAAGAAAGCCTTAGAAGTGTGTGTGTGTACTGTAAATGGTCTGGGAAGGTAATAACAACAGCTATAATAACAGATAATCAACCATACTCATGATGGAAAAAGAAGAGGTACAACATTTTAAAAAATTTTCCTCTTAAAAACACTGCATAAACAAAAAGCTGAACTGAACAACACAATTTATGTATCATCTCTCTCACTGAGCGTTTTCCTTAAAAGTTAGAAGCATCTTTCAAAAAGCTGCTGCAAAATAAAGAAAATAGTGTTCTTTTCATTACTGATACTGGTTACTTTGGTTTCCTTCTGTAAACCAAAATACAAAATTAAAGAGTTTTGATTGATTGCAAGCTCTTGCTTTTGTTTCATTCCTTCTTCATTCTTTCTGACTTTTTGCAGGTAACTACCATATTTGGGGAACGGGTGTGAAGTATGGAAGCCACTTGTATTTTCAAAGTCTTGTCCTATTGGATAAACTTGCACAGATAATTTTTAATCTATCTTTGCTTTCTCAATCCAATCATTGAATTAAAGATTTGGACCAGTTTGCAGCTTCCTAACATTGAATCAAATAAGAGTGAGACATCCGTAATGACTCTCAGAGCTCTTCCCATTGCTCTTTACTTCAGTATTCGAAAAGCAATACTTACAGTTTTGTCAAGTTGTATAAACCTTTGAAAGCATGTTCAGACACAGCTCTGATTTTATTATTCTGAAGATACCTAAGAAGATACAACAACAACTAATTCTCTAAGCGTGCAAAGTCAAAGCAAGCATAAATAACAAATTAATCTATGAACTAAGCTGAAGGCATGTGTGGTACTTGAAAAGAAGCTGTCAAACTTGTTACATGCTAAATTTGACAATACCCATTTCACAGCTATAGCTGCAAAGAATGCAAAGGTGTTTTAAAATAAACATCCCCCCTCCCAGCAGCATTACAAAATGCATTCAAAGGGACGCTTGGTTTGCCTGAGATGAACAACGAAGTGGTTGTACATGACCTCCTGTTTTAGGTCCTAACCTTGCTGTTCTCACCTGTGTGACCTGATCTGAATGTTTAGCCAGAACCCTGATACAAGCAACAAAATTTTGCATGGCAAATGTCAAATTAACGTGTGTTTTTGAATTTTCTGTTTATAGCATCAGAGAATTTTCAAAATTCTGCATTTTTAAGGTAATGTAATAAAAATGTAAAATGAATCTTACTAATTTTCTGTAAACTAAAGAATACTAAATTTTCCTTCTGTTTATTTACTTTGATGAAATAATAAATTCAAAGGTATTATCAACTGCAAACATTCAATCCTTTTAAAATTATTTCAAAGCATTATAGTGTTATTCACTGAGTAATATTTAAATATAAATCCTTTTAATTAAATTACAGTTAATAAAGCACCCAGGTGCATTCCTGTTAAAAAGCAATAAGAAATCCGACACTGGCTTTTACAAAATGGGTTTGTGTCAAACACTGCTCAGGAGCTTTCTGGAAATGTACAGTTATCGATCAGAAATGTGTGAAATTAATATTAGAAACAAATGGTTTGTACATATAGATATGGATGTATTTCTTTTAATGAAAACGTTATCTTTCAAGACTGTAAGGTAATAATGGCACTTAGCTTTGTGAACACAAGATGGTGCTGCAGTACAGCACAGTTTCCATAAAAGTTACACCTCAGTAAGTTTTCTAGGACTTTTAAGTGCCTTGAATTGGTGACATAGGAGCCCTGCTCTAGGCTTTTGCATTTAATTCTTAATTTCACTAATTCTACATAAAGCAAACTTGTTAAAGGCTGTGATCTTTGCACAACATATATGTTACACACCATAAAACATAACACAGTATTGTGTTGCCGTAACAATGTGACTAGTTAGGGCATTATCAAATTGGTACCAGACACAATTGGGAGTAAAACCAAGTGCCACGTCAGTGAGCTTCCCATGACAATGGGAAGTTTAAGTTTCCAAACTTTTGTTTTGCAGAATAAATGGATTAAGTTACTTTAATTTCTTTTGGCATATTACGGTTCATTATAATTGTAACTTCCTTCAGATGAAAGTTGAGGATTTTTCTGGTATAAAATACTCAATATAAAAAACTTAAATATGCAGAAATGATGGTTTTGCAGAGAGAGAGATGTCAAATCAAGCTATTTGAGGCAAACAGGTTAAGGGTAAGACAAAACAGAATTTTGAGTATAAACTGAGGGTTATCACTTAGATGTTAAGCTCTGTGTGTGTGTATGTGAGAGGGAGAGGATGAATATTTCAGACACTAAACAGATATTTTAAGTTAAAGCACTCCCTTACAGATTTTTAAGGTCTTGGTATTTCTTGAAAATGTCAGCAGAAAGCTTCTTTAGCAGATTCCTCTGAAGAGACCTGTAGGAATGAATGCACACAGTAAAACTACTCTCCCAGTAGTTCCCTTCCTACAGTGCTGCCACTTTTGTTATTCAATAAGAGCACCTTTCACACTGCCAAATAATAAAAGCAACATGAAATCATCTTAATATGCTACCTCTGTTTGTCTGAATATTTGTACCTATTTAAGCAGTAAGCCAAATACTTTATCACCAAAAAATATTCTTCTATGTCCCCAGAGCACCTGGCAAAATAATAGCTAAATCTGAGTTTAAAAGATTTGAGTATAAAATAAACCACAGTTTTATTTCAAGCCTCAAATGCATATAGAGCTTATTTCCAGTGCATGTGTCCCTATGCTCCCATCTCCACTGGGCACCCACTCAAGTGTCCTGACAAGAACAGAAATCATTCAGGGCATGGTTGGATTAGAAGAAAGTCCATCCTGAAAGCCAGCTGAACTGACGCTGCTTTTTCTAAAGCTAGAACTGAGCCATTATTTTTGAAGTCTTTGTTGACCCTGAGCTGACTGCCAGTTTAAATATATAATTGACATTCTGCATCAATCTTCATTATGAAGTACTGCGGTACTGTGTCGAACACAGACCCAACAAGGAGACCCTCAGCCACACGTGAGCACAAACTGGTACTGAACAGAAAGGTCTGGACCGCTGCTCTACCGGCAAGATCCTCGGGTAAGGACACGTGATGCTGCCCTCTGCTCACCACGCAGAAAACGGCCTTTCAAACAGTAATGTGCAAACTAAGAGCAATATCAACCATGCCCTCATCTCTTCAAAAAGTTTGGCTTACACATACGTATCTGTATGACGACCCAACCCAGGTTAAACCCTTTTAAATAACGGTGTATTCAGAGACATCAAATGAGAACTAAGAAGATTTGCTCAGGCAGGTAGTTCCACTGAGTTCAAGGTTATTGACTTCATTGGCAGGAATATAGACTAGGAATATTGGCAGGATCATAGAACAATAGAAAGGTCCTAAGCATTGTGTCTTAAAAAGAAAGATTTCTTTTGAAGGTTTCTTTAGGTTTCCTGAAACTGTTGCTAGCTCAAGTCACTGTTTCAAATATGAAATGATCACACAGAGTTTTTTAGTGCCTTTTCTCTCCTCTTATGCAGGGAAAACCTGTACTTAATACATTAAAGGTCTTGTCAACAGAGAGACACTACGCTTTCACAAGCACCAGCTGAGCCAACCAGTCGTAATTATAAGGCTATAGTTGTGAAAAGGTGGTAGGATTGATAGTCAAGCCTGAACAGAGCAAGAGACTACTTTTCTGCGCTACTTACATTATGGTTATGTTTGAAGAGACTGACGGGACAGCACGCAATTTGGCATCATCACAGAAGATCTCCAGCCCTTGGCAGTTACACTCTGCTGGCACAGCACCAGCCACTGCGTGGAAACAAGAACGTGGTTGTAGCACATTAGACGGGTGGTGTGGTGGGATGGGGAGGAAAGAAATATGGTGTAAAAGAACAGTGAGCATGAAGACAGACATACTAGGCTGTGTTAAACAGAAATTAAGGCACACATTTTTACGTAATTGATTTAGACCTGGGAAGACGCTAACAATAAAGGGACACAAAAAATTATGTTACCTCCTGACCTCTGTGAAAGAGCTTGTAAAAGCTCTTGAGCTTTAGGCTTGATATACAGGAATTTGGCATGGTATCAGTTTTTCAGATTTTTTTTGTGGCTTTTTTTAAAATTATTCAGTCCTTTTGTATTTACTAGAATGAGCACAATTCTGTCCAGGTGAAAATGGGATGAAAATGGGTCAGAAAGTCTTTGCTCCCTTCCCCCTTGCCCACCTCTGTGCTTTAAGTTAATGTTCACAGTAGACAGCAGAGTCAGAAAACCTGTACAAAGGGGCGAATGCTTGCAGAAGTGGAGAGGGTTTGCAAGAATCATTTTATGTATGAAGTGAATTTGGATGAATGTTGCCTTCATTTCACTCAGAAAGATGTGTTACATGGTCTTTCTAGCCGTATTAATATATTCAGATATATGTTTATATTGCCTTCCTAATTGGCATACGTCTGACACTTCTCTTACAAAAAATGAATCACTTGTAATGGAATTGAAATTAGCTTCAATGTGTTTGTTCATCTGAGACATTAATTCTGGTTCACTGTAAATTAAACTGCACTATATTTCTCTTTCTGATAAACATATTTGCTATGTATTTCCTTCTAGGAATCATCAGTAATAATCACACAAATAATATCTGTAATTACTTACAGCACTCAGGTGTCTTTGTCGGAAATGCATACAGAGATTTCAGTTTATTGTATTTGTCCTTTGTATGTTTATCAAATTGCAGAGACCATCCATTGTTGTCTTCTAATAAAAAAACACAAATGGAAGACACATTAGAACAGAAATTTAGTTGCATCAATTTTTTTGCCTCAATTTTTATCTCAACGTGATTTTTCCAGAACATTTCATAGACCATTAGGTGACCTTATCTTTATACAGCTGCTTAATCACGGGTATGTATGGAGATTATGAGCTGCACAGTAGGAACAGCTTATTGTACCTTCAACAACAACATTTTCTGCAACAGTTGCACCAAAAAAAGTATAATCTTTCACTTCAAACTTTTTGTTTGCATAGAAGTTTAAAACCAAGAGGCAACCATATTTTTCTACCTCCTTAAAACATGTGGGTTTGTCACTTTCTCCAGGAAAGCTCAAGTGGTTACTACAACTCCAACTACTTCTTTCAGAGAGCTGTCTCACACTATCACAGCCTATAATTTCTTTCCTGAAAATCTAGATGAAGGCCAAATGAACACTGCTTTTCAAGAGAATGGGTGCTGTGGTGTAACATATTCAAGTCAGTATGTTTTAATTTAAGCTTATTATGCATCTTCTTAAACAAATCATTATTCCATGTTACCCGTTTGGTCACTCTGCATAGATGTGCCGGAACAGAGTGGATTATGGCCATAAAGGCAAAAATTTAAGAGCAGATCTTTCAGTTCCTTCACATAAACAGGGATTTCCAGACACAGCGGTGCTAGAAATAACTACAGACATGTTTCCTGGAAGTATGTTGTATATCTGACATCTGTAAATTAACTGATTGAGTAACCACTTCCAAAACAGGGCATGACTACACACCACAAAAAAAAAAAAAAAAAAAAAAAAAAAAAATTACCTTTAAAAACTGTGATCCAATTTTAGTTTTATTAATTTGAGTCTGACCCCTCTTCAGCTTTGACAACACCCACATCCTTTTAGTTTAAAGCATCTCATGTAATGAATACGCACCAGCAGCAGAAATGCTCCTTAGGATGGCACTCACTAGCTGGTGAGTCAAAGCATCAGTGATAATTGAAAGCATCACTTGTTAATGATACCTACTGTCAAACAACATTTATATGAGAACTCTGAGGATGGCTCTGCTTTGCTAGTCATTACAGTCTTAGTTTCACTTTTATGATATGCTAACAACAGTCTTCCCCCTGCCCCTTTCACACGGCAATAGTTTAGTTATACTTAAATACCATTCTTCATGGACATTTCTGTATAAACTTCCATATTCAAGGCAGCATTACTACTATATCTATTGGCTTCAAAATAGGCAATGAGAAATAAAATGTATTTACTTCTTTGCAAGTTTTCTCATTCTGAAATGGCATCTCCTTTTTCATGTCCCATTACAACTCAGCTGTTTTCTCAGCTAGGTGGGGGAACGACCTTGACAGCATCTCCTGAAGCCTGCCCACGGGGCGTCAGCAGATGGGGCTGCTCTGAGAGCTGTCTGCCTCTTCGCTGCCTAAGCTGAAAAGATGTACTATAGATGCTGATTAACAGATAATATGAAAGATTAAGTAACTTCAGGCAAACTGTCTTCTATCTAGTTACTTGTTTGTTATGCAAAAATTGAAATGATGAAAGTTTCAAAGAAACCCAAAATCCCTGTCTTCAGGAATTTCTCCCTTAAGAGAAAAGACAGACTTAAAAAGTACTTTCTTCATTCAAAAATTAATGTGAATTAGCTTATGCCCTGCAAGAATGCCAGCTTCCCACCCAGAGAAGGCATTTAAGCACATTTTACTAACTTCCTCGAGAACACCTTGTACGCTCTGAGCCATTAGCAGTTTTGCCAGATTAGATTATTAAGTTGATACTCAGAAGCAGCCTAATGCAGTTTGGACAAAATGAAAGGTGTTGGCAAACCTGCAGAAATATTGCTCCTGCTTGTTTTAAATGCTCAGCAAAAGTTCAGTTTTAGGACCAGCTCACAAAACTGCGACTTGGAATCCGTAATTGATGAAGTGACGAGAACAGATCCTTTGCCAAGCGGTGAGTACCTTATAAACCTACTGCCCTGTAGTTAGGGCTGTAATGAGGTTTCCCCCATCACTATTTCTGAATTTAACTGGAGCACATCCACTGACTTTCATTTGCAAGACTGGACCCGGCAAATGGGACTTGAAAAAAACAGCAGCAATACAATGTATGCAGAGGAGGTGAGATTAAAGAAGAAAGGAAACTTTCATCAAGGGTTTTTAAACAGAAATTTGTAAAGATGTATTAAAAATGAGATTATTCTTGGAATACAATCATACCAAATAAATATTTTGCAGTCAGTAATACAGTCTCAAAATATTTTTGGACTTTCTGATTCATAATTACATTCACAGAAAGTTTTGGACAACTACCCACTTATCTGCAGATTCTGAATATATAGTTAAAAGTCATAAATTCTAATCCTCCTGTAAGCCAATGAACATATAAAGTATAATTTTTCTGCATTTCCCTGCTTCTGACACCGAAGAGTGGATAGATGAGATTTTATTCCACCTTTTAATATTTTTAAAGTGCTTTGCCATGTGACAAAGCGTGTACAGAAGGTGACCATGACTGCAGTTCACATCTGCAGAGAAAAAGCATGAGCAGTGCCTCCTACACTAATGGAAATGAGGGAGCAGTTCACTACGAAGGGAAAGTTCACCAGCTTTTTGAAGGCAGTTGAGAGGCAGCTGTGTATTTTTGCATGGCCATAAAAGAAAAGGGGAAAAAAAAAAGCACAAAGAAGGGAGAAGATGGATTATTTTATACTGGAAGCATTCCAGTTGTCTGGAGTCTCTGGTCAGTTCATTTGAAATAACAGGCTTTTCTCATGGCATTGATTTTCCTGCCTTCTACTAGAAATACAAAGGCATATCTGAATATAACAAAACAAGTTATTCAAAGTTTTCTGACCTTCTGAAATGTTTGCTTTGGGCCAAATTTTGTGCCCAAGCCTGGGACAGTCTTTATTTTATACAAACTGTTTTGTCAAATCCCAGAAGAATGTATTGTGCAAATAACTATATTTAGTACAACCGTTCATTGAAGCACTCAATGCCAGAACTGTAAATCACTTTGTGATCGTTTAGAGTTTATATGGTAGGTTTGTGACCTGTTTGCCTCTGTCGAGATGAGGTTCTCTAAACACTTTAAAAAATGACTGGTAATAGTACTGGTCTCGAAATCCCAAATCTGTCATTTGGGGGAGTACAGCTTGGACGAGAAATTATTTTTTCCTGAGCCAGTTCTAAAATAGATTCTGTTGGCTGCACTTCTGTAAAAATGAGATCTGAGAAAACAAGGCATCAGCAAATCTTCCCCTACATGGGATAAGCGAAATAAGTAATTGTAAATGGGACTTATCTGACTACTGATTAATATACTGTTCCTTGCTAAAAGTTGTCAATTACCATTTCTGATGGGAAAGAGAATGAGAAAGAGTCTGTTAATCCTGACAAACTACAGATTTGAATAATCTGTTCAGTGACAGATCCAAGAAAATATCAGCTTTACTCAATTAAACATACATCTCTTATTTAGGTTAGAGCTTATGAAAAGGGAGTTATCTATATGAGTTTCCCCTTCTCTTGGCCATGTCTTCACGGGTTATTATGCAGAGAAATGCTATCAGTCAAATGCATAAGCACTCTAAAGAGACACTGTGCCACCCTTTGATTTCGCCTTTGCTGTTGGTGGTCATAACCCATGGACATATTTCTTTCTGCCAGTTGTTCAAATACACTTTCTCTTGCTGTAAGAAATTACTTCAGGCTTTTCACAGAGATATCTTTCAGTACAACAAGGAAAACCTGTATCCTCCAGACAAGAAGCAATTCCTTTTAAAATGTTTACAGATGAAGGAATATAATTACCCTTTTCCACAGTTTTGGGGCATACCGATACAGCCTAATAACTTACAGTAAGACCAAAACCACACTGAGATTTTACAAAGAGGAGTGCTGCAATGCCTGGAGCATTTGACTCTGGGACTGAATTTCACAGCCCCGGTTTAGATACCCAAGCGGAAAAAATGAAGAACCTATAAACTGGACACCTACCAGTCAAGGCAAAGGCAATTTATCCCACACCAAACTGTGTGTCACTGCACATCGACCACGTCCTGTACCTGTTGATTGCTTTAAATGTAGCTTGCCTATTTATATGTGTCAATGCAATCACAAAAAAACAGACAGGAATTAAATCAATTCAAATAAGGTTTACACTTCTTTGGGTGAGCTAGGTTACATGCTTACACAAGTTTAGTCTTCATTTTAAAACAACTTAATTAATCCAGTGCAACTTTTAAGAAAATAGGCAGGCTCAAATTTCCAAAAGATAAATGCCTTCTCAATATCGCAGCTTTATTCCTGTGAAACACTTGCATAGGGGAGTTTTCCAGCTTATATAACAATACTTTTAATCTAAATAGATTAATCCGATTTTCTATTCTGTTTTTCTCAAAATATTTACAATTTTTTAAATAGATGTGACAGAATAAATTAAAATAAGCTAATAGCATGAATACATTGATAGAAACGTGAGTTGCTTTAAAGTTCCCCTAGCAGTAAGCCATTACAGTGGAGACCAGAAGAGACAAAAGTCTAGTGAAATGTAGAAGTTCCTCTTAGTTATGAACAATATTTAAAGATCTCAATAACAAAATTGATTAAAAGCCTCCAGAACTCCAGCAAAGCTATTCAATTTGCTGATATTTGCACATCAGTGTAAACCTGGTTATTTCAGTGCCATATACTGTGGATGAATGGCAATGACAGTGAGAATAAAATTTGGCCATATACGAAAAATTTCCATATGAAGCTTGACAACCTGATCTTTTGTCAAGTATTTGCTACATTTTGAACATGCTGCTGACTTCCAAGTGTTTTCTTTTTGCTTCATAAATAGAAATTACAATCTAGGGCTCAAAAGTGAATGTTTTCTCATACATTTAAATCTCACATTTTAAGTATGATGGAAAAAAATGCCATGCCAAGAAAAGATGAGACCAACCATAACATTATTCGTTATTAGTATTAATTTGAAATATAAATTCATTAAGCTCTTCTGCAATGTGCTGAGGCGAAAATGGGAAACTCAGACCCTCTGAAATGTCTCATCCCTTATGAGCAAACCTGTAGTATTAAAACATATATCTTTTGTATAGGTGTTTTGAAACATCTCATAGAAATTTAGATTTCTGCTACGGAAATCTAGAAGATGATTTAATGAAACTACAGAACTGCAACAATTCTCTGTAAGTTTATAGACCTTCGAAGAAACACTTATGAAACCAGCATGACATCTATATAGATTGTTATTACTTTCATCCTGTTGAATTTTATAGGCCCTTTTAAAAAAGAGGTAGTATGTTATAACTTATTAAATAAGGCAAGCCATTCTCCCGATGACTGTGTGGCACACAGTAACAGATGCGTCCTGTGCTTTTGGAAGTAAATAGGTGCAAGACTTCAAACAGCCGCTCCTTGCCCCAGTTCTTTCGGAAATCTCTGTCTCTGATTTCCAGCCTATGAGCTAGACAGAGCTTAATGAACACCTATAAGTGAACTTTACATCTGGGGAGCTGAATGCTGCCTTTTGTTTGGAGACCTCTTTGGCCTGGGAGGAACACAATGGTAAATGCATTTAGCCGGTGAAGAACTCCTCCAGAGAGTCAGAAACATCTTAAATTAAATCTGCATGCCTGTTCTTGCTTCACTGGACTGGAAAAATGTGGCTATGACACTGTGATTAAAAAACAAATGCAGACACACTACAACCATTGCTTAACTGCCAAAAAAACAGTTTTGCAGAACTATCAGCAAAATTGTCCAGAAGCCAAATTGCTAAACACTGAGGAAACTTGTGCTCTCAAAATAGCTCAGGCTACTTTGTTCCATTAACTACTACATAATTAAAGACCCTGCTTGTGAAAAAAGATAAAATGAAACACCCTAGTGCGGTGTTCTTTCCTTTCCCCTTTTATTATTGCTAGTAAGTAGAGTGGTAGTCAAATACGTAATAGTAGTCAATTTTTTTAATGCCCCGTTCACAGTGCAACAATCCAGTCTACAGAGATGCAAGTGATTAGGCCCAATGCACATGATTTTTAATTTTGAAATGAATAAGAATTCTGAAGTGTTGGCATTCTTAACAATCTTTATGCTAAAAGAGTTTTTATTCTAAATACAACTTATACCTGTGTTACTTGCACATAACATTTCCTCTAGAGACTGACTGGTAATAAATGAAGAACATATTTCAACAACCAGTTCTGAGATGGAGCATAAAAACTATTCAGTAGTGTGAAATGACAGTAACCCTAATTTTAAACAAAGCATGAACCATATCTACTCAATTCCCAATTAAGTTTAGGAAAAGAAAAATTAAGGTATTTATTTATGAGATAGATAGTTATATATTACAGACTGCATGGGAAGATACTGCATTTTATATCTGCTCTTTCTGTGACAAGTTGCAGGAGATCACAACCTAGATTTCTTCATCTCTTCTAGAGAAAAAAAAAAAGAAAAAAAAAAAATCCCTGCTAGCACAGTGCTTCCAAACATTCTTACCCAGTACTGTTTAGGAAGGTTAGCACATGAATCACAAACATTGGTTTTTTTGAAACATCTGAGCTTTTCATTAGTTTCCTAATTTAGGTAAGTTATGATTCTTTGCTCACTGAAGACAGTGGGAGCCTTTCCATTGATTTTAGTGGAGTCAGACCAGGTCAGTTCTCAGCAGGCTCAGCCTTGCTTCATAAGACATGTTGTGGTCAAAAGCTCAGGTGGTGTGACTGAAGATTTTATATTGGTCTTATTGTTTGCATTTTAAATTAGAACAGAACATCATAAATCCAATAACTACATAGATTTTGACTGCATGTTTGGGTACTATCAAACCCTAATGGAAGTTAGGAAAAACTTTTAAATCTGAAAGCAGGACTATTTATAAAGAAATGAGTGCACCTGTATTTTACATCCAAGGGATTTTCAGAACCTGTAACTACAGGATGCTGAGACATAGTGCTAAATATATCAGAGACAAAGCAGTAGGGCTTAATCTTAGACTTCAAGACATATCATAAAATATGTTTTCAAACTGGCCAGGTAGGATGTAAAGTCCAGAGTTTCCCCTGAAAGGAGAAAATCTCAGTATCTTCCGAGATCTGATTATGCTGTTATGTTTCTCCATTTACAACTTTGTTCCAACTCAAATTCAAGAGCTGATGGGTGGTTTTGGAAGAAGAAACCTGAGGTAAGCTACACTGCAAT
Source organism: Pelecanus crispus (assembly GCF_030463565.1). NCBI lineage: Eukaryota > Metazoa > Chordata > Aves > Pelecaniformes > Pelecanidae > Pelecanus > Pelecanus crispus. The sequence goes on along the minus strand of NC_134646.1, from coordinate 40,075,883 downwards.
TTACTGGGAGGCTTCTCCCCAAGAGTTGGCACCATATTAACATCACAGCTAATTTACAGTTACGATGAACAAACCATGCTGACTATCCAGCAGAAAGACTGGAATATTAGGGTCAATTGCAACAAAGATCTTAGAAGATCACACAGGAAAAACAACTATTCAGTCTCTCAGTGATTTAAAATTTAACTGTATTGAGAATTTTTGCAGCACTTTGTGATTAGCATGATACAACTACAAAATGATAAATGACCCAGTGCTGTATCTATAAGAGATAATTACACAGAAGTTGTTAGACTGATAACATTACACTTTTATCACTGCATGTAATAGCAGGAAAATTTTATTCAGAGAAAGCTGACCCTTATCTAGGACAAAAGTTTGCTCATTCAGCCCTCTAAGTAGATGGCATATCACAGAACTTTAAAAAAGAATATATAAAGTGCTTATGTGTAAGATTTAAAGTGTCAGTACTTAATTAGGGAGCAGATTAAGGATTTTTTTTTGTCTAAAGCTACTCAGAGAGTTGGTATTTTGGAAAAAAAAAAAAATCCCATAGATGATTACTGGCAATGTTACTTGTAAGTCTGTCCAAATTTGTAGAGTACATTTATGTTATAACTTTTCATATGTTTTTGCAATTTGTCACATCTGTTAGAATTTGTTCATCTAAACAAACATGCACTTTAAGATAATAAAAACACACATGGACTCAGTGAAAAGCTACATCACAAACACTGTTCTGTTATTTTTGTTTTGCATTAATCAACTGTTGTTAGTTTTAATTTTTTTTTGCTTATCATTAAGCTTCACTGTCAAAGCAGAGATTCCAATGCAACTGAGCTCATCGGTGATGTCAAGACTGGAGGCAGCTTGGGCTGCAGTGATCACGCGTTGGTGGAGTTCACGCTCCTGAGGGACATGGGAAAAGCGAGGAGTACAGTCAGGACCCTAAATTTCAGGAAAGCAAACTTCCAGCTCTTCAAGGAGTTAGTCAGAAGGACCCCCTGGGAGACTGTCCTCAGGGACAGGGGAACAGAACAGAGTTGGCAGATCTTTAAGGACACCTTCCACAGAGTGCAAGAGCTCTCAGTCCCCAAGTGTAAGAAATCAGGCAAGGAAGGGAAGAGACCAGCATGGCTGAGTCGAGACCTGCTGGTCAAACTAAAGAGTAAGAGGGAACTGCACAGGCAGTGGAAGCAGGGACAGGTGTCCTCGGGGGAATACAGGAAAACGGCCCGGTTATGTAGGGAGGAGGTCAGGAAGGCCAAGGCGAGGATGGAGCTGAATTTGGCAAGGGACATAAAGAATAACAAGAAGGACTTCTACAGGTATATCAACCAGAAAAGGAAGGTTAAAAAAAGCGTACCCCCCCGATGAACAAGAAAGGCAAACTTGTATCAACGGACGAGGAAAAGGCTGAGGTACTCAACTTCTTTGCCTCGGTCTTCACCGGCAACCTCTCTCCTCACCCCTCCTGAATTGATGAACCAAAAGATGGGGACCAGGGGGGTAAAGCCCCTCCCACAGTAAGGGAAGATCAGGTTCGAGACCACCTGAGGAACCTCAATGTACACAAGTCTATGGGACCTGACGAGATGCATCCCAGAGTCCTGAAGGAATTGGCTGATGTAGTTGCCAAGCCTCTCTCCATGATATTTGAAAAGTCATGGCAGTCAGGTGAAGTCCCTAGTGACTGGAAAAAGGGGAATGTTGTGCTTATTTTTAAAAAGGGAAGAAAGGAGGACCCTGGGAACTATTGACTTGTCAGCCTCACCTCTGTGCCTGGGAAGATCATGGAGCAGATCCTCCTAGAAGATATGCTCAAGCACATGGAGGACAGGGAGGTGATTTGAGACAGCCAGCATGGATTCACCAAGGGCAAGTCCTGCCTGAACAACCTAGTGGCTTATTATGAAGGAGTGACTGCATCAGTGAACAAGGGAAAAGCAATGGATGTCATCTACTTGGATTTCTGTAAAGCGTTCAACACAGTCCCCCACAACATCCTTCTCTCTAAATTGGACAGATATGGGTTTGATGGGTGGACTGTTCGATGGATAAGGAATTGGCTGGATGGTTGCATCCAGAGGGTCATGGTCAATGGCTCGATGTTCACATGGAGACTGGTGACAAGTGGGGTCCCTCAGGGGTCCATACTGGGACTGGTGCTATTTAACATCTTCATCAATGACATAGACAGTGGGATCAAGTGCACCCTCAGCAAGTTTGCAGGCAACACCAAGCTGAGTGGTGCGGTTGACACGCCAGAAGGATGAGATGTCATCCAGAGGAACCTGGACAAGCTGGAGAGGTGGGCCTGTGTGAACCTCATGAGGTTCAACAAGGCCAAGTGCAAGGTCCTGCACCTGGGATGGGGCAACCCCTGGCTGGTATCAATACAGGTTGAGGGATGAAGGGACTGAGAGCAGCCCTGCGGAGAAGGACTTGGGGGTGCTGGTGGGTGAAAAGCTGGACATGAGCCAACATTGTGTGCTTGCAGCCCAGAAAGCCAACCATATCCTGGGCTGCATCAAAAGCAGCGTGGCCAGCAGGTCGAGGGAGGTGATTCTACCCCTCTACTCTGCTCTGGTGAGACCTCATCTGGAGTGCTGTGTCCGGCTCTGGGGCCCTCAGCACAAGAAGGACATGGAGCTGTTGGAGCGGGTCCAGAAGAGGGCCACAAAAATGATCCAAGGGCTGGAGCACCTCTCCTGCAAGGCCAGGCTGAGAGAGTTGGGGTTGTTCAGCCTGGAGAAGAGAAGGCTGCGAGGAGACCTTATTGCGGCCTTTCAGTACTTAAAGGGGGCCTATAGGCAAGATGGGGACAATCTTTTTAGCAAGGCCTGTTGTGACAGGACAAAGAATAATGGATTTAAACTAAAGAAGAATAGATTTAGACTAGACATAAGAAAGATATTTTTTCCAATGAGGGTGGTGAAGCACTGGAACAGGTTGCCCAGAGAGGTGGTGCAGGCCCCATCCCTGGCAACATTCAAGGTCAGGTTGGCTGGGGCTGTGAGCAACCTGATCCAGTTAAAGCTGTCCCTGCTCACTGCAGGGGGGTTGGGCTAGATGAGCTCTGAAGGTCCCTTCCAACCCAAAGCATTCTATGATTCTATGATTCCAAAATGCTTCTTTCCATGAATATGTACTTGGGAATATGTACTTGGCATCTTTACTATGCCATTGGGCTTCAAAAGGCTTTGCCTAGAGATTGTTTGGAATACCTTAACAGTAATGTTGCAGCAGTAATGTCTTTGATGTAAGTAATACTCTTTACTTCTTTTAGGAACAATTTCCATGTCAACACTGCCATAGCATTAGGTAAGCAGAATTTGTGATTATGCCTAGTATTTATCCTTCCTGCTCAGGTTTAAAAAAAGCAATGAAGTAAACAAATGTTGTAACCTCCTATCTATAAACATTGAGTAGTTACAGAATCAAATTTTACAGCTGTAAATAAAGAGGAAAAGCTCATCCCTGGAAAATCAGGCTGAAACCATTACGTCTGAAATCAAAAGTAGTCTCAGTAGGACAAAACACTATCAAACATGCTCTGCTTTGCCAACTTGAGCTTTAATCAAGCTTGGGCACAGAAGAATACTGGAATTGCTATATTTTTTTTTTTTTTCCACACATTTCAGGTTTTGCTAATGTGTACAAAAATAAGTCCAAGTGAAACCTGTGATACAGGCTGAACTGTTTAACAATGCACTTGGTCTTTTTAAGAACTTGGTGCTTCAGAAAAGATAAGCACGGGGCAGAACAGCAGAGAAAAATTTACTGCCATATATTCCTGACAGATTTGCAGAGACACTGCCTTCTACTTGATGGACTATGTTTTCAGGTTCAAAAGGTAAGATTGTATTTTCTATGCACATTTAAGGTTATCTAATGATAGTTCAAAAAGAGCCTCCCATCACTTTGGGCATGATAAATTGCTAGCCTCCTCCTCTTATTGCAGTTTACTCATTGCCTCAAGCTCTTCCCCATCAGGATATCAGACCCAGTATTTTATTGGTTTTGGAAACCCAGCTAGGTGACAAAGGCATGTGAGTTTTCAAAGATGAGTGGCTTCACTCTACTGTGACATACCGGCTATGATTCACCCCTTTCCAGAAGTGGAAGAAACGCTGAAGTTGAGCTGACCAGCAGGATGTCCACACCCTGAGGTTAAGCACTAACAAAGCAGTCATAGACCTAGAGTCTGTTCCCAGCTCTGCCTATGATCCTAATTTCAGGTCATTTCACTTCTCTGGGCCTTGGTTTTATGTTTATTATTTGGACATGGAGAGCATGGTGGAAGCAAAAGAGGAAGCAGATTTGAAGAAGGCGCTATGAAGCCAGGCTTTACGTACCTGGGTTGGATGTGAATGGCAATTACAGCACATCTGAAAACACATCTCTCAGTGAGGATTCAGTTTAGTTTTGAATATTTATAATCATGTTTTGCTGTCACTGGTCATGCAGTGCATGAAACGACTAACATTGCAAATCATCTCAAAGATTACAACAATAAATATCTTTACAGGAATGAAGTGGAGAATGAGAGAATTCTACTTATTAAAAGATGAAAAGGACAGCATTGCTACAAGATACTTGGAGTGACTAGTTTCACAGAGGCTCATATCATTTGGTCTCTTTTGCACTGATGCCTTTTACTTTTTGTTTCAAGGGCATTTAAAGACTTTTACAAAGTAACTCTCTTGGAAGACCTACGTGTGCTTTTTACCCTAGTTGCTTCTCTGCTTGTTTCATTCACTGATGTTTTTCAAAAGTGCTGTTTCAGTAATTGCAGTTGCTGTTAATATTCAGCACACTTAGGGGCTTGTATTGAACAGTTGGACTTTGGATTTTCTTATGTTTAGAGTAACTGGTTTTTTTCAAGCAGCAGTATTATGGTTTTGAAAAGTGGGGGTTTTCTTTTTCCTTTTCTTCTTCATCAGTGTTGTCCTTTCCATCACAGAAAGAACTACTGTCCATGACAGATTTTTGCTTTGTGTTTCCTTGTAATACTGGTTTGTACATAAGATATATGCAAGTCTTCACTAACATTTTTCTGTAGTGCTGTATCATTACTGAAGAAATCCTTAGTAAAGCAGCTGCTTTACCTAGCTGTGTTTGATACACATGCATTAAAACAAACAAACAAACAAACAAGTATTTCTGAATTCCTTTGAGGGCCTACACTGATTTTTTCCCACACTTGCTGGTTGAATGTTGTAGACTGGCCACCTCAAACCTCTTATTCAAATTTATGCAAGATGAAAGTGTGCAAGAATTTAAAAGTTGAGCTACGTAATCAGAGTACCTTGTGGATAAGATTAAAATTTCCAATGGTACTGCATGAATCAATTACTACACTGGAATAATTTCATTTTGAATTGCTTTTCTGTAACCAGAAGCAATGACTTCAATGGAAAACTAGTTGTAAATTTAAAAAATGGGTAGAAAGAGCCAGATATAACTGCTGGCATAAAGCAGGCATACTAAAGTGGTCCTGGGAAACTGCAGCAAAAAGAAAATAGCTGGATAGTTTCTTTGTCTTGGGAGATAATCAATGAGGTTTCCTTTCTTGGATTTTAAGAAAGATGAGTGGTAACAAAACAGAGCTATCCCACAAAGATCCCCACACTTACTGCAGTGTAGGGACACTGCAGAAACACTCATCAGGACATTCCATTTTCTCAGGGAAGGAAGCAACTCTTCCTTTATTCGAACAACAAAGTTTGACTGCAACACCTGGTTTTGAGAAAAAATTACTGCTGAATATGACCTTAATGAGCTATACAAGGCATGCATTTCTAAATGAGAATATGGGGTCAAGATATGAGAAAACCACTATTAGCATAGGTTTCCCAGTAAGTCAATACAATGACTCCTCATCTTTTGTAATTTAGGCTTTCAGAAATTGAGGTTAACTAATTTTTGAATTACTATACCCAGAAGAGGATTCAATATCACAGCTGAATTGTCTTGCAGGTTACACTGTCTTGTATTTCCCATTATGAAACTGTATATCTTAATTGCCATTTGATTAAGCTGTACACTTTCAGCAAGTCCTTGGACAATAGACTTACTGGTACTATACAGAAATGCAACATGGATAAACCAGCTGTTTACAGTGCTTGGACTTCTTAAACATAAAAGGGCACCACCATCAGCAATTTCGGCCACTGCAGGGCAAGATAATTACAGAAGAATAGAACAACAGCCAATTTTGTTCAAGATTTCGATTACTGGCAACACAAAGTATGTTTATGGCATCAGCAAATGACATAAAACTAGAAAAAGCTGCATGTTCATTAGATAGGATTAGAAATAAAAGTGACTTTCATACGGAATAAGATGCTGAAATTTGATAGGTATAAGAATAAGATACTACACACAGGTACCAAAATCAGCTTCACAGATATGCAATGAGAACAACTATTTTCAAAACCTCACTGACTCTGCTGAGACTCTGCTCGTGAAAAGTACCTTTACCATATTTTGTTTGAAATGTCTTTCAGAAAATTTCTTTTGGTATACATAGCTTGGAAGTTTCACTTAATATTTTAATTCTCCCCCGACCTGAGCTCCGATGGCAGCGTGCCTGGCTGGGACAGGCAAACAGTTCACCTGCTTGGCTCCGGGGAGCTGGAGGCAACGTGTGAGGCAGGGCACCATGCATCTGGCTGCCCTCCGTGGCTACAGACAACCTACTAAGGAATAAGAAGTCTAGTTTCATCAGCAACTCTGGACAATAGCTCTGAAACTATCCAGCCTGTTAGTAAGCTGACAATACCAATAAATAAAATGTGCTAGGGCTGATTTTCTCTCAGTGTGGTCATAGCTCACAACCAAATGGCTAAGCTCTCTTCTCACAAAATATAGGGAGGGCTTTCCCAGACTATCACAGATCTGTGCCACCTAAGCTACGTGCAGGCATTGTGTGAGAGATGTTGCTCAGCACAGACTAAAGCTGTTCTGGGGCCATGCTCATGAATAAGCGGCGTGGAGAAGTAAGTGCCAGTGCAAAGCCCGTGCCCTGGCCCTACTCAGTTTGCAGCAGGGGTGAAGCCTACAAACCAAGTCAAGTTCACTGCTACCATCCAGTGGGGCCAGGAGTGACAAGGATCACAACAGCAGGCAGCCGTGACCTGACTATGTGTATTCCCTGAGATTTTGACATTTCCAAACCCCAAAGCCTGGTAGCAGTGCAGCTTGCATAGCACACTCACACAGTCACATTTTTTCTCCCAAATTAGGACATAAAAGATTTCTGAAAAAACTTGAAAATTCTTCTAAATTATGTTTCCAAGCCAGGTTTAAAAGTCACATTAAGCTTTATATAAACTCTGTTAGCAGATACATCTAGCTCTCCTCAGCAGAGATCTTTGCTAGATCATGTACATCTATTTGTACACATCAAAATGACACGCGCAAAGAAGTTCAAAGCAGGGATAAAATTGGATAAACTGATACCATACACAAAAAAACCCCAAAGTGGTCTGTCCTCCTTTCCTAGCAAATACCTTATTGGGTGGCTTTATTAGCTGAACAAAAGACCTGCTGTATCTTCTGCAAAACATTTAACTTTCGTATTCCTAACACTCTGCAGCTCTCTATTTAGTGTGAGCACTGCATGGGTTTCAGTGACCGCAGGTTCTAGACACAAAGAGAAGTCTCAACCACGTACCACAGTTGTCTTCGTCGGCCCGATTCCCGCAGTCATCCTCACCATTACAGTGAAGTTGTTGGGGCAAACACTTTGTGATATTGCCACATGGAAAGTAGCCCAGGGGGCACCTGACCCCAACTCCAGAAACAGGATCTTCCAAAGAGTCCTGGATGACTAAATAGAAACAGAAGGAACATGCCTACTTTAAGATGCGTTCTTAATGTTTAAAGGTCTTTGAGATTATGCTTTTATAAATACTCATTTGCATTTGAATGTGAATATCAAGCGATAAATACATTTAGCTCATTGGACGTGCAATTACAATAGTATATTAAGTACTTGTTAACTTGGCAAAAAACATTTATATCGTCAGCTAATTAAAATTTGCTTTGATATAAAGCAACCAGGTAATTCCCCCCCATGCGTCCTAGTAATAAGATGGAAATGCTAATCATACAAGACAAATGACCTAAGGCCACTATTTAAAAGGATTATTTCTCTTTGCACTAGAAATTAATTTATTATAGCAATATACCAGATAAGCCATGCAGATACGGGTTATATTAATTTGTGCTGAAATTTTAGACCCAGATAGATAAGTCCCTTTATACAAAGTCAGAATTATGTATTTTCAAATGTATTCTAATTTTAAAGCAATTACTAGATGTAAACTGATCAAGCATCAAAGAACAAGGAAAGTAAGATCAAATCTATGATGTGGTTTTGCTGAAGAATGAGTAAGACCACATAAAGGTGCCATTATGAATCCTTTGGAAGAGTTGTCAGCCTGGTCCGAAAAATTTGGAGATATTATTCAGAGTCTATCAGTCTGACGCTTAGATGCACAGATGCTGATGTTAAGCTCATACTTTATAGGAAGTAATTTCACAGAATACAGGGACTTCATGCAAGCAGTTCTGAGGGGAAAGGTAGAGGGGAGCTAATGAGGGACAGCCAGGGCATCTGAAGGACTCTATCTGTCTTCTGCTCCTCAGTTCTATGTACTACAGAGGCTCCAGTTACCCACATTTGCAGATGCATGATGCCTTACCAGTCCCTCCAGTGCACCTGAGGGACAAATTCTGCCACCACCACTTTTTCCAGGGTAAGCACAACTGATCTATGGCTTTTGCAACGGATTGCAGGGTGCCAACTCAGATTTCTTCTTGTACAAGATCAACTTCTTCCCAGGAGCATACTATGGAGAGGGTTTTAAATTACTCCAGAATGAGATTTGTTCAGTCTCCAATATATCAGAAATGGAGAAAAGCATCATCAGCACAGAATATTACCTAGTGCTCTTTGCGCTCTCAAAGCTTCAGTAAGCCTACCCAGTGAAGTACCATTCTGCAAAGGACCGTTAATTTAATTTTTGAAGTACTTTCCAAAAGGAATATCACTTCCTCATTATAGTTAGCATTTGACTTAGCGGATGTTGTCACACACACACACAAAAAAAAAAAAGACAAAAATTCCAAGAAAATTTATATTTTAAATTTCGTTGCTGTCTTAGAACACTTGAAATACTCTATACAAACTTCATTAACTGTGATGAGATGCTTGTTCAGATGTAAATTGCCACTTCTGAAACATGCAATTATTTCTCCAACGTATTTTCATAAGACAAAGTATAAATCTTTTATGTAACTTTCTCAGATTAAAGAGGAATATGTTTTTACATAACATCTGGTTTTTGTCCTCATTTTTCTCCTGGACTAAGGGAATCACCTGAAATTGAATCAAGTACTTGAGATTGATAAGAAATCTCTTCTGGGAGAACTTTCACATGTTAAATCCTTGCAATGTTTACAACTGTGGAAAATTGAAATGTAGGAGCAGTATCTAGAGGAAACTGAGGTAAATGTTCTGTTATTCCCATATACTCATGATTATCTTTGCTGTCAGAAGTGTCCTGCATAGAAAGTCATACAGTCCAGCTAACAATCACTGTGTGATTTTGAAAAGTTGATTTGCTTTTATCCACAACTGTATAACCTATGCAATTGCTCAAAGAGACATTTGCCTAAGATTCTTATCCCCTTTACATATAGGTACCAAAAATAAGCCTATATTCTAATCCCAGGGTGAATTTACACTTGCATATTGTTCATAAACTTCTCTGCTGTTCTGTGCTTGTATTCAGAACATTATGTTTAACTGTTCCACCCAAAAACAAGTAGCAAAACAAACCAAAACAAAATCTTATGTAGACATAGCATTAAGCAAACAGAATATGTGTAGTACTCAGTGTCTAAAGTCTCTTGCTGCAAAAAGATAGAAATCACAGACAACTGAGGCTCCCTTCAGTGCAGCTATCTGTCATAATCTGAGTAACTACTGAAACACCTGGTAAAAGACAACAATATGGAAAAATTAAACATAAATGAAAAAAAAGAAACCAAACAACCCCCTACATTTTGTCAAGCTTTTTACCCTACACACAGGAGGCATATTCAGAATGAGCTGAATTTTGTGATTAAAAGGGCTGATCACCATGCAGTTTAAATTTCAGATGATGGCATTTATCTTCTCACTGTATCATTCAATGGATTTTCATAGCATTTTCCAGAAATTATTACTAATTAGTCAAATAGTATTAATCCCTGAACTAATTACTGAATTTACTGTCACAGTTTAGAAATCATTCTTTGTGAAAGAGTACATAATCCCTCACTGTGTATAATGTTTTGAATTCTCTGTAAATTTATAGCCTTTATGATATCTATTCTGAATCTCTGCATTACTCATTTTGTGCTGTCAGATTACCCCGGCATGTAAATATCTGCCTGGGAAAGAAGATAACAAGGCATCAACACTTAACAACTTCATCCTAGTCGAATCATTGAAAGCACTGGTCTTTGTCCATCGACTTGTTAACATGACTTTGTGCAAAAAAAGACAGAAGTTTGGATCCTGCAGGTTGCGTGAGATTTATGAATGGAAAATCCCCCAACCCTCTGAGGAAATATTTGGCAAAGCTGACAAAGGTAGACAGGAGATAATACAGCAAAATCCATTGTAAAATGCTAGATAATATTCAAACAATTCTCTTTTGGATTAAGGAAATTAAAACAGTGTCTTTTATGTGAGGAAAATATATAAAGAAAGCACTGCAACAACAGCAACAAAAAAAAAATGCTTCTTATTTTGCAAACACAAACTTTACTGACACTGGAGTTTATCATGCCAAGATAATGATCTATCATGCTATCTTTGTGATGCAGTATTAAAGGTGTTGACTTTTCTACCTGTTATTGATTTTCCACTCTCAAAAAATTGAACGACTCTTCTAGTATCTTGTTTCATTGTCTATTTTTTTTAACAGCTGGATGACTTCCTGATAGAATAGCTCTAAA